>NC_065585.1:39842500-40161666 GCF_024542745.1 Macaca thibetana thibetana
AACTGAGTCCTAAAAACTACAAGGCAATTGGTGGAAACCATGAATAATCATTCTGAAAAAGTGAAAGTCTTCAAAAACCGATTATCACTACTTGATTAAAACTGCTTTGAGCCAAAAGTGAAGTTCAGTACTTGCTTTAACCCAAGTTGCACAGAGTGAGAACTGAAGTATAAAAGAAGGAATGGAAGAAATAAAAGCTAGAAAGTTATGTTTGAGAAGCAGCTACACACACACACACACAAAGATCTGAATACTTAACTGTTGATAACTGTTTATAACTTGGCCCCCATTTCAAGGACAAGTTGATTGATAAGATTTATTTTTAAACTACACCAAATAGAATTTTCAACATTTGGGGGTGGGGTGAGTATGGTCAATAATCAAGTGGGAAAGGGATACTACTAAAGTCTTATCCTAAAATTACATTATAATTTGTTTTAAACTAATTGCCAGACTCTGAGCAACACGATGAAACAGACACATCATAAAGCTGGCAAAAAATAAACTAATAAGGCTTTTTCTTCTTTTCGGCCAAAGCGTTGAAGATATGTCTCAGGCCTATAAAACACTATTGGAGGAATTCTCCCCAAGCCAAGAAAAGTTGACCGACTTGATCTCTGCAAGCATGCCTGTTTCCGGAAGGTGTCTCTTGACCCGCCGTGTCCTCTAAGCACCATCGGGACCCCCGGGGACTCGCGGGCTCAGGGCCATGCACTCCCCTGCGCGCCCACCGCCTTGAACTCACAGCTTCGGCGCTGGGAAGTGACCGGCGGCCCCTCCCAGCGAAGATTCCGCGCGCCACCAGGGCCAGACGCCACCCGAATCCTCGCTCGGCTGAGCGTCCTGGCAGCGCGAGCGGGACCCGCCCGAAGTCCCAGGACACGACCTGCCAGCCACCAGCCTGCGCCCGCAGGGCAGAGACGCACGGCCGCCCGCCTCAGAGGCGCGAACTTTTACACCTACTTTTTGTTTCGCTTCGGGTTTGGTGTGGCTCTGGCACCGCCCAGGATCGGGACCCTGACGCTCTGATTTTCCACCGCCGGGGGAAGTTACCTCCCTCGCCCCGAGGTCTCGACCGCCCAGCTTTTCTGAGAAGTTTCTACCCTGGTTGGTAAAAGTGGTTCCCAAGAGTAGTCCCACGTCAATCGCACCACAGCAATGACAACAACAATAATAAGCGTCTAAAGGAGCGGGACTGCCCCTCTGGTTGGACAACAGCGCCGGGGACTCGCAGCGTGCGCGGGTCGAAATTAAAAAAGCAGCCCGGGAGCGCGAGGGCTGAGCGGGGCAAGCAAGGGCTGCTCCTCGCAGCCTCGCTCCTGCCCGAGGCTCGGGCTGGCCGTCTGCCTGTCTATGACTGTCTAGTTGTCCCTTCGACTGCTCAGGCAAAGTTTGACACATCTAGGGGACCGGTAGCCAATCTCCCCCAGCCCCGCTACCCACCCACCGCTTTCCCGTCCTGCGCACCCCGCTCCTGGGCAATAATCCCACCAACTCCCGGCCCCGCGCGCAAACTTACGTTTGATCTGCCGGGGTTTGCTCTGCTTTCGCCGGGACATCTCGGCGGCGGCTGCTGCCGCTGGGGCTCCCGCGGTGCCCGCGGTCGGGGCTGCAGCTACCTCGCCTCCCGCCGCTCCCGCCGCCGCCGCCGCCGCTGGCCAGGCTCGGGCCGCCGCCGGCCGGACTCCAGGTGCTCCGAGAGCTGGGCTCCTCCGGGAGCCGCGGATCCACGTTCGGAGATGAGCAAGCAAATGAGAAAAGAGAGACGGGCGCAGAGAGAGTGTGACAGTGAGGAGGGGAGGGGGAGAGAGGAGAGCGACGGGGGGAGAATGGGAATGTACAAGCGAACGGTCAGGGAGACAGAAAAGGGGAAAGAGAAGAGGAAAATAACACGGAAAGAAGGAAGAGAAGGAGGGAGGGACGGGAGAGCGAGCAGCGAGGAGAGGGGGAGCGCGGGGGCGCAGGGCGCGGGAGGAGGAGCGCGCTTGCTCGCCCCTCGCCCCGGCGTGCGGGACGGATACTCGGGCGCCGCCGCCACCGCTCCGGGCCGCGCAGCTCCTGCTCTGCCGCGGGAGGCGGCGAGGCGCGCGAGGGAGGGGCGCGCCGGGGCTGTGGGGAGGGGAGACTATTCCATCAGCCAAAGGAGGATTGGCTGCATCCAAAGCCAGTCCGGATGCAAACTACGGCCCCGGCCTTGGTCGGGAGAAGTGCGGGGGATCCAGGCGGTGGTGGGGGATGGGGGCAGGGGTGGGTGGGAGTTGCGGGGGAGGCATGGGGAGGGCTTGGAGGAGGGCCACCTTCTGCAGTTGTCACCGCGTCAACGCTGGGCAGCTGCCAGGGCACCCCGCCCCCCCTTCCAGGCAACTTCTTCCAACAGCCCTTTCTGAGGGACCCCAACTCTCCTCTCTCACGCCTCGCCCGTCCAGCGGGGCACAAAGAAATCTCAGTCTTTCCCTAAACTTTGTGCTTTCAGTTATGCCGCCCCCTCCCCTCATCCCCAACCCCCGCCCTCCCAGCTTCTTGGCAGGAAGGTTAGGCCACTGGCAAAGTCCTCGGCGAGAGCCAGATGATCACAAATGCCAACTGTGTGTCTTGGGGCCAGTTAAGTCCGCTCATCTGCCCAGGCTCTCAGAAGACCATTTCTTTGCTCTCAAGGCTCTCAGGAGACCGCTGCGGACACGGACCGTCCCGCTCTGGGCCCGCGTGGATGAGGTGCTGAGTCGCATCCTCAACGTGTTCTGTCACCCAGTTTCCATTTTAAATTGTAAAATATTCAAATTTGGAGACAAGCAGATATTTTTCTCATCTTGAAAAGGAGTAGCGAGCGTTAGCTAGCTGATTAGCCGTAGGTGGAAAACGAACCATCTGTAATAAAAAAATACTAACTTTTTGAGAAAGTCCGGGGAAGTTCTGTAGTCCCACCCTGCCCCGTGACCTTCATTCTCTGAGTCTTCTGCCACAGGGAAGCACCGATCGACTAATAAAAGATTTGATCTTGCTATAATTTCCCAAGCAGGTAAGACCCAGTAACTATTTCATGGTTCTTTAGCTTCTAAAGTTTTGTTTTATTCTTATTCAATTATTGTATCTGTAGTATGTCAGAAACTGCAAGCCAAAAGGAGAACAAATTTTGAGGTGATTTGCTTAGTTATTATTTTGGCCAAGTTAAACTCTATGAGGTTAGCTCATTTTCTTAGTTTCATATATGGTAAGTATTAAATATATTCTCCCATGTGGGTTGGAAGGAGCTTCTGTCCAAGTGCAGTGGGACTGGCTGCTTTATGTAATCAGTATTTACTAATAAACTCCACTGCACTTAACATAAGTCCCCCAGATACTGCTGACTTTTCCCCCAGGAGGTTGTGAAATGGACCGTTCTGATCTGAAATTGTGTCCCCCTTTGTTTGGTTGACTATTATTTGTATGAACCACACCAAACTGGATACTCTAAAAGGGTCTGGGGTCAGCACAGAGCCTGGGCTGATTGAGCATAATGCAGAATGCTCAGTGTGTAAGAGGCACTGTAATCAGTGTCATTTATAACCCCAACAGGACATCTTCTGGAAGGTGTAAAGAGTTGCCTTGTGAACGTTATGGCCAAGAGAATCTTAATGCAAAGCTGAAGACCAATTGTGAATTTTATTACATTACCATTAGTACTATTACCATAGGAGGTTGTAAGAATACATAGTCCTCTGCAGTGGAAAATGCACTAAATGACAGTCCCTCCTGTGAAGAACCAACAAATTAAGGCTGAAAGTACCATGAAAAGCAGGGCCATTTATGTTTGTGTTGTGGAATAAATAAGCAGACAGAGAACTACAGATTTTTACCTCCTTCATTTTCAATTCATTACAGTTAAATTGGTGTGCTTAGAATCAGATGTATTGTACATTATCGTTTCTAAAGATCTTTTTACAGAACTGGCTGAATTTTTATGTCACCCAAAAGGAATGCCCATTGAAATTAAAATATCATAACTGTTTCTTTTGGCGTTTGAAATGGTTAAATATGCAACGCAAAAGAAAAACAAATAAATCTCAGCTAAATTTTAGTTTAAAAGCTAAAAGGAGCAAAAGTCAGAGAATTCAAGGCAAGATTGATAAAATAACCAGAATGCATTATTATAGATATGTTTATCTAAATTTATAAATATATATTACATAGTCAATATGAATTAAAATAATGAATACTATTAAATTTTATATTTTCTCATTATTTTTAATGAGAATATTAATGATATTTAAGGTTCAGTTTTTCTTTTTTCTAGTTTAACTAACCAAGGTTATAAAATAAAAAGACAGAAAAACCTATAAGCAATTATCTCTGTCCAAATGGATATAGCAGCCCCAAACCACAGCTACATGACTATCAAACAATGATTATGAAAACCACAATTGAGAAAAGCATCAGGGAATGATATTGCAAAACCACAGCAACAAATGTGTCTGTGATATTGAAAACCACAATTCACAACTAATACCCTGTATATTGCAAATTACAATTTAACTATAAATGTGCAAATGTATAAATAAAAACACAAAATAATTTCTCATTTGCTTAAAAATAAATTATTCATTTCTAGGCTCACCAATTTGATGTCTACATAATGGTTTGTTTAGAAAAGTTTCTGCTTTAAGAAACATCATTTTAAATTACATGTAAAATGCCAGTTACTTTAAAAATAGGAAACATGCAACTTGTAATAATATTTTCTAAAATGTTAAAAAAAAAAAGATCTGAAATCAATCTGAAACAAACATCTACTTCAGTCTAGCTTTTTTATAAAGTTCTTTGGAAGTAAAAAGGTATGTGAATAGAAACTGTTTACAGAATAAAACTCAAAGTATTGTGTTACAACTTTAATGAGAATAAAATTGTATATACAGTAGTACCCTTCTATACCCAGAGCTTATGTTCCAAAGCCCTCAGTAAATGCCTGAAACTATGGATAGTACCAAACCCTATATATACTGCTTTTTCCTATACAAAATATCTATGATAAAGTTTAATTTCTATAGTAGGCACAGTAAGAGATAAACAACAACTAAAAATAGAACAGTCATAATATATTGTAATAAAAGTAATATGAATGTGGTCTCCTTTTTCTATTTCTCTCTCTCAAAATATCTTATTGTACTGTAGTCACCTGTTTTGTGGCCTCAGGTAACTAACACCACAGATAAGGGGGGGACTACTGTATTCTTAAATAGTCATTTTAGCTAGAAAACATACATAGGAAAATAAAATAAGATGCCAGTACCCTAGCTACATTAATATGCAAAACCAAGTGCTTGTTTACAACTGAATGAAATGATATTAGTTGCAAGTTTATAGGAGTACCAGATTTTGCAAATTAAAATACAAGATGTCTATTTAAATATAAACAATAAGTTTTCAGGGCAAGTATGTTCTGTGCAATATTTGGTACGTATTTATCCTAAAAAATAATTGTGGCATATCAAATTCAAATTTAACTGAGCATCCTGTATTTTATCTGGCAAACCTACAAATTTAGCATTTTCACAAATTTATGGTGGTTTATAATATTGTTTCCAGGAAAGGCAGAGAAACTCTAAAGTGCTTCCTACAGTATAAATACATTTAATTCTTGACTATAATATTATTTAGGGAAAGCAAGGTAGAAGGAATAAATTTGTCTACAAAAATTCTTACTTTGTTTGGCACAGTTCAGAAATGCACTCAGTGTAAATGGATTGCATTCATGTATGTCTTACTCTTGGATTTGTTTTTAAAATGTGTTCTTTCCTCCAAGGGATCAACAAATTGATAAAGCAACCTCCCAGGCCACATCTTATTAGGCAGCAAGCTGCCTTCTTTATTATGGGAGTAAACAATTTTCAAAAGCTTCAGAAAGACTTAATTTTTTGCCCTTGTATCCTCACCAGAAATTGAATACAGTTTATCTGCCTTGATTTAAGATTGTGACACCGAATTGGACAAGAATGCAGTATGAAAATAGTGTTTAGTATTTGTGTATCTTTATAATTTCAGCAGTTTAAAAATAAAAATCAACAAATTCATCTAAATGGCATTTCTATTTTATAACTGTGAAAAAGACTATCTGTTTACTTGCAAAGGAGCTAAGGGCTTTGAAAACATTCAGTCAGTCTAGATCGGGGGTTTAACTTGAGCTTCACTGAGACCATCAATCCCTTGAAAGAAACTGGTATGTACAAATAATTTTCTAAGGAGTGGGTATATTGAATTCATCATATTTTCAAAAATATGTGAAAAAAATATGTGAATCAATCTGGGTTTAGAATCACTGCTCTGTTTATATGTAAATGTTTATGATATACTAAAAAATTGAAACGTGGATGATTTAAGTTTTACTCTTTGCACCCATTTCTTTATGCCCAAATTACTACTCCTATAAAAGTTTATCTAATAGGATAAACTCTCTTTTTAAATAGTTCTTTGCTACTAAGTTTTAATGATGCACAAAATACCTCTGGGTAGAAGAAAAATATTGAAAAAGTAACCACCAAAATATTAATACACATATGTTGATTTTGTCTGCCTAACATTCATTCTCTCCTCTTCTGGTAATAATGCCTTGAAAACGTTTGAAGAATTACTCCTCCCACTCTCTGATCATGTGACACAAGTGTGGCCTTCCCCAGTCCCTGACCAAGTAAAATATTCCACATGTCTGTCTATAGTGATTGGCTCTATGGTCCAAATTGTTCCTAAAAAGTCAGTCCTGGAACTTTTTTCTAAAACCACTGAAGAAGATGTGCTGTTTTTCTGCTAAGATTGCTACAGTGGGAGAAGGCAAACCTGAAATTGCTAGTGGCCATCCTTGTGGTAAGAATTTGCTAAAGGCAATGTTAACACAGAGAATGCTTTTGTCTTACCTTGTTTCAGAGTGTGATGGGGGGGAGGAATCTAAGCCAAAAACACTCATCAACATTTCAACATTACTTTGGTTTAAATCTATCAACATTATACATGTGTCTACATAAATGTTAGAATCTTGGTCATTTCTGTTACATTTTATCTTCATCTACTTGACCAAGCTAACCCTGAAGCCTCTTTGTGGAATTAGTGTAAATATTTTTCACAGGAAAACATCACTAACCTCCCAGGTCTGAGTGAGATACCTCTTCTCAGCTGCTTCTATAACATCTTTTTTGTCCACCATAACATTACTTGTTGCATTGTATTACATGGGCAAATTAATTTTATATAAATCTAATTTTCACCAGCCCCTTCCCTGTCTCAATACACCTGATTAATTAGTGAGGTTTGTGAGAGCAAAAAAACATGTCTGTCTTTTTCAGAATTATGCCCCCAGTGCTGGACACATAGAAAGTCCTAACAAAATTATTGAAAGAAAAAGTTGAGAATCATTCTATCTTTTCTGGGGAATCCTACCATTCCCAATCGTTTTCCAAAAAATCACAGGTACAGGAGATGGCAGCCATCTTTATACCACATGCCACCATGTTCTGACGGTGGATGCTAGGGCCAAATGGAGTACCTGACTCAAATATGACCCATGACAATCCTTCCTTGGGGATCTAGAATTAGTATCAAGAGTTCTGTTCTTTACCTGGGCTGGTCTCTCAAATAAAGGAGGAGAAAAACTTCTGGAATTGTGGCATGGCTATTACTATATAAACAGAGTAACAGAGATAGTTTGACAGTATATAGAGAAAGAAATAAAACAAATGTCCTGAGAGAGATGTTGAGATGGGAACATGTGATGGTATACCATTTCCTGTTTTATCCCTGCCTTGGACTGCAGCAGTACTTCTGTCTTTGATGTCAATGAGATACTGATGCCTCCTTAAAATAAATTCCTACCCACCTTTCCTTTTTCATAATTTTTGGCCTAAATTGTCACTAATTGATTCCTGTTACACTCAAACCAAAAGACTAAATGAAGGCAAAAATTAACTATCTATGGCTTTGATCTGCTTGATGGAATATTTGAATATTTAGAAATATCAATCCAACTAAATTTTCTACTTTCCTCTGAGAAAGTTATATAAAAACACTTTTGATGATATTTTTTCCCTGAGCAATCCTGAAAAACAAAGAACTCTTATGACTGTTGAGTGGATAAATCTACAATTTTTAACAATGATAAGATATTATCAATGACCGATTTTGGACATTCAGTTCAATTGAGGGTAACTCTCGGGAAAAATTTACTATTTTCAAAGTCAGAGTTCCTCAAGGACATGATGATCAATTGACATGCATATCCATAACCTTCCTGATTTCATATATTCTGGCCCCAGATGTTTGATTTTTACTTTCAACTTTACTTTGTCACATTTGAATAACCATCTAACAGATTACCTTGCACATAAATTTTATGAACGTTGTTATAATTCGCATGAATAATGTTTATACTTCTGTGGTGAATTTTATTTTCTAATCTATAACTTTTGCTATAAATTCTTACATGCAAAACAAGGAATTAAACAGATTTTGAGAACACTTGCTATATCTTTGCAATTATCTACTTGACAAAGTGTATTAAAATAATGCATTAGAAGTGAATTTAGGGCGAACTAAAGATGTAGGATTATGAATAACCATGCTAGGGCATTTTGATAATGGAATCATCTCAAATAAGCTAAAAAGGATAATTACATCACTTAAAAAATTTATCTTGTAATGAAAATTAAATCTAATATATTCCTTTTAAAACTACTTTTTATTAAACAAATAGGTGTACATAGATTAAAAGGCCAAATAGATTTTCAAAGCTCATAACGAAAAGTTAGCCATTTCTTGTCCTACCTCACATCTCAGTAATTCCTGTTCCCAGAGCTATACTCATCAATTCTTCTTAGCTGATTCTTCTGTTGTTTACCCTAGGTATCTAAATTACATGCTTTATTATTTTTTAAAATGTGTTAGTTTAGATATTGTTGACTATACTATCTACTCTGAAAATATAAAGATATGTAACAGTTTTATACCCTCACAGTGCACACTTTATCCAAATTTTTGGGCAAATCAAAAATGTAGAATTATATTTTTATTAACAGTTAACCCATATAATATATGATGATTAATTTTTTTTGATATAGCTGTTTTTCCTGGAGTTAATAATTACTTTCTTTGTCATTTTCTTAGATTTTTTAATGCACTATTACTATTTCATCTCCAAATCCTCAGCCAGTGTAATAATTCAAATATATTAGTACATTCAAAGACATCAGATAACCTACCAGTTTAAGCTTTCTCTTAAAAAGAGGTGTCCTCCCTGGAGCTCTCTATTCTTGTTATCCACTCTATGCTAGTTGCTCTTTGTGACTGAAATTTCCTTTTCATCATCATCTTGGGAATTCCCCTGATTTTATCCTGTGTTTTATTCCAGGTTTCTTAAACGCTGTATGTTGCTCTTTCATAGTTTACTATTTCCTTTCCTTTTTTATTTTTTTCCTTCCTTTTCTTTTTTTTTTTTTATGTCATTGTTTTTGGAGTTAATTCTCATGAGAAAATATATATGCAAGGTAATTTGAGATTTGGCAAGAGTACAACTGCCTTTATTTGACACTCATATGTGATCAACGTGTCGAGTTATAGGTAAGAAATTATTTTCCCTCAATTTTATTTATTTATTTATTTATTTATTTATTTTATTTTATTTATTTTGAGATGGAGTCTCCCTCTGTTGCCGAGGCTAGAGTGCAGTGCCACGATCTCAGCTCACTGCAAGCTCAGCCTCCCAGGTTCACACCATTCTCCTGCCTCAGCCTCCCGAGTAGCTGGGACTACAGGCGCCCGTCACCACGCCCAGCTAATTTTTTGTACTTTTAGTAGAGATGGGGTTTCATCGTATTAGCCAGGATGGTCTCGATCTCCTGACCTGGTGATCTGCCCGCCTCGGCCTCCCAAAGTGCTGGGATTACAGGTGTGAGCCACCGTGCCAGTGCTTCATTTGCTTCTAGCTTCCAAAGTTGAAGCTTCCATTCTGTTTCCTTATCCACTGAATGTTGCCTGCTTCTGTCTCCCAGTCCAACCTAGAAGCTTTCAGGATTCTTCTTCTTACCCTTTAGTCTTCTGAAATTTCAGTGTGTGGACCCGTCCTACTACTTACTGAGCTAGAAACTTGTTGAGCCATTTCGATCTAGAAGGCTGTGGCTTGTCAACAGTTCTGAGAAATCTCCTTGTATTATCTTTTTCTCTGGAACTCCTGTTATATCTTGAGTCTTCATGGATGTGTACTTCTGTTTTTTAATATTTTCTTGTCTTCTTCCTACCCCTTTGGCCATTTTTTTGTTGTTGTTGTTATTTTGTGAGAAATTTATTTAGCTTTGTTTTCCAAATCTTTACTGCATTTTAAATTATGTAATCATATCTTAATACCTTAGATTTATTTTTTGATTTCTTAAGACCTCCTTTATACAGTAAACTATACTTGTTTCCCCTTCACTCTCTCTTTGTGGTCAATAATTATAGGTTTCTGTTGAAGGTTTCTTTAGTTCCATGAGAATTTTGCTTCTTAGGTCTTTCCTAATTTATTTTTTTCCATAGGATTTGGTATCTGTCTTTCATGTTAGAAGTTTTCCATATATCTTTGGTCATGATTCTAATATGACTGAAGCACTAAACATATTGGAAGTCTATGTGTAAGGGTTGGGTAGGGATTGAAAATGTTTGTCAAACAGTAGGTTTTGGGAGACAGGGCAGGGACCTTGCTGCTAGTGGGTTACAATCTATACCTCTAAATATGCTACTCTTGAGTTAATCACATTTCCCAGAAATAAAAATCCTCCATACTCAGCCTTCTCAAAGCTCAGTCAGGGAAAGAACCTTAGTATCTCACTGTTCCATGTGCAAACTTTCATTTAATATCTCTTCAGTAGGGTGGTAACTTTAGTTAATGTCACTGAATAAGAAGTCCCTGTGGCTTTACCCTAGGCTTCTGGGCAGGCAAGGAGAAGTTGTCACCTAGTAGTGTGGTATGGTAGGAAATATAGGTTTTCAATGATTCTTACAGGGAGTTTGCACCAATCCTTATGTTTCCAATCTGATCTGCATCCAACTTTCAGGAATTCCTGTTGCCTCCAATAACTGTTCATTACTCTGTAAGTGAAAATCAGCTTGTACTGGGTGTCACTCCTGCTAGGAATTAACTTTTGGCTTTCTCTGATCTACTAGGTCAATTTCCTTTCGTAAAAGTTTACAAAAGTTTGTTGACCGATCCTCCTTGGATCCTTCTAATGTCTTTTTGGCACTTCTTTTTTCTTTCTCTTGTGCTTAAATTGCCATTTTAAAAGACCTTTTGCTGTTGTGGAATTTAGACGGAATGAAAGCAAGCCCATAGGAGCAATTATCCAAAGATAATTGAAGAAAACAGTCTTCAATATACTTACTGTTCTCTTAAAAATTAATCTTACTTTTTTATCAAAGTGATATATTCATTATATAATCCCCTTTTACATTATGAAATTGTAAAAGGGGATTATATAATGAAGTCTCCCCTCACCCCCTAGAACCCACCTCTCAGAGACAACCACTTCCTTAATGCTATGCAGTGCACTTGAAATTCTATCTGTTGTTGCATCAAATTTATAAAGTATCCCTACCCACTATATAGAATGAAGATGTTTGTTTTTACCACTTTTATATCCCTCCTAGTTTCTTTCTAACTCTGACTATAGTTTCTCATTTCTATTGTGAAAGTTGATAACATTTACATTGTGTCCTGCAACCATGTTTTCTTCCATCTTTACTCTACACATTAATTATTTGAGTTGAAAATGAACACACCACAATTACTTTATTATGACTGACATATTTTTCATTGAAGAACCAGCTAATTGACTATAAGTCTATTTTCTTCTTTTTGGGTCTAACAGTATGAAACCTGTTACCACTTAAAGGAGAATGTGTCTAATCTAGGTTGAATATATGGTTTTTCCTTGCATTCCATCAATTGCTTAAAATTATGCCTGACATTGTTTGCTTTATGATAAGATCAGGACTTTTTCAAACAGGTTTCGTTTGTTTCCAATTTGTCTTCCTTTTTTCTTGTAATGAACCATATACTTTCTTTAACATGTCACTAATGTCTTCTAGTTCCTTACCCACTCTGTTTATGACTTGGGGTCCATTCCGTTCTACTCCTTGAAGACATTCCTCTTGCAGATTTTCACCTACCTGTTCAACTAACTGCCTTCTTGCTTGCTGCTCAGCTATTATCCCAGGTGGTGTTTTCAGTGGACTGACTCCTGAGTTATTCCCACCATGCTTTGTATCTTACACTTTTCAAATGTTTTTCAGTCTCATTTTTCTGAAGCATATCTTAAAATAACCTCTTCAGAAATGATACCTATGAAATGAAACTCCTGTGTCTTTATGTGAGAATATATATACACACACATATATATACACATATATATACACATAATCTACATATATACATGCATATACATATGTGTATATATGTATATATAAAATATATATTTATATATGTTTATATCTAAAATATACTATATAAAAATACATATATATATATATATTTTTTTTTTTTTTGAGATGGAGTCTTGCTCTGTTGCCCATGCTAGAGTACAATGGTGCCATCTTGGCTCACTGCAACCTCCGCCTCCCAGGTTCAAGTGATTCTCTTGCCTCAGCCTCCCAAGTAGCTGGGACTACAGGCGCAAGCCACCACACCCAGCTAATTTTTTGTATTTTTAGTAGAGACAAGGTTTTACCATGTTAGCCAGGATGGTCTCAATCTCCTGACCTCGTGATTTACCCACCTTGGACTCCCAAAGTGCTGGGATTACAGGCGTGAACCAACGCGCCCAGCCTGAGAATATATACATTTTTTTGCTCTTAGTCCTTGGTTGATAGTTTAGCTGGAAATATAATTCAAGGTTTAGAAATCATTTTTTCCCCTTAGAAATTCTAAAAAGCACATCACTGTGTTGTCTTCTAGCACTCATTATTGCTGGTTGGAAATCTGATACTAGTCAGAAAACTTTGTAGGTTAGCTACCTTACTTTCTTATTCACTAGCTGTTCTGGAATTTTACAACTGTTGAACGTTATTAACTTCTACCCAGCAGTAATATCTCCTCCAACAAGCCTAACAGAAGCCTGGTTCATTTAGATAACTACCCTTCCTTCACACAGTACTTGTGATTCAAGAAAACTTGTCTCATCTCTACTATAGGGGTGATCATAATTAATTCTAATCCTGTAATACAATCTCATCCTCCCTGTTAGTGATTATTTAGAAATAGCCCAGGGATCTAATTCTGGACAAGGGGTGAGTTGCAGAGTCTTTGGGGAGAGTCCTTTATTGCTCTTAAGAGAGAATTATGAGGAGTGTGCTTCTCTCTCTCCTGGAAATAGAAAAGAAATAATATTGCATCACTTAACTCTGTTTTCCATTTTTGACAATAAGAAAAGCCATTCCTAAAAGAAAGCTAACCCACAGAGGAATGCATAACAAAGAGGATTACATTCAAACAAAACTGAAGCCTGCTCATTCTAAGTGTAGCATCTGCTATGCTTTTGTATTGTTTTGTATTGCTTAAGACTGTTTCTATTGAGTTTTATTTATTTACCCAATCTGAAAATATAATAACTGATACTAAGTCATAGAAAATGCATCTTGTATTTATGATTCTTGACTCATATGTGCTGATGAAAAGGGGTGGGAAATATGGATGGGGTATAGGATTGCCGCCCTCTGATATAGTTTACTAGCCAAAATTCCAGTCTAGCCAATGACATGACTTCCATCCTCTTTGCACCTTCCAATTCTAAATCTTGTTCTTCCTTAAGTGTGTCATATACTCAACATAGTATTATTACAATGCCTAGAGACAGATTGCCTACATGCAAATCTTGGCTCTGCCACTTCTTAGCTAGATAATCTTTTCATGTTATTAAATGTTGTGTGTTTCAGTTTACTTCTATTTAAAATGGAAATGTAATGGTACCACTGCACAGTATAGTTTGTATTAAAAACATTAATATATGTAAAGTGCTTGGCATAGTGAAAATGCTGTATAATTGTTAGCTATTAACAAATTGTTCTGAATCTTTTCTCCTCTTCCTTTTTAGCAACAGAACCCAAATCTTTCTCAAGATATTCAGCTAGATGTACTAATTTTAGGAGTTTATCCTCCAAATAGTTTTGGCTGCATGATGTAGTTCAGAACAATAAAATGCAAGCAGAGATCCGCTAGATGAGGCTTCAAGAGAACCTAAAATGTTCTTTCCCAAAAGTCAGAATGCAACTTTTCTTCTTGGCCCACCTTCTTGTACATATCTGGAATAGAATGTGATGCTTGGGTATAGAAAATCTATCTTGTAATCATAAGAACAAAATCTATATATACTTTGAATCATACTTGGAAAGGGGAAGGAGCTGGTTCTGATGACTTCACTTAGCTATATACCAGCTCTAAACTGACTCTGGATTTCTCAATACATACTTTGTTAAGTCACTGTATTTGCATTTCTGTTACAATCGAGCCAAGGGCAATCCTAACTGCTGCCCAAGGGATGTTTTTGGAAGGGTGGTGCTCTCTTCTTGCCTTCTAAAATTCTGGCTTTAAGAAGGCTATTTGTTTACTCTGTTTTATATTTCAATGGGTTTTCATCCTCTTCCCATATTTATAAATTGTTTAAGTAAATAATTTGAATAACTACTTCCCATCCTCCTTGCCTTTAAGGTTCATTCCTTTACTATCATTGTATTTGCTTCTCTGGAGGAAAAGGAAATACCAATAAAACCTATCTCAGGGACTGTGAATTATAATGTGCTCAGGGGCCTTAGGGTAGTGTAAAAAATGAAGTAAACAGATCTAATGGATAGGAATTGGTGAAGACTCTGGAGATGTGGAGAGTATATGTCCATGTTAAAGGTATTTCCCAATTAAAAGAAATACTGTACACCTCAAAGAAGATAGACCTGTTAGCCTAATCTGACAGGGCTGCAAGGTTTCAAACTCTGATTTGAGCATGTACTTACTGAACTGCAATGTGTGTTCTCACCAAAACACCATCAACAACAATGATGAAGTAACACAAAATTAGGATTTTTTAAAATTAAGTGCTTTTAGCTAAAATATTTTCACTTGTTTTCTTCTAAATAGTTGTTTTCCTGTTTTGGTTTTAGGCTGATACAGAAAATAATGCATTAATTCTAATAATACACTCAACAGGCAGACCAAACAAAACACCTTTGTGTGGGTTGCTATGGTATTGGAAGAAAATCAACGGTAGAGGAAAATGTAAGATAGCAAATACATGTATTTCCAACCATCATCCCTCCCTATAACATATGTGGCTTAATATATATGTTGATGAGTTAAATAATAATAATGTTTAACTTTACAAAACATTTTGAAACAACTCTAACAAAGCAGTTGTTACTAATGATACCCAGTTCCTGCACATAAACCACCAGTATGTACCCTAACTTCCTGTAAGACTAAACCTGAATGGGACCAACCAGAGACCAAACCTATGTCAATCAAATAAAGGCCAGCTGTGGTTGTTTTGTTGATTGATTGGCGCTTTGGTCCTACACACTTGCATCTGTACAGACACGTTTTGCCAGTGAGGAAATGAAGATTCAGAATGAAAAAGTGCATTTCTTACACTCATACAGTAGCTGGAAAAGCTGGACTTCTAGTTTGCTCTGCCTAATTAGAAAACTGATGGCGCTTCCTCTATGCCATTCAAGCTCTTCTAATAGTGGACAGTCAAGAAATCTGGACTCATGAAGATATGGACAGTGGAATGGACTGGATAATCAGAAAACCAGAATTCTTGTTTAGACTCATTCACTTTGGGAATTTTATTTTACTTCACCTCTTTGTTCACAGTGAGGATCGTTACATTTTATTCAGGTACTAAATTTGATGTCTCTGTAATTCTAAATATTAGTTTTAAGTACTATATTTTAGGCTGTGAATTTATAAGTAGTAGAAATATTGCCTGAGTATTCAACTCATGTGGTGCCTACTCACCTGGATGGACCTTTAAACTGTTCTTGATAATGTTGACAATTTATCAAATTTTGAAATGTACTTTTCTTTTTTCAACTTTTATTTTAAGTTCAGGGGTATATGTGCAGGTTTGTCAACATAGGTAAATTTGTGTCATGGGGGGTTGTTGTACAGATTATTTCATCATCCAGGTATTAAGCTTAGTACCTATTAGTTATTTTTACGGATCCTCTCCCTCCTCCAACCCTCCACCTTCTGATAAGTCCCACTGTGTTTTATTCTCCTCTGTGTGTCCATGTGTTCTCCCACTTATACATGAGAACATGCAGTATTTGGCTTTCTGTTCCTGCATTAGTTTGCTAAGGATAATGGCCTCCAGTTCCATCAATGTCTTTGCAAAGGACATGATCTGGTTCTTTTTTGTGGCTGCATAGTATTCCATGGTATATATGTGCCACATTTCCTTTATCCAGTCTATCATTGAGTGATATTTAGGTTGATTCCATGTCTTTGCTATAGGGAATAGTGCTTCAATGAACATTCATGTGCATGTGCCTTTATCATAGAACGCTTTATATTCCTTTGGGTATATACCCAGTCATTGGCTTGCTGAGTTGAATAGTATTTCTGTCGTTAGGTCTTTGAGGAATTGTGACACTATCTTTCACAATGGTTGAACTAATTTACATTCCCACCAAGAATGTATAAGTGTTTCTTTCTCCCTGCAACCTCACCAGCATCTGTTATTTTTCAACTTTTTAATAGCCATTCTGATTGGAGTGAAATGGTATCTTATTGTGGTTTTGATTTGCTTGAAACATACTTTCCTTATGACCCTTTTTTCTCTACTTTAATATGTTGAAGAACTCTATACAGGAAAAACCAAAATGATCATGTTTTTGGAACAAGTTCCTTTGAGCAATCCAGATGTCTGGATAAAGAGACCCTGACCTTTTATCATGTTTTTGGCAGTTCAGTTATAGGCTGAACGTAATCCAGTCTGAGGATTTTCATAATATATATAGATGCTTATTCGAATATTTGGCAGAAAGTGGTTTTGAAATATTCAAGATCAGTAGGAAATTTAGTTCATGGCTAGGTGTTTCTGTATCTACACAATGTAATTTAAATACTTCCTCGGTAATATAACAAAATTTGAATTTCTTCTGATTACAAAATCTCATTTAAATACTTCCTTGGTAATATTATAAAATTTGAATTTCTTTTTTTTTTTTTTTTTTTTTTGAAACAGAGTCTCGCTCTGCCGCCCAGGTTGGAAGTGCAGTGGCATGATCTCGGCTCACTGCAAGCTCCACCTCCTGGGTTCACGCCATTCTCCTGCCTCAGCCTCCCCAGTAGCTGGGACTACAGGCACCCGCCACCATGCCCGGATAATTTTTTGTATTTTTTTAGTAGGGAGGGGGTTTCACCATGTTAGCCAGGATGGTCTTGATCTCCTGACCTTGTGATCTGCCCACCTTGGCATCCCAAAGTTCTGGGATTATAGGCGTGAGCCACCACGCCTGGCCCTAAAATTTGAATTTCTAAAGAACTAAATAGATATGACCAACAGTATTTTCTGTTTCAACTATATTCTAAAACAAGTTTTTTACTTACTTAACTTTTAAGCCCCCTTTTCCTGTTAAAAAAAAAAAATCTGCTCTGTCACATTGCGATTCAACATCCTGTTCCTCTATTTTCTCAGGCTCACAGGAAAACTGTTCACTGTTGATGATTAAAATGGGAAAATACTTCCCGCTGATCATTTTGTTTGATCAAAACTTAACCTCATTAACAAGAACTACTTAAATCAAGGAATACTGACAAGTTTCCTGTTTTCTAAATAATAAAGTAAAAATATTTTTTCCAGTGAAATATAACAAAACCCAGGTTTTCATATTTAAGATGCCATTCACAGTATTTGAATTCTCTTCCTCTCTCATCATTAGTAAATACATTTATATTGTTTATTTGTTATGTACCTGGCCACTCTTCATAGGATTAGCTTTGCTACTTGAAGAACTAGTCAAAAAAATAGACCTGGTCACAGTCTAATTTTTTTCTTACCACATTGGCTGAAATGCTACAAAATGGAGATTTTTTTTTTTTAATTAAAAGCAAATAACTCTGAGGGCCAATCATTTATAATATAATGTTAAGTATCTCAGTTATAATTTTATATACTAATAACTAGATAAACTGGAAACATTCACTGAAAGGAGTAAAAAAGTAAGAAATGGTCGTGCATGCCTGTAATCCCAGCACTTTGGTAGGCCAAGGTGGGAGGATCACTTGACCCCAGAAGTTTGAGACTAGTCTAGGCAACATAGGGAGGCACTGTTGCTACAAAAAATATTTTTAAAAGTAGTGTGGGCATGCTGGCACATGGGTATAGTCACAGCCACTCAGGAGGCTGAGGTGGGAGGAGTCCAAGAGATTGAGGCTACAGTGAGCAGGGGCAGTGCCACAGCCCTCTAGGTTGGGTGACAGAGTGAGACTCTGTCTCAATCAATCAATCAATAGGGGAAATTATTATTATTAATATTATTTGGAGGCAAGTTCTCGCTCTCTCACCCAGTAGTGCAATCTTGGCTCACTCTACCTCCTGGGTTCAAGTGATTCTTGTGCCTCAGCCTCCCAAGTAGCTGAAATTACAAATGTGCACCACCACACCTAGCTAATTTTTGTATTTTTAGTAGAGAGGGGGTTTCATCATGTTGGCCAGGCTGGTCTCGAACGCCTGACCTCAGGTGATCCACCTGCTTTGGCCTCCCAGAATGCTGGGATTACAGAGTCACAGTGCCCAGCCCAATAAGGGAAGTTAATTTGGGGTTTTAGCATTAAGAAGACAGTGCTGATTAGGCTACAAGACCGGCTCACTACAGTTCACTCATGGATTGATTGATTCATTTATTTATTCAATCCAATATACTTTCTGAGTATTTGCAGTGTGCTACTCTCTCTTCTGAAGGTTGGTGATAAAAAGACAAGTTGAAGCCAGGAACAAGATCGCAATATTTAACAAATGCTCCGGGGAAAAAAGTGAGCATAAGATGAGAAGAGAAAGCTGAGCAAAAGGAGAGCCTGTGTTAAATTTGAACTATTCAGACATTTGGACTCAGGCCAATCCTGCTTTCCTTCATAATGACACTTTAGTCAGAGAACAAAAGCAAGTGTGTAGTTTACCAAAAGCAAACAGACCCGTATCTTTCAACTCTTTATCCCCAACTATTATCTCTGTAAGGGAACACTTCTATATTTTCAATAAAACAATCTGATTATAAGAATAGCTTATCTGGCAATATCTGTGACGTAAAAACATGCATTCATTTCTCTTTAGCATAGCTACAAGATTACAGTTCACCATGTTGTAAATAACGGTGAAGGAGCACCTTACTCAAGCTATCAATAAACACTGAAAAGAATGAAGATACTGGTTTTAATTTAATGAATGCCTCCATGATTGTTCCTGATTCTCATTGTTTTAATATTTAATTAAGTCTACCAATTTTTCTTCTTAGCCATGTGAAACAATTTTGCAATAGAAGACTTTAGATGACATTGTAATTTTTACAAAAGATGAAGCACAGACTGAAGCCTAGTCTAATACAACCTTCCTAAAGGTGTGCTCTACTCACCTGGTCATCCTGTTCTGTCACAGTCAATCATTATTACAATACACAGGAGACAGAGGGCATCTGGAACTCAAGAAAATAGGAAGCAACAGAAGTGTTCCTTGAGGTCACTGCATTATGATAGTTTGCTATATGTTAAGCATAATTATCCTCAATAAAAGGAAGGAATACTACTTGATTTCTAATACAAATGTCTAGATTCTGTTCATAAAAAGACTGATAAGAACCATCGCCTAACTATGTAAATATATCTTAAGAAATGCTTTAATGAAAATACTAGTTTTTAAATGTGTTATTGTATGAGTTGAGTTGTGTTCTCCCAAATTCCTGTGCTGAAATCTAACCCCCAGTACTTCAGAACATGACCCATTTGAAGATAAGATCTTTATAGGGGTAATCAAGTTAAAAGGAGGTTATTAGGATGGGCACTAATCCCATCTGACCAGTGTCCTTTTAAAAAGGAGACATTTGGAGACAGATATGCACACAGGGAGGACACGATGTGAAGATGAGGGGAGAGGTGGAGGAACGCTTTTACAAGTCAAAGAAAGCCAAAAATGGTCAGCAGAACACCAGAAGCTAGCAGAGTGGCATGGGACAGACTCTCCTTTACAGCCCTCAGAAGGAAACAGGCCTGTGCACACGATGATCTTGGACTTCCAGCCTCCAGAATTATGAGACAATAAATTTCTATTGTTTAAGCCTCTCAGTTTGTGATAGCTTGTCATAGCAGCCCAAGCAAACTAACAAATTGTGGATGTCTCTTCTAATACTGTCTTCAAAATATTGACTACTGCTTTGTTTATGGCTTAGCAAATAGCTTCTGCCTGTTTGGTTTCGTAACCCTCTGTGATCCCAAATATTAGTAATAGAAAATAAAAATAATAACAGCTAGTATGTCTTTGAGCACTTACCATATCCCAAGCTTTGCTTTGGTTGGTTCTGAGCCCATGGGATAAATAGAGAATGATGGAAAGGCTTTTCAGGTGGAAAGAGTAATTGCATTATTTAAAGTTTTAATAGTAAGTACTAAGTATATTGTATTCAGTCACTGAAGGTTTGGGGATAGGTTTAAAGGAGCTAATGTTACTTACCCTAACATAGAAATTGATACCTTGAAGTAGAGTACTGCTCCAAAAAATTCCAAAAATATAAAGCCTTAGGGTAATGGTATGTGATGAGAAAAATGGGAACACACTTAAATTGAAAGTGATACTGCAGGCTGGTAATATGGCTTTGCTCAAACTATTGCCTACTCTAGCTTAGAAGACTGTAGGCCTGTGATTCGTCTCTAGTTAGGTGTTGAAATGCTTCACTACCCTAGTGTATGTCGTCTATTATGAGTTGCATTTCACAAAGTCTTACCAAAAAAAAAAAAGAATTCGGGGAAGAATTAATCAGCTTGCAATCAGAAATGGGAGACAGTTTGGAAACTCTAGGTCTTCCAGGGTTGAAAAACCCAGCTGCTTGTAGAGACTGAATTGAGAAGACTTTGAGTGATAAGGCAAATCAAAAGTCTTTCAAGTTCAATAGTGACTCAGGGCAAAAGTTGGAGTAGGAGTGTGCTTGACACCAAGTGTTCAGAGGACCCAATGGTGGCCAGCATTAAATTGACTGGGAAAGAGGCATGAGGGTTAGAAAGTAACCATGTAAAATAAATCTGAATATTATTTTTAGGAAATATCTCTGGATAGGGTTACTGGTTATATGGTACTGGTTGAAACTAATAGATCAGAAATCTGCGAGGTTTTTAAGGGAATTGTATCATTAGGGTGATATGGTTTGACTGTGTCCACACCCAAATCTTATCTTGAATTGTTGTTCCCATAATTCCCACGTATTGTGAGAGGAACCCGGTGGGAGATGATTGAATCATGGGGACCGTTTCCCCCATACTGTTCTCATGGTAGTGAATAAGTCTCAAAAGATCTGATGGTTTTAGAAGGGGAAACCCCTTTCGCTTGGTTCTCAATTTCTTTCTTGTTGCCACTATGTAAGAAGTGCCTTTTACCATCTGCCATGGTTGTGAGACCTCCCCAGCCATGTGGAACTGTGAGTCCATTAAATCTCTTTTTCTTCCCAATCTCAGGTATGTCTTTATCAGTAGTGCGGAAACAAACTAATACAGTAAATTGGTACCAGTAGAGTGGGGCTTTACTGGAAAGACACATGAAAATGTGGAAGCAACTTTGGAAGTGGGTAACAGGCAGAGGTTGGAACAGTTTGGGGAGCTCAAAAGAAGACAGGAAAATGTGGGAAAGTTCAGAATTTTCTAGAGACTTGTTGAATGGCTTTGACCCAAATGCTGATAATGATATGAAAATGAAATTCAGGCCGAGGTGGTCTCAGATGGAGATGAGAAACTTTTTGGGAACTGGAGTGAAAGTGACCCTTGCTATGTTTCAGCAAAGAGACTGGTGGCATTTTTCCCCTGCCCTAGAGATTTGTGGAACTTTGAACTCGAGGGAAATGATTTGGGGTATCTGGCAGAAGAAATTTCTAAGCAGCAAAGTATTCAAGATGTGACCTGGGTGCTGTTAAGAGCATTCAGTTTTAAAAGAGAAAGAGAACATAACAGAAAATGTGCAGTCTGACAATGAGATAGAAAAGAAAAGCCCATTTTCTGAGGGGAAATTCAAGCCAGCTGCAGAAATTTGCATAAGTAATGAGGAGCCAAACGTTAATCACCAAGACAATGGGGAAAATGTCAACAGAGCATGTCAGAGACCTTTGCAGCAGCCCCTCCTATCACTGGCCCAGAGACCTAGGAGGAAAACTTGGTTTCATGGGCTGGACCCAGGGCTACCCTGCTGTATGCAGCCGAGGGACTTGGTGCCCTGCATCCCAGTTGTTCTAGCCATGGCTAAAATAGGCCAAGGTACGGCTCGGGCTGTGGCCTCAAAGGGTGGAACTTGGCAGCTTCCACATGGTATTGAGCTTAGGGGTGCACAGAAGTCAAGAATTGAGGTTTGGGAACCTCCACCTAGATTTCAGAAGATGTATGGAAAAACCTGGATGTCCAGGCAGAAGTTTGTTGCAGGGATGGGGCTCTAATGGAGGACCTCTGCTAGGGCAGTGTGGAAGGGGAATCTGTGGTTGAAGCCCCCACACAACTCCTACTGGGGTACTTCCTAGTGGAGCTGTGAGAAGAGGGTCACCATTCTCCAGACCCCAGAATGGTAGATCCACTAACAACTTGCACATTGTGCCTGGAAAAGCCACAGGCACTCAACACTAGCCCTTTAAAACAGCCAGGAGGGAGGTTGTACACTGCAAAGTCACAGGGGTGGAGCTACCCAAGACCATGGGAACCCACCTCTTACATCAGTGTGACCTGGCTTTGAGACATGGAGTTGAAGGAGATCATTTTGGAGCTTTAAGATTTGACTGCCCTGCTGGATTTTGGACTTGCATGGGGCCTGTAGCCCCTTTGTTTTGGCCAATTTCTCACCTTTTGAATGGCTGTATTTACTCAGTGCCTGTACCCCAATTGTATTGAGCAAGTAACTAACTTGCTTTTGATTTTACAGGATCAGAGGCAGAGGGGCCTGGCCTTGTCTTAGATGAGACTTTGAACTGTGGACTTTTGAGTTCATGATGAAATGAGTTAAGACTTTGGGGGACTGTTGGGAAAGCATAATTGGTTTTGAAATGTGAGGACATGAGATTTGGTAGGGGCCAGGGGCAGAATTATATGTTTCAGCTGTGTTCCCACCCAAATCTCATTTTGAATTGTAGCTCCCATAATTCCAACATGTTGGGGGAGGGACCTGGTGGGAGATAATTGAATCATGGGGGCAATTTCTCCCATACTGTTCTCGTGGTAGTGAATAAGTCTCACGAGATCAGATGGTTTTATAAGGGGAAACTCCTTTCACTTGGTTCTCAATTTCCCTCTGCCACA
Organism: Macaca thibetana thibetana; assembly: GCF_024542745.1. Taxonomy (NCBI): domain Eukaryota; kingdom Metazoa; phylum Chordata; class Mammalia; order Primates; family Cercopithecidae; genus Macaca; species Macaca thibetana. The sequence goes on from NC_065585.1 coordinate 39,866,007, forward strand.
ACCATGTAAGAAGTGCCTTTCACCTTCCACCATGATTGTGAGGCCTCCCCAGTCATGTGGAACTGTGAGTACATTAAATGTCTTTTTCTTTCCAGTCTCAGGTATGTCTTTATCGGCAGCATAAAAATGAATGAATACACAAGGAAACCACAAGTCCACTCTTGAAAAAAGTCCTTATTTTTGAATTCAAATACCAAAATCAGATCTTGGACACCCAAATAAAGAAAGCAGCATTTGAATGCCTCCTTCAAGAAGAACAGCTCTTCAGACTTGTTTAAGACGTGCTAAGGATAGTATTAACATGGAAGAGGCTCCAAGAAGGCAGAGACAGTAGCCACAGAGAAAAACATGACAGGGTTATCCTCTCAGAGAATAAAATAAAGGCCTCATCTAGCAATCTCTTCCTCCCTACCCTAGCCCCACCTTGGGTGTGAGACTTTCACAATGTCTGTGTAGCAATATTTCAGAATCACTAAAGAATATTGATTATTGTATATTTCCTATTCTTCCCCTCCTCAATTCAGACTATTCATTGTAGATATCCTGTGTTGGGCAGTGAGGTGGGGTGCAGATAATTTGTCATTTTGGTTCACAGATCACCTGACCATGAGGAGTCACATATAGGCTTGATGGAGAAGAACTCTAGAGAGATCTTGCATCCTAATATAGAGTTAGTGAATGGAGGAATGTTGGATTATTTCCATGAGGGAGAGGCTGGGTGTGAGTGTGTTTGATACATGAGAAGAATGAGACAGATATTTTGTGGACCAGAGTATGAACCATGCTATGTGTTTAACGAACTTTTTCTTCTTCCTGGGCACATAAGATAGGTGCGTATCTTATTCTCCCTTGCATTAAGTTGGGGGCCATTTGACTTATTTCTAGTCAATGGACTGTGCAAAAATAGTGGGAAACACTTTTAGACCCACCCCTTAAGACAATACTGCACAATCCTCTTTTATTTCCTTTCAGTGTTAACCTAGTACATTTTTCAGAAGTACTACATGTTAGAAGTATCTTTGTCCCTGAGTCACCAGTTGGAAAGGAAGCTGCTCAAGAGAGCTTCTTGACCTGCCTTGGAGTGTGACTTAAGGAAAAAATAAGCAGAAATTCTGAGGTCTATTTGTTACCACAGCATGGTAAAAGTCTAAGGCCAAAATACAGCCAGGCATTACACTCTGGTTTGACAATCCAACCAGAGCACCATCTCCCAGATTACTCTGGGTAATACCTACCTGTTCCAGTGTATCATTTTTCTGCTCACCAAAGCTAACTTTTCCTCAAAGGATTAGACAGAATATAAATGTTATTATTTCTATAGGACTCACTAGTAAATTTAAAAACAGATTTTACTGTATAGTCAGAAGAGTTTTGTATCACACACTTAAATCTATTTCATGTGCTACATGTGTCTTTCCAGTTTTTGTGAGTTATCTTCACTCCCATAAGTAGGGACTAATCTCACTTGTCCTGCTTTCTTCCTGGATGTTAGAATAGATATTTCAATACAGATATCGAAAAGACAATAAAAATAAAGAAAATCATTAATTCTTATACTCCTCTTTGATGGCCCTTGATTTGATGTCCTTTTTGCTTCCTCTCCTGTGGCATTTTCTGTGATACATGAAAGGTACAAAAAAGGATTCAAAATTATGCACAAGTTAGGGCTGGTGGAAAGTCTAGCATTGGGCAGATAGTTCTTCACACTCACAGTTCTCCTTTTCCCCAGTGGTCATAGACTTCAGACATGATTTGCTCATTTTTCTTTTGTAAAGTTTGCCTTTATTTTTCCAAACTTAATTATGACACTTTTTATATATGATCAGAGGGAAGACTTTTACAAATGCATTTTCTCTTTTTATTTTCTTAAATTTCTTTCTATTTTATTATTTTTTCTTGTTGCTTATGAATTTTTTTCTTATGGTTTTGGTTTTTCTTTGTGTTTTCATATGAAAGGTCTTCTCCGCTTCAAGATTATAAAAATCATCCACTGATTTTTCCATTTAACTAATTGTATATCTTCAATTTTTAAAAATTTAAATCTTTGATCCATCTTAAGTTTTGTATAAACCGTGAGACAGAATTTCAGAGATTTTTTTCCTGATAGCTATGGGGTGGTTCTGACAATGTATTTTGAATAATACAGTATTGTTTGCTCCCCTGTCAATTTATTATTATTGTGTTAAATGTTTACATGTACTTATTTCTATTTCTGGAGTTTGTATCGCTTTTATCTTTTTACAACATTCTAATATAGATTTCAATTTCTTCTGGTTTTTCTCTCACTGATTTAATTATTCTTTATTTTTCTGATGTCTTTTCATCTCTCTTAGATGTTGGTGTTCCCAGTATTTTGTCCTTGGCCACTCTTCTTCTTTTTTTTTTATTTTTGAGATGGAGTCTCACTCTGTCGTTCAGGCTGGAGTGCAGTGGCACCATCTCGGCTCAATGAAACCTCCGCCTCCCAGGTTCAAGTAATTCTCCTGCCTCAGCCTCCCAAGTAGCTGGGATTACAGGTGCCCGCCACCATGCTCAGCTAATTTTTATATTTTTAGTAGAGATGGGGTTTCACCATATCAGTCAGGCTTGTCTCGAACTCCTGACCTCAGGTGATCCACCTGCCTTGGCCTCCCAACATGCTGGGATTGCAGGCATGAGCTACCGCACCCAGCCCACTCGTCTTCTTTTTTACATTTGTCCTATTATTGGAAATCTACTTCCATGATTTCAATCAATAGCCACGTAGAAACAACTTTCAAATTTCTATTTCCTGGTTTGGGCTCTCTCTGGAGTGCCAACACAGTCACCTATTATGTGTATCTCCCTCTTTATCTTCTGTTTGTCTCAAACTCAACATATCTAAAATGGAAGCTTATCACTCCTACTCTCTCCCCTCCCCATAGCCTAAATCCCTTTTTCCTTTGCATTTCATATCTTAGACATCAGTAGTACAGCCCAGCATATTGCCCAAACTGAGAAATTCAGATTCATAAATCATCACTTTGTATGTCCGTTTTCATAATTGTTACGTTTACTCTAGCTAAGAAACATTTCTCTAATACATATTTTATTCCTGTCTCTTAATTTCCACATTTTGTTTAGATCATGATCAAAGCCTCTACTAGTTTCACCATCTTCAGTATCTGCCATCTTAGCCACTCATCCTTCACTTGGTTGCAAGAGCTGTAATTTAAAGTACAAATTTAATTATGGCACTCCCCTACTTAAAAGCATTATTTGTCTCTACAAAGCCATTTTTTTTAAAGCATTGTAAGCACTCTCAACCTTATCCTTAACTTTCTGGCCTTGTCTTGCACTACAAACCCTGTGTTACAGCTCTTTTTGACTATCCCCTGTACACTGAAGATGCCCTTCCCTTTCACACTTCCAAATTTTGCCTTTAATTCACTTTTCTTCTTTATCCACGTTTCACGTGTATTTGAGCCTTCATGACCTATCTAATTGCACATCTTCTCTCTCTCTTTTAACCTTCCCAGTAGACATACTCTGTTTTTCCCATTCACTTCAAACAAACTTTCACAATAACATTTATCACAAAATATTACAGTTATTTATTTGAATGGCTGCCCTTGAGAACTGAATTATTTTCTTATTCATATTTGTATTCACGGCACCTAGCAAGGACTATGCCATATAGTATAGGTTCAAAAGTTGTCCTCAAATTGAGTTCAAACCAGAATAAAATGTCTAGTAACATTTGGCCTTTTAATTTTTTTTTAATGTAACAGCAATTCATTCAATACACCACACCCAGATCTATTTTCTTTTGGATGAATTACCTCTCCATCAATGAGTACTGTCTTGGTGTGGGAATAATTTCAGGTCATTCTCTCCTACAACTTGAGATAATAAATCCAATTTCTTCTGTGTTCCTTTTGGAACAGCCAGTGAAGAACACGTGAATGTATGTATGTGAATGATTGCATGTGAATGATAAAAGGAACAGAATGAATGGTACAAGGAATGGAATTAATTATTCAATGACTGAGGAGCCATCTGTAGGTCAGTCATCTCATCATCATCAACAGCAGCAGCACTGTTCACACTCTAACTAGGTTACAAGATTAAGCTTGATTGTTTCTAACCCCTTTACCATGCAAAGCTTCCTCTGTTGATTAGAAGTCACCTTTACAATGAGCTCTACTGTGACCAACTTAAAATGATAAGCCCTGCACACTCCCAGTCTCTATACTCTGCTCTAAATTTTTCTTTTACACAGTACTTACTATCTTCTAGTATATCGTTTTTAAAATTTGTTAATAATTTATCCACTCCAGACTTTTTTGTGCTTACCGTTTCCAAGGTGTATCTTTTTCCATCCATTTCCTTTCAGTTAATCTGTAATTTTATATTTAAAGTGCATCTCTCATAGACAGCATGTAGTTGGATTGTGCATTTTTCATTATAAGAATTTCTGGTTTTTTTGGACCATTTATGCTATGAAAATTTAATTCAATTATTGATGTGGTTGTATTGGGTCTACAATTTAATTATTTGTTTTCTGTTTCTTTTTTTGTTTTTCAGTTATTGATTTCTGCCTCATTTTGGATTCTTAGAATATTTTTAAGCCTATTTCAATGTATCTGTTGGCTTTTCAGTTATGTTTCTTTGTATATTTTAAATGATTTCTCTAGGGATTAAAATATATCATTCTTACCTATTCACAGTCTACTTAGAGTTCATATTGTGCTACTTCCCATAAAATACAGAAACCTTGGAATCATATAGGCCTATTAACCACCTCATCCTTTAGGTTATAATTGTCATATATATCTGTGTTCAGTATAACCCCCGTGAGACAATGGTATATTTTCTGCTTTAACCAATCTAACATACTTTAAAGAAACTGAATGTAAAATAAAAGCCTTTTATATTTATTCAGATAGTTATTATTTTTGATGCTCTTCCTTCTTTCCTAAAAATCCAAGTTTTCATCTGGTATCATGTATCTTCATGCTGAAAGACTTCCTTTAGCAATTCTTATGGTGCAGATGGGCTAATGACAAATTCTTTGCAGTTTTATTTTATTTGAAAATGTTATTTCTTCTTTATTCTGGAAAATATTATGTTCACTGTATAATTCCAAAAAACCATGCTTTATCTATTTATAATTTTTAAGATGCTCTTCTTCTGATCTCTTATATTTTCCAATAAGTCAGAGACCAAAGTGTTTTCCCCTCCCCTTATATGTAATATGTCATTTCTCTCTTGCTGTTTTCAACATTTTCTCTTTATTATTGGTTTTCAGAATGGTTTTCTTCATTTTGGTACTGTTCTAGGTCCAAGTTTCCTGAGTCTACAAATGTATGGCTTTCACAGAATTGGGGAAGGTTTGGTCATTATTTATTCAAATATTTTGCCTCCTCTATTCTCTTTCTTCCCTCACTTTTGGACTCCAATTATACACACATTTAAACTTTGATATTTTCACCCAGGAGTTCTCTGATTTTTTTCAACATTTTTCTCTCCATTTATTAGATTATGTCACTGCTATTGACATATATTCATGTTCAAGGACTCATACATCTGTTATCTCCATTGTACAGTTACAACCATCCAGTTAATTTTTCATTTCAGATATTGGTTATTTCATCTATAACTCCTATATAATATTTAAAAATTCTTTTTTGAGGTTTCTTAGATTTTTATTATAAGCATACTTTACCTTATTAAGCCTAGTTATAATGGTTGCTTTAAACTTTTTGTCTGCTAATTCAAACATCTGGGACATATTAGAGCTGGCTACCATTGATTGTATTTTTTCCTGAGAAAACTGACTCCTTATATATAGAGTGATTTTACTTCATTGTGAACATTGTGAATGATATTTTGTGCAGGCTCTAGATTCTGTTATTTTCCTCTGAACAATGTTTATATTTTAGCTTTAATAGGCAATTTACTCGAGACCAGCCTGGTCAACATGTTAAAACCCTATCGCTACTAAAAATACAAAAATTAGCCGGGCGTGTTGGTGAGCACTCAGCTATTCCAGAGGCTGAGGCAGGAGAATTACTTGAACCCGGGAGGTGGAGGCTGCAGTGAGCCGAGATTGCACCACTGCACTCCAGCCTTGGTGACACAGCGAGACTGCATCTCAAAAGAAAAAAAAAAAAAATGGCAGTTTACTTAGTGAAACCCTAAATACAGACTTAAGAGCAACCCAAGCCTCCCTTCAGATACTTTTCCCTTTTGCTGGGCCACTTGTAGTAAGCCCTCAGTCACATGACTCAAAGATCAGACAGAGATTTGGACATAGTTTTTCACCAATTTGAGTCTTCTCTCTCTGGCTTTTTCTCTTCCAGTATTCTCTTCTTTACTTTCCAGCAACTATGGTTGCCCTCAAATTCTGTCTCCTGGTTCTTCAAGCTAAAGACTATGTTTTCTATCAAAGTTTTGCAGGCCCCACGTGGAGCCATTGGTGTCCTGTCTTGGCTTGCCCATCAGCTAAAAGGTACTGAAACAAGAAACTCACTTTGTGAGCATATATTCATGTTCATGTATTCATGTTCAAGTCCCTTTTTAAAGTTTTGAGTCTCCTTAAGAACCAACATGCTTTTCTTTCCTTTCCAGAGCCTTCAGATGGTTCAGTTAATTGTTGTCCAGCACTTGTAGTTATCTTTGGGAAAGCCAATCAGTTAGAAACGTACTCAGCCACACTAGAACAGAACTCCTCCATGTCTTTATCTGCTTTGTTATTACATATTTTGTATCCTCAGGACAGGCATCATTATTTTTCTACTGATGCATCCAAATAAGTAAGAACCATGCTTGGCATATAATTAATACTCAAATTATGTGAAATAAGTAATTGCATTATAAGGTGTCTGAGAATGCCTATAACTAAAAACAAGATAGATTATGGAGAAAATATAAAACTTTATTATAAGACACAAATATCTCAGGAATGAGAAAACTCAATCTAAAAAAAAGTGTTAATTATTTCTAAAGTAATATATAAATGCAGTGTAATTACATTTAAAATTAAAACTGGGTGTTTTTCTTGGATATTGATAAGCTGAGTCCACAAATTTATAAGGAAGAGCAAAAGGCCAAGAAAAACAAAGACAATTTCAAAAAAGGAAAAGGTGAAGTGCTCTTTCCTGACTGACTAAATAACTTATTACAAAGCGAAATAATTATTTTAATGTGTTGTTTTACACAAAGATTAACAGAAATATCAACAAAATATAAAATAAAAACAAGAGGCAGCTGTTTCTGTAAGTGGCCTGGGTGATCTGTGAAAATGGCTTGCTATTCACTGAACCCAGAAAACCCCACAAAATCATGCAAAGAGGTTCAAATTATCATGTTCACTTTAAGGACACCCATGAAATGGCCCAGGCCATCGAAAGTATGCATGTATGAAAAGCCATCGAGTATCTGAAAGATGTCACTTTGTAGAAAGATATCTACCATTCCCAGGTTACCATGGTATAGTTGGTAGGTAACGCCTAGGCCAAACAGTGAGGTTGGACACAAGGTTGGTTATTCAAGAAGGGTGCTGAATTTTTGCTACATATGCTTACAAATGTAGAGTAATGCTGAACTTAGGGATTTGGATGTAGATTCTATGGTTATCAGGCATATCTAAGTGGACAAAGCACCCAAGATGCTCACAGGATTTACAGAGCTCATGGTGGGATTCACCCATACATGAGCGCCCCCTGCCACATCAAAATGATCCTTACTGACAAAAAGCAATTTGTTTCTAAACCAGGAAAGGAGGTTGCACAAAAGAAAATGGTATTCCAGGAGAAACAAAAACTATGGCAAGGGACTCAAGAATAAAATAAATACAAACAAAATTAAAAAAAAAAAACCAGCAACAAGAAGCAGAGCCACACATATATGGATATTTCACTTCTGACAGGTGATATGTAAAATCAAAATTTAAACAACTGGTGCTAGGAAAGTTAGTTATCTGGTATAAAAATAATATTTTATCACAGTCTCACTCCAACAAAATTCCAGAGAGATGAAAAAGATTATTACAAAATAAAATGTTTAAATGACTAAACAAATTAGTACTTAATATTCATATAATTTTGTGGTCAAAAATATCTAAAAGACGAAATTAATCTCAAATAAAAAATTATATATTTTATCTTTCTAAAATTCAAATAAGCTGAATGTCAAAGAAAAATCCAAAAACATTTGTGCATGTAATCAAAAAAGAATTTTTATCCTGACAATGTAACAAACCACTAGTAATCAATAAGGAATAGACAAAGAACCTAGTATAATATGAAGGAAAGTATATGAAAGGCAATTCATAGTTGAAAAAAAAGATGGAAAAAATACATGATAAACATTTGAAAAGATGTAAAACCTAGATAGAAAATGGGATGATACAAACTTTAGAGACGTGATACCCATTCACACTCATCAGATTGGCAAAAGTTAAATTGTGAGTGTGCCATGCATTGGCAAGCATGGAGAGAAATGAAAACTCACACACTGTTAGTGGTAGTGTGAATTAGTCATTGTTGGATAGCAATGTTTCAATATGTGTAAAGTTGAAGATGTGCATATTTTAAGTCCCAGCAATTCTACTCCTAGTACTACATCATAGAAAAACCATAGTACTTGGTCACAAAGAGACAAATGCAAAAATGTTCATGAATATTTGCAATAGTATAGATTTATAGTAATCTTCAAGCTCATAAACATAAGGCTATAAATAAAATGCAATATCTTTATACAAAAGAATATTATAAAGCAGCTGAAATGAATTAACTAGTGATATATGTATCAACATAGATAAATGTGAAAATGTAATAGTAAATAAAAAATGCAGATGGTATACACATGACACCATTTATATATGCATTTAAAGGTGAAAAACAATATTATATATTTTTATGGTTTTAAACCCATGTCATAAATATACATAAACTTGCATGGGAATGATTAAAACAAAATTCAAGAGTAGTTAACTGTGGGCAGTGAGGTGAATGATATGAAGAAGGAGATTCACAGTGTAATATACTATTTCTTAAGTGGCTGGCATGTACGTGAATGTTCATTATATTATTATCCATATATTTTTGTATGACTGAAATACTTTATATAAAAATGGAGATAGTAAAATCTATATAACAGTGTTGTTTCGAGAAATAAATGAGATAATACTTACAAATATATATAGATATAGATATAAAGGGATGCTGTAATATTCACAAAAAAAAAAGCCTAATGGGAAAATGATAGAAATTGGTGAGGTGGGAATGCATTTTCTATAAAATAAAAATAACCAGTTGGAATTTGTAATAAAAAATACATCATAAAAATATCTAGAAATATCAGTAAAGCAAAACATTAAAAATGCAATAAGTGGGATCTGTATTAAAATTTATAATATTATTGGGATGATAAATACCAACTCAAACAAATGAAAAGATAAACTGGGCCCCTAGGCAAGACTGAAATGTGTAGAGATGTTATTGTTATTCCTTTAAAAAATAACTTATATGGTAATCATATAAAATATATATTTTATATGTTAAGTCACTAACACAGAAGTATATTTTTAAATAATTTTGGCAAAGGGCTAATATTTTATTAATAAAAATGTTTCTAGACCAATATAAAAAAGTTAAGACTCCAGAAAATAAACAGGCTAAGGAAATGAGTAGCTAATTTACAAATGATGAAATGCAAATAGCCAATAACCACAAGAAGTGCTTAATCACACCAGTCGTTGAAACTATAATATTAAAGGAGCAATAAGCTTTACTTATCAAATTTAGCAAAAATTTTAATAGTTTAATAACAAGCATTTGAGCAGAACTCCATAGTTGTGGCAGGAAAAGGTCAGGAGTCTCCTCCATAGATAACAATGACAAAACATGGGCAAAAGTACAAAAAAGAACCATTTTAAAGTACCAGAAAACATCCAATGGCAAGCTTAAGAAATATTCATACCTGAGAGATATTTATTCTAGAGAGTGCCACTGCATTGAGCAAGAATTCCAAGTTTGTGGCTTTCTTGACTGGGGAAGCTCTACAATTCCCCTGGTTCAGGAAGCAGGAGATGACAACCTTAATAACTTGAAGTGGCAAATAATAGAGTTCAGAGCCTTAGAAGGCCTGGAAATTTATACTCCAAAACCTGAGCATAAACTCCACTCAAATCCTCAGCTGACTGCTGAATCAACATTTCAAGATTGATAATTTAATAAGTAATAGTATGTCATTATGGTAGAACAATATAAAATAATTAAAATATCTTTGAAGAATACTTAATAACCTAAAATAATGCCATGTGAGAATTCTAGGATTCCAAACTATATATACATACTGTGTGCTTTCACTTTCATGGGGAAAAAAAAGAAAGAAGGAAGAAAGATTTTATATCTACATCCCAGGTGTTAACAGTCTTTTGTGCCACTTACTCCAAGAAAGCACAGATATTGTTTTGTTTTTGATTTTGGCTTTTTTTTGGCAGAGTCTCACTTCGTCACCCAGATTGGAGTGCAGAGGTGTGATCTCGGCTTACCTCAACCTCCGCCGCCCAGGTTCAAGCCATTATCCTGCCTCATCCTCCCAAGTAGCTGGGATTACAGGTGCACACCGCCACACCTGGCTCATTTTTGTATTTTTAGTAGAGACAGGGTTTCACCATGTTAGCCAGGCTGGTGTTGAACTTCTAACCTCAAGTAATCTGTCTGCCCTAGCCTCTCAAAGTGCTGGGATTACAAGCGTGAGCCACCGCCCCTAGCCCTCACAGATGTTCTTAAGTGAATTCATTTCTAAAACTTAGCTTCCCTGTATGTGTATTCTTCTCACACAGGTGTATCTGAAAATGTGCCAAGGTATATTTTGGATTGTCCTTTTCCACCCCCTTCACCATTAAAGAGTTTTATGAATTTTTTTTTTTAGTGGATGTTACTGGCAGGTGTCAAACTACTATTCTATTTAGATGCTAATAAATAATGAGGCAGTTCTATTTTAAAATGTCAATACATACCCTGTGCCATAAATTATATGTTTTGAAATGATTTAAACATAGTAAAAAATGTCTGATGTAAACCAAAACTTATTTAAGGGATTAGTAGTTATTCAGAATTTATGTTAGCGTATATGAACAAACAAGTTGAAGACCATGGCCTAAAGAATACAAATAAAAACCTTAATTGATCAGTGGGGGTTTTACTGAAGATCTTGTTAGAGGATGGCTCAGGCAAAAATTTTTAAATGTTTTGCTAGATGCTTTGATTCTTCACAGCACTTTTAGAGCACAGTGCGGCAGGAGTTTTGGATTTGTTTTCCCCTGTTCTCTCATCCTTACAGAACTGCAGCTTCCCTTCTCTTCTCTAAGATACCAGCCCAGCTTCTTTTTTTTGTTGTTTTGTTTTGTTTTTAGACAGAGTCTCGCTTTGTTGCCCAGGCTGGAGTGCAGCGGCACAATCTCGGCTCACTGCAACCTCTGCCTCCCGGGTTCAAGCGATTCTCCTGCCTCAGCCTCCTGAATAGCTGGGATTACAGGCAGGCACCAACCACGCCCGGCTGATTTTTGTATTTTTAGTAGAGATAGGGTTTCACTATGTTAGCCAGGATGGTCTCGATCTCCTGATCTCGTGATCCACCCGCCTCAGCCTCCCAAAGTGCTGGGATTACAGGTGTGAGCCACCGTGCCCAGTCCATACTGGCCCAGCTTCTATCTCTAGACTTTTGTACCTAAATTTGCATCTGTGCTTCATACTACAGAGCACTCACCTTTCTTAGAAGCCAGTTCAGCAACCATCTTCACTTACTTGACCCTGCCTTTGGGGTTTTGTGTGTGTGTGTGAATATTACAGCATCCCTTTAAATCAAGCTATATCTATGTCTATATCTATCTGTGTGTGTGTGTGTGTGTGTGTCTGTGTGTGTGTGTGTATGACTGGTAGAAAATTCTCCACAATTTTAATATTTATGAGAGATTTTTATTTTATTTTCATGTCGTTCTGTATTTTTTCCAAAATGTCCACGAAAACTGTTTATTGTAAAAAATTGACACAAAAAATTAGAAGAAATGAAATAAAGATGTATGGGAAATTAAAATGATAAAGGCAGTTGTATAAATCAATGGGAAAGGGATGGATTATTTTTTAAATGGTGTTGGGAAAAAGTTTTAGGTCTTCACTTCATACCATATTTGAAAAGAAATTTCAGATAAGAATTCAGTGTCACGGACTTTGTGGGATGCTCTTTTCAGTTCACAGATAAGAAAACCAGGCCCTAGAGTTGCCCACTTTCATGAAGTGGTGTCACTCTCCAAGTAGGAATTTTGTAATCTAGAAGCTCAGTGTGTCTACTTCAGTGTTCCATGTGGTAAGACCTTTGTTGAACAGAGCAAACACTTGCCTGCTTAGTACTGTTCAATCGCCAATGGGGTGAAAATGGGGGCATTTGTGCAAAGGAGAGCCTGGTGACCTCACACTTCACCTTCAATCAGGGCAATATTTCTTTTCTCTGTTAAACCTATGTGGATAGTGAGTCAGATTCTGTTTGACGAAAGTTTTCAGTTGCAAATACAAAAAGTGTTTGAAAAATGTGCCCTGGTATAAACATTCATATATTAGTTACAACCATTTCTTCGAAAATGATGCTACTAATGCTACTAATTTAAACAAAAAAGTTCCTGTTTTTGGAATTAGATGTGAATCAAACAACTAAAATATCTTACACTTGCATATGCCAGAAGGGCTTCCCAGTAAAATGCTATTTAACTTTTGTAGAATATTGCCAAAGAGAATTGTGAATTCCATAGAGATTATTTTTTGCCAGTAATAGTTTCTACTGCAATCTAACCTTGGCTTATCACATAAAGGAAACCACTGTATTCTGAGCATTTAGACAAAGAAGTAAAAGCTTTTAAAATTTGTCTGTAGTGGGTGTCAATATTTCTCTTTTAAGTGATAAACCAACCATTACAGTATTTCATCTAAGAGTACAGTTTTTTCCTGCACCAGCATTATTGATGGGAGTTCACTACTTCAATATAATCTCTTCACTGTTTTTTTCATTGTAATGAATAGCATAAGCAGAAATAAATCTCGTTAAGGCAGAATGCTTAAAAATCTGCATCCCTGAGTTTGTCATCTTTTGGCACAGGATCTTAACTGTTAGGTGGGTCGCTGTTCAGGTATGTTTAAAAATTCTAGGATTCTTTTTCTTGGACAAGAGACATGTTGATGTAGGAACAAAGGTAAGCCTGCAGATGTATAAAGGTAAGACTCACTTAACCCTTACTATGTGCCAGACACTGTTCTAAGCCACTTATATTAATAATTTATTTAATCTTTATGTTAACCTTAGGAGGAAGGTACCACTATTATCTCTTTTTGGAAGATAAAGACACTGAGTCACAGAGAAGATCAGTAATTTCCCAAAGCCACATGCTTATTAAGTGCCAATGTCAAGATTTGAAACTACACAATGTAGTTCAAGATTAGTGCCTTAAGCACCTTACTGTTTTTAATGGACATTGAGGACAATATGTTCAGTTTGACTTATAACTGATATGTGGTTAACTGCACTCAATTCTAGCACATTTCAGATGCTCAGTCATTCATTCCACAAATATTTATTGCATACCTATGATGCTGTGGGTATATATGTTTATATTTGGTGGACATCTGTTGGTTTTTGCCTGTTTATCATCCATGTTCCCTTTTGCTGAGAGGAGCATTCCAGTTTTGTTTGGGTAACTACACATTATCTATCATAAACAGACCTGGAGAGAATGGCCTCTACGGGCCTTAGATATGCCCCAAACTAGTTCAGCAGGACTCTCACCTGAAAATTTGATTCTTAAATGGAGTGATACAAGCATAAAAAAAATAGCACTGATTCTTCTCTATGGCATAGTCTCGATATTCCTACATCCCAGCTCACCGTAGCTATCAGGTTATCTATCTTTTCTGACATGTTCTTCGGTTTTTCCTTTGATGTAGGCTAATCCATGCTATTTTGATTATTTCCTTTTTTTGGTTAACTTAGCCTACTGAATATGTTTGTTGCTTGCAACCAAAATGCCCTAGGTGATAAAGAAATAAAACTGGGCCCTTCTCTCATAGAACTTACAGTCTGGTGGGAGAGACTACCATACTGATAAAAATGTTAATTCATTGTAGAAAATTCCCCTATCAAACGCCAACTTAACTGTATGACAAGAGAAGTATGGGGGGTGAAAGGGACACATAAGAAGAAGCACCTCCATTGGACTTGCTGGGTCAGGGAAGGTTTCCTCCAAGCATTCATGTTTAATTTGACATGAAAGATCAATGAAAGTTTCTAGGCAAAGAAAAAGTATCTCTGGCAGAGACAGCTACATATTCAAAGGTCTGGAGGTGATGACATGATGTAGTGGTAAAGCCAAAGAACTGAAAGAAGGAAGCTTACTGTGATGGGGTCAGATAGAGTGAGAGAACAGACTACACTGGAAAGAATAAACCATGTGCCACTTTGTGAGCAGTGTTAAGGAATTGGGATTTAGTCTGAAAAGTAATCAGAAGCCACCTTTAAATAAGGAAGAGACAAAAGTTATTTTAGATTTTAGAAAAGTTGCTTCAACAGTGTTGGGGATTGATTGGATTATGTTAGGCCCCAAGGCAGGATGATCAGTGAAGAGGCTGTGTTAGTGATTCAGTTCAAATCTGATTATGGATTGCCCTAAAGTGGAGGCAGCAGGGATGGAGGATAGATGTTTCAAGGATAAATTGATAAGACTAAGAATTCTGGGAAGATAACGACCTGAATGCTGTTCTCTTCATCTCTATATCAGCGCCATTCTTCAAAACTCTTCTAATTAAATGGTGCTAGGGTCTATGAGACATAGGTTTCTCACTACGCAACACAGTCCAAACAGAGGAAACTAGAGTAGCTTTTCACCTTCTCAGGATAGATGTCCATGGTGGGCAGATTGTAGGGCGTCTTCTATGACTCCTGGGCATAGTGTTCGTGCCTTTGGGTGATTTCCTTCCCTTGAATGTGGGCAGGACTTGTGACTTGTTTCTAGCTCTAGATTACGGCAAAGGTGGAAGGATGTATGTAACCACATTACATAAAATTGTAAGGTCTGTCTTGAGATGAGGCCCTTTCCCTTACTCACTGGCTTTAATGAAGCAACCTACCATGTATGAACTGCCATAGAGACAGAGAGTCATATAGCTAGAAACTGAGACCCTCAGTTTGGCAGCCTGTGAGGAATGGAATGCCACCATCAAACGAGGGGGGCTTGAAGGTCTTATCACAGTTGAACCTAGATGAAAACCCATACTTGGTGGACACCTTAATTATAATCTTGCAAAGAACCCTGTTGATTTGTGTCTGGATTTCTGCCCAACAGAAACTATGACAAAATAAATGCATGTCGTTTTAAGCTGCTAAATTTGTGGTAATAGCATAATGCAGCAATAAATAACTAATCTAATGGCCAAGGATGGTAAAGCAGCATACTCTGGAAAGAACGTGGCTGATAATAGCTTGGGCCCTTGAAGAAAACTAGACACTGGCTGTATACCTGGTCTCCTTGACCCCCAAAAGCCAAGAAAGAGGAGAACCAAGGAGCTCAGGCCCAATGAAGATAAACATAGAAGAGTATGAGAAACCCAGATAATTGGGAGACTTTTTTCAGAAGCATAGGTTGGAAAGTAGGGCCAACCTAGTTCTAAATCCTCAGAAAATAAGACGAGAGAACATGACAACTTTGACTTCTTGTGGGACGGTTGACATGGAGGCTAGTTTATCTACCAGATGTGAACTCCAGTGATCCCAGGAAAGAGAAATAACAATCAGTCTGAGGAGAAGCCAGAGCCAAAAAATTGGTAAGAATATACAAAGCCCCCGTGTAATGAAATGCTATCTAGAAAGAAACCAATGGCCACTGGAACAAAAAATAATAATAATAATAATAACACTTAGGTAGAGCTGAGTCTAACTAAAGAAAATGTAATTTCTCAATGTAACCACATTCAGATAAGTTTGAAGAATGGGTGATCACTGTTGACAGACAAATTAATGCCTGGAAGATCAAAAAGAAATTTAATGTAAAAGAACAAAGCAGGCCAGGCACAATGGCTCACGCCTGTAATCCCAGCACTTTGGGAGTTTGGGGTGAGTGGATCACTTGAGACCAGGAGTTTGAGACAAGCCTGGCCAACATAGTGAAACTCCATCTAAAATTTTTTGTACTAAAAATACAAAAAATTAGCCAGGCAAGCTGGTGCTCATCTGTAATCCTAGCTACTTGGGAAGCAGAGACACGACAATCACTTGAACCCAGGAGGCTGAGGTTGCAGTGAGGCAAGATCATGCCACTGCACTCCAGCCTGGGTGATAGAGCAAGACCCTGTCTCAAAAACAAACAAACACACACACAAACAAAAAAAAAACCTTGCTGTACTCCAGGCATACTATTATATTTTAGAAGATACATGCTTATCCTGGTATTTTGAAGTTCAAGAAAAAGAGAAAAATCTTGCAGATGGCAAGTTATTCATAAACAAAAAGGAATCACAGTTAACATTGGACTTCTCATTTGCAACCTTTGAAGCTAGAAAAATGGTAAAATAACATCTCTTAGTACTGTGAGAAAAGACTGAACCCAACCAACATATTACTTGCCAGTGAGGGTGAAAGTGGGATGTTTATGAATGTTTAGAGGTCCAAATATACCATTAGGTATGCCTCCTAAGGAGAAAAATGATGAAAGGACACCAGCCTAAACAAATAAACAACACCAGAACCAAAACTTTATAATAGAAGAATTGAGAAGGTGCTGATCAAACAAACTTAGTTTATTATATAGAGTTAATCTAAATGTCTGGAAATGGGTAACATGTGTTAGCAGCTCTATACTGAAATGGAATTTTTGATAATAGTCTAGAGATGAAAGTATTAAATTTTCTGAAACAAAATCTTGATGTAGGGGTGAAGGTAAAGAGAGAAGGAAGAAGTCAAAATCTTCCAGAGCTCTCATTCTGGGAGAGCATGGGGGTTGGAAAGCCAAAGAAGGAAGGAAGTGAAATTTTACAATAGCTTCACTTGAGAGCTCTGTTCAATGTCCTGGCACTTCCTGCATAATACTATTAAATATCTGGGCATTTCAGTTGTTTTTCAGGAGGTTACTATTGATTTACTTCGTGCTCAACATTGCATGAATCACAATACTATAAACTCTGCCTCATCATTTTCTCCACTTCTGTGTAGCACCTTGGAACCTTAACAAAGCAAACAGTTGTTTCACTCAGGAAATCATTGAGTGAGTGACAAAGTCTACTAATATTCACCGGGATTTTCCTAAATACTTTGCTTCTTTTGGCAGTCACCAAAATTGCTATATTTGGTAGCACTAAATGTATGAGCTCCACTCCTAAAAGCTCCTTTCCGTCTGCAGGAAGGCTGGAACTGCAGCAGCCAAGAAGTGCCTGCAATTATGTTTCAGTACTGCAGAGTAGTAGCTCTCCAGGTAGCACCTCCTCCCACCGTCCTCAGCCTTCCTGTTCTGATCTGTATTCTGGGCTAGTTCTAGTACTTTTGCATTGTATGAGTATTTCTCTCTACTGACTCTATTCGATCTCTGCCTCCATTATGAGGAGTCTCTGCGGTAACTCTTGGCAGCAGCCTCTTCTGCCTCCTCACTGTGTCCTACATACCCTCAAGGCTCAGTGCTTCCAGCTTCCTCTTGTCCCTGAAGTAAGTTCACACCAAGTAAATATTACCAATGCCATCAACAACTATATCAAAGCTCTGTAATCATGCTTTCCCTGAGATCATTTACTTTCTCAAATCACACCTTACTTAGAACCTGGAAAGCAGTGTGATTCTCATTAGAGCACAGCTGTGGGAACAGAAAGCCACTCACTCTTCCTTTTAATCATTTGAAGACCTTTAGTGAGACTATGTTCCAAACGTATATCTCTGTATACATCTTTGCTTCTGGCTTGACAATTTTAAGTAAAATTATTTTTATTTTTATTATATTTTTTTAGACAGAGTCTCGCTCTGTCACCCAGGCTAGAGTGCAATGGCATGATCTCAGCTCACTGCAACTTCCGCCTCCATATTCAAGCAATTCTCCTGCCTCAGCCTCCCAAGTAGCTGGGATTACAGGTGCCCACCACCATGCCCAGGTAATTTTGTGTATTTTTAGTAGAGACGGGGTTTCACCATGTTCGTCATGCTGGTCTCGAACTCCTGACTTCAGGTGATCCACCTGCCTTGGCCTCCCAAAGTATTAGGATTACAGGCATGAGCCACCGCACCCAGCCCATTTTTATTCTTAATGAAATTTAGTTTAAATTTTTTTTAAAAAAAAAGGATTAAAAATAGGAAGGATTATAGCCATAAATAAAAGAATTGCTCTCAGAAATAAAGGAATGAGATTTGGGATGTTAAAATTGAGCCAAGAGAAGTGGTCTGGTGCTGGCTGTCTATATTTCAAGGCTTTGAATACAAGACAAGAGAAAAATGGTAAGAGAAGGAGGAAAGAAGCAGTTGGACCTCAGTTATCTGATCAACATCCGGAAGAGATAAATTAGAAAAGAAAAAACTGCATAATGGATAAGAAAAAGAAGAGACAAAACTGGAGGATGGTGGATCTGAGATCAATAGAGAGACACTGAAGCCACAGCCGAGGACGGCACTCTGAAGACTCAGAGGAGGTTGAAGCTGTGTGGACTTACAAGGGATTAGGGATGGGGTTGGAGAAATGAGAGTCTATGGACTAAAAATCAGCCAGGACAGCTGTTTGGCAAAAAAAGGAGAGTGCAAAGAGGGAGTTGAGGCCCAAGTTGAGAAACTGAGAAAATTTAGGAAAGGAAGTATAACAGCCTGAGGGGTTTTTCCTGCTCATTGCACAAACAAAATCAACTCACTGAAACCATGGCATTGCAGTGAAGGAAGAGTTTAATTTATGTGAAGCCAGCCACGCTCTGTGGGAGATGAAGTTATTACTCAAATCAATCTCCCTGAAGGCTTGGAGGTTAGGGGTTTTTCAAGGATAGTTTGGTGGGCATGGGATTGGGGTAGGAGGCATGGTCATTGGTTGGATCCAAGATGAAATCATAGGTAATTGAAGTTATCCTCTTGTGCTGAGTCAGTTTTCAGGTGAAGGCCACAGGACTGGTTGGTGGGTCCAGATGAGGCTATCCATTTGTCAGAAATGCAAAAACCCGAAAAGACATCGCAAAAGGCTAATCTTAGGTTCTATGATAGTGATGTTATCTGCAAGAGTAATTGAGAAAACTGCAAATCTTATGACCTCCGAAATAATGGCTGGTAATTATTCAGAATTCAAGCCCCTCTCATCCTCTTAACTTGGTGGCCTTTCATTAGTTTTATAAGAACAGTTTATCATTTAAACTGTAAACTAAATTTCTCCCAAAGTTAGCTTGGCTCACATGCCGGAATGAGCAAAGATAGCCAGCCTGTGGGGCTAGAAGCAAGATGGAGTCAGCCATATTGGATTTCTCTTACTGTCATAATTTTGCAGAGACGATTTTAGAAGTGAATGACGGATTGCTGAAATGAGAGTTGAGGGATAGGCAGGGGCCAAAGAAACTGCAGGGAGGTAAGCCAGGGTCACTAAAACATTCCAAGGAAAGGAAGCAGACGGAAGAGGAGAGTCAAACAAGGTACATGCAGGCTTCAGAGATAGCCCTCTTGTGACTGAACTGTGCATGCTGAGGCTCCAATCAGCACCCAGCAAGCGAGGCTGAAGTATCATCTTGGCACTATGTAAAATATTATTATGAACCACCAGTAATAGCTGTGTGGTACTTTGAAAAACCCTAATAGATAACAAAATCCCTGCATCAATGTGTAGCTTGTTGTAAGTATTCAGATGTTTATGGGAGAGAGAGTCCACTATAATCCTCATATTCATGTCCTCCTGAATTTGAGCTAGTCAGTTCACAGAGAAGCACATACATTATGAGGGAAGAAGGCTACTGTTAGGAGAAGAAATAAGCATTGCATTTGATCCTGTGCCTTTCCAGGAAAATAATTATATACCACCATTGAGCAGGAATTATGGCATTTAATCATATAATACTAAATATACTGTATTCAGAAGTTTTTTGTGCTTTAGTCAGGTAAGATGCAGGGTATAGAAGTGTTAACCTTTCCTTAAAATTTTAATGGCTAGATATCTTGAAATCTGTCTGATGTAGGGATGGAAAGTGGGTGGTTCTTTTCTTCCCCATCATAAAGGCTCACAGCTGATACCCCTATAAAGAAAGACAGATTAACAAGAGAAAAGCACAACAAATTTATGAATGTGAATAAGCATGAGAGCCATACAAAAAAATGTGAAAATTCAAAAAAATGGTTAGATGATTGATGCTTAACCACCTTCTTCATTAGGGAGAGGAAAGTGGGGGTGGGAGTGGGGGAGTTTGTTGTAAATGAATGGGGCTCCCTCCATCTCCAGGACCAGATAATGGTTTATAAATAATTCTGTCTGGACACTGAATGGAATGGAATGGAAAGAACAAACAATAGAAACATGAGAAGTGGAACTGCATGGTGAACAAAGGTTGTCTTATTGTGGAGATACAGTCCCCCAGGCAATCTCTTGGAGTTGCCCCCAGAAGCATAGATGAAAATTCTGTGTGGGAGTGGTGATGAGTTTCAGCCTCTTCTCTTCTCTGGTGGTGAATCTTTCCTGGTTGTTTGATGAGATTCCTAAGTAGGGCACTTAAGACAGTAGCATTTCTTTTAAAAGTTTTCTCAGTCAGATTAAAAAAAAAAAAAATCAGAGAAAGACCCTCCCAAAACTTTGGAAAAGAAGAGGATCAGAGAGACAGAGACAGGGAAAGATGCCTTGAGGTTCAGCATGTCAAAGTGCTATATTTTGGGGTATTCTTTTCTGAGCCCCAACACTGATCATTAACACATCCTGGGAATCACACAAATCTGATTTCAGAAAACATGTGAGAAAAATAATGATCATTACCACAGGCCTATTAATGGGAGCAGGTCAGTGATTAAGCAGTTGTCTCTCAGTTCTAGCACATCTTCTCTAGTTGGCTTGTAGTGCTGGGGCTGATACTCTGCAAATTGCATTTCTTTTTTTGCCATCTGGCTCCTGTTAAGTTTGGCCAAGTGTTGAGCACTGGAGGGAAAATGAAAGACAGGAGGGGAAAGAAAAATATGCTCCTTTCTATTTGCTTGCTATTATTATAAGCGTCATGCCACAAATGGCTGTCCCTATTATTTCCAGAAATAGTTTGTTTTAGTTTTCAGATTCTTCTGCCACTCTCAGAATATAGCCTAATTGATACTAAGATATGAGCACAAGCTGAGTAGTGCCCACCTCTTCAGAGATCTGGGTCCCAGCTCAGGTGAGACCCCTGAAGCCCCTCCTTCAGCCTTCTAGGTTCTGATCATCCTAGCTACCCTCTTTCTGGGATGGACAGCCCTAGAGATGGCAGCTGCTTTCTGAAGTTACTATCTCTGTGTTGCTTCAGTGTTCTCATTTTGCCTTGCCAGCCCTCCAATACCTAACCAATGCTTAACATACAATTGTGTAACCAATTTCTTATATTAAATTACCTCTGATAAAATAACTAGTGTGGTTTCCATTTTCATGTCTGAATTCTGACTAATCAGCAAGGTACAAGGTCTTCTGCAATGAATTATATAGAAACCTTCTTAAAATTCTTTTTAAATCTACCTCTTTCTAAGATATTATATATCTTGCAGTTGTGAAAAATCAGTTTACTCACTGCTACCCAGCTGTCTCAACTCATGTTTCACTTCTGAGAGCCTTTATCCCTCTGCTAATCCACCACACCCACATGTGCATTTCAAAAACATGACTATATGACTCTCCCACCCTTGGGAAGCCACATGAGAGGCACTGCCTATCCTTCCCTGTGAATAAGTTCCACCCCTTTTCTCAAACATTAGCCCCCATGGAATTCTGATGGAAAAGCAAAATGGTTACTTTGTTAAATATCTTGCTTAGTTAAATTTTTGCGGTCTTCCACAAAGAAAAGCATAACAGGTACTCGTGTCGCTAGAGGTCCTTTGGAGTTGTGCTGTTATTTTTCTTTCTCCTTGGACAAAAAGTGTTTCCTCTGGAAGTGCTGCATCACTTAGTCTGGTCCATTATTATCCCTCTTAGCAAATGTATGAGAACACACATCATCATTATGATTGAATTCCTGTCCTGTTAATTCTCTGTTTCCTGTGAAATACTGCTATAAAACAAGACAAAACAAACAAACAAAAAAAACAAACCAAGACTCTTGACCACAAATAGGAGGCCCTATTCACCTGATTGGCAAATGTAGAACACTTCACATTAGATACCCAAATGATCCTTGCAATTCCGCTTGAGACAGATTCTCTACCATTAGATGCAAACTGTGTAGATATCATTCACAACCTGAGCTTTGCGTTTTTCCTGAGGTGGTTTTAGGGGGTGGAGTTAATCTCTTGTTCTGTTGCATTTCTTCAGAAAATATATGCATAAGGACAGCCAACCAGCATTTTATAAGAAGGCATAATCATTTTTTGTCTTATTCATTTATTTACTTTCTTATTTGGAAAGGTATAGAGGACTTTTCTCTGTTACTCTGTTGTGAAACAAGAGAGATCTTGCTTAGTGTGAAATACAGGATATCTTCTCTCTCCTGTCAGAAACAAAGAGTAAGTAACTGTATTTCTGAATCCTTAATTATTTGACTTTCAAGGGAAGGATCGTTTTTCTCATTTTTTAAAAAAATAAGAGCTACTGTGATACAAGACAGATTAAGGCTGAAGACATACTTCTGGAGTGGTAGTGGGCAGTGTAAGCAGCTGCTGCATGAACTGTCTTTCTAGTGCAACAACCAACACTGGTGAAAATTATATATATATAATTATACATAATGTTCTCCATCTAAATAAGAATATGGATTCTCATTTAGGTAGGTGAATATCTAATGTGAACTCTCATTTAAATAAATGTCTCCATCTACAATCTCTGAAATTGTCCTAAGGGCATACATAAATAGAAAAATATTTATTTCAGAAAGTCTAATAAAATAAAATTTTGGTAAGAACAGTGAGAATTTGTGGAATTTGAAGCATGACATTATTCTCACCTCCAATTCAGTGAAAATAAGTTTTTACTCCTGGCAGTTGTTGCCAAAAAGACAAAGCTCTCTATCCGTTCAAATTCATACCTAGAACTTTGATTTCTCTCAGGGTGAAAGCAGGCAAGATGTTAATGCTCATTACCCCCAGCTCCATGTTGTAGAAACTCTCTTCCAGGCAAGAGTGGTTGAGATGTCTGTGGTTTCCTTCACTACCCACTCCCCAGTTGGAGACTACAAGTTGTATCCAAAGTATGGCAGGCAAAAAATTCTGGGCCCCCATTACCTCCACTCAAACTGGCTTATTGGGCAGAAATTTTATGCCAGAAGAAACAATCTGAGAAGACGTGGCTGTTGCCTTTGCCCAGCACCCCACTCCTAAAATAGTGGTGTCATCTCAAGAGAAGTGGGCTGCTCTCCTGATGCCCAGTTTTGGAACAATGGCAAAGATGTTTTGTGTAGGGGAGAGGGAGAACTTAAGAACACAGATCTTGGTAGTTATCTCCAAGAGAACTGATTTAATTTGGAAAATTTCAAGTCTAAAGGGTGCTATCAAAAACAATGAAGATTTTGGTGGTAAGAAATTAAGAGGTTGATTGACATATGCTAGAAAGAGTCAGCTAACAAAAGCACTCCTGGGGCTAGAAATGGGTGCAAAGATTAGCCTCAAAGACAAACCCTACCAAAGGCCCCAAATTCAATTGGATCAGACTGTGAAGAAATCCCCCCCACCCCCCCCCCCCCCAAAAAACAAAAAAAAAAAAAAAAAAAAAAAAAAAAAAAAAAAAAAAAAAAAAAAAAAAAAAAAAAAAAAAAAAAAAAAAAAAAAAAAAAAAAAAAAAAAAAAAAAAAAAAAAAAAAAAAAAAAAAAAAAAAAAACAAAAAAAAAAAAAAAAAAAAAAAAAAAAAAAAAAAAAAAAAAAAAAAAAAAAAAAAAAAAAAACATCCAACCCAGAGGTTGTCAAAAACAATAAAGCAGACAGGGTGCGGTGGCTAACGCTTTTAATCCCAGCACTTCGGGAGGCCAAGGCAGGCGGATCGCTTGAGGTCAGGAGTTCAAGACCAAGCTGGTCAACATGGTGAAACCCCATCTCTACTGAAATACAAAAATTAGTCAGGCATGGTGGCAGGTGCCTGTAATCCCAGCTACTCAGGAGGCTGAGGCAGGAGAATTGCTTGAACCCAGGAGGTGGAGGTTGCATTGAGCCAAGATGGCGCCACTGCACTCCAGCCTGGGCAACAGAGCGAGTTTCCCTCTCAAAAAACAAACAAACAACAACAACAACAAAACCAAAGCAATCAGCCAACAATTAAGAGAAGCTAACATCTGGGTGTGATAACAAAGAGACAGACTGGTTAGAAGCCTAACAGAGAGGTGCCAGAAAGAGATGAACACACAAAGAGATCACTTCTACAACCACTTTCATCTTAGGGTAGTTATTTACATTTCCAATGTTGTATGCTTTGAAAAGCAACTGCAGCGGCTTTACGCTGAAGGAAAAATAGAATTCATTGAAATAGTCTGGTGAAGTTACTAAACAAATAAGTAAGCAACAAATTGAAGGCAGGAGTGGGTCTGTATCCAGAGGTATAGTATCTAAAACGTTCAGTTTTCAATAAAAGGGTAGGAAACATGTAAAGAAAGAGGAAAGTGTTACCTATACACAGAGAAAAGGCAGGCAACAGAAACTGCCTCTGAGAGGGCTCAGATGTCAGACTTAGAAGACAAAGACTTCAAAGCAACTCTTATACATACATTCAAAGAACTAAAGAAATAATGCCTTAAACAAATGAAGGAAAGTAGGATGACACTGTCTTATCAAATAGAGAATGTTAATACAGAGACAGAAATTATTTAAAAAAGTAACAAGTGAACATTATAGAGTTGAAAGCACAATAACTCAAATGAATTACTCACTAGATAAGCTCAAAGATAATTAGAACTTACAGAAGAAAAAATTAGCATGCTTGAAGCTACGTCGATAGAGAGATTATACAATTGGAAGAATAGAGAGAAAAGAGAATGAAGGGAAATTAACAGAGCCTCAGAGAAATGTGGAACACCACGAAGCATACCATCATACACATAATGAGAATACCTAATAAAGCAAAAAAAAAAAAAAAAAAAAAAAAAAAAAGCTGAGGAAATAATCACTGAAAAATTTCCCAAATGTAACCAAAAACATAAATCTATACATCCAAGAAGCCCAACAAACTCTAAGAAGGATAAACTTAAGGAGAGCCACAATGAGACAAATATACTCAAACTAAGTTGTAAAAAGAAAGAGATAATCTTGAAAAAGCAACATAAAAGTGATTCACAGTGTACAAGGGATCCTAAATAATATTAATAGCTAATTTCTCATTTAAAACCATGGAGGCCAGAGGATGGTGGAATGACATATTCAAAATTTCAGAGAAAAATATTGTCAATCATATATCTCATATCCAAAAAAGCTATCTTTCAGATTTTTTTCTTATGTTAAGTAAAACAAATCACTCTCAGAAATGAACAAACAAAAAACCTGGTAGGATCTTTGCTAACAGACTTGCCTTACCAGAGACACCAGGGGAAATTCTTTAGGCTGAAAGCAAGTGATATCACATGATTACCACATGAACAAAACAAAAGCATCAGTAAAGTTAATTATGTAGGTAATTATAAAATAAATTGAATTTAACATTTCCTCAAATTTCTTCCCTGCCTTAAAAAGCAGTTCTATAAAATAATATGAATGTAATTGTGCTATTGGGCCTATAACATATAGAAATCTAATGTATATGATGATAACAGCACAAAGAAAGCAGATGAGTATAAAGTTGTATTGAAGTAGGAAAATGACACCAGATGGTAACTCAA
This sequence comes from Macaca thibetana thibetana, assembly GCF_024542745.1. Lineage (NCBI taxonomy): Eukaryota > Metazoa > Chordata > Mammalia > Primates > Cercopithecidae > Macaca > Macaca thibetana. The sequence continues at coordinate 39,891,960 of NC_065585.1, forward strand.
ATTCAGAGGAAGAAATGAAGAGAATCAGAAATGGTATGTAGCATAGTAACATTAATATAACAAACTCTATAAATATGTACTTACTCTCTTATCTCAGCTTTTTAAAAATATATGAAATTATATAATGTAATAATTATAACAATATACTTCTGGATTTGCAACATATATAGGTATACTATCTATAACAATAATAGCCTCAAAAAGGGGAGAAATAGAATGATATAAAAATAACATTTCTATTTCTCTCTACAATTAAGAGAGTGCTAAATCAAGTTTAGCCTAAAGCTGCCTCCTTACATATTTTAAGTTTGGCCTACAGGTTTCTCTGCACATTGTGAACTATAACTTAAATGGAGTTGTATACAGACTGTAGTTTACTCTTGTGCCAATCACTGACTTTTGGCCAATCAAAAGTGGCCAACTGTTCAAACCATGTTCAAATAAGGCAAACACCAAACTGTAACCAATCCAACTTTTTCTTTACCTCACTTTTATTTTCTGTACATCACTTTTTTTTTTTTCTGACCATAAAACTTCCACCGTGTAGCTTCACTGGGGTTTCTGAGCTTACTCTGGCTCGGGAGGCTATCTGATTTGTGAATTGTTCTTTGGTCAATTAAACTTCTTTAAATTTAATTCAGCTAAAAGTTTTTCTTTTAACAATAGTATGTAGTTTAAGTAGGTTTTGATAAATTAAGATACATGTTGTAATCCCTATTGCAACAACTAAGAAAATAACTTTTAAAAACAGTAAACAATTTGATGAAGGAATTATACTGTTATACTAGAAATTATTCACTTAATGCGAAGGAAAGCAGTGAAGGTAAAACAGGCCAACAAAAATGACATGAGACATATAGAAACCAAAGAGTAACATGACAGACTTAACTCCATCCACATCAATAATAACATTAAATGTAAAAGTGTAAAAGGATAAACAATACATTAAAGGTCAGATTTTCTCACACTAGATAGAAAAACAAGATCCAACTATACATCATCTGTAGGAACACATTTTAGATTTAAAGACACAAAAAGTTTTAAAGTAAAGAAAGTGAAAAAATATATACCTCATCTGAATAGCCACCATAAAAAAGTGGGAGTGGCTATACTAACATATACATAATAGAATTTGAAGTTAAAAAGTTACTAAATATAAAGAAGGACTTTTTAAATTATAAAAGGGTCTAAGTACATATGGACTTAAACAGAGCTGCGAAATATATGAAGCATAAACTGACATATTTAAAGGGAGAAATGAACGATTCAGTAATAGTTGTAGATTTCAATATGCCACTTTCAACAATGAATATCGTAACTAGGCAGGACATCAAGAAATAAATAGGACAGGCAGGAGCAAGATGGTGGAATAGAAACCCACACTGTTCATTGTTCATCCTCCCCCACCCGTGCTGGAACACCAAATTTTAACAACTATCTGGATGCAGAAAAGCACTGTCGCAAGAACCAAAAATTAGGTGAGTAATCACAGTACCTGGTTTTAACTTAACATTGTTATAGCAGGCATTAAGAAGGGTGGGAGAGACCGTCTTGAATGGCTGGCACCACCCTTTCCCTATCTCCTGGCAGCAGAGAGAGAATCTGCACTTTGGGGAGGGACAGTAGAGTGATTGGGGAACCTTACATTGAACTCAGTGCTGCCGCGTCACAGAGGGAATAAAGCTGTGCTGGTCTCAGCCAGCACCCCTATATGGAGGGAGCATTTGGATCAGCCCTAGCCAGAGGGGACTCATCCATCCCAGTGGTCAGAACTTGAGTTTCTCGGCATGCCTCGCCACCATGCCATCACAGGCTGAAGTGCTCTGGGGTCGTAGGTAAACTTGAAAGGCAGTCTAGAACATGAGAACTGCAATTCCTAGGCTGCGTTTAGAGTCAGTGAAGTAGAGTGGCACATGACCTAGGGAAACACCAACCAGGGTGGCTGAGAGAGTGCTTGCACCATCCCTCCTCCAACCACAGGCAGTGCTGCTTACAGAAACAAAAGTGACTCCTTCCATCTGCTTAAGGAGACGAGAGAGAAGAGAAAACAGGACTTTGTCTTTCATCTTGGATACTAATACAGCCATAGTAGGATAGGGCAACTGGCAGAGTCATGAGGCCCCCATTCCAGGCCCTAGTTCCTGGATGACATTTCTAAAACCCTGGGCCAAAAAGAACCTGCTGCCTTGAAGGGAAGGACCTAGTCCTGGAAGGATTCATCACCTGCTGGCTACAGAGCTTTTGAGCCCCAAATAATCAGCAGTGATACCAGGGAGAATGCTATGGGCCTTGGGCTCTGAGATGTGCTGGCATCAGGGGTGACTCTTTACGTTCCCAGCTGTGGTGACTACAGTGAATGGCTCCTTCTGTTTGAAAAGAGCAAAGGGAAAAGTAAAGGGGACTTTGTCTTGCGCCCTAGATAGCAGCTTGGCTATGGTGGAGTAGAACACCGAGCAGGCTTTTGGGGTCCCTGAGTCCAACCTAGGCTCTTGGACAGCATTTCTAGACCTACTCTGAGCCAGAGGTGAGCCACTGCTTTGAAGGGTGAATCACAAAACTGGCAGTATTCACCACAACCTGACAGAAGAGCCCTTGGGCTTTAAGTTAACATCAGTGATGAGCTGGCAGAATCCCTGTGGACCAGGGATGGTGGTGGCCACAGGGAGAGGCTTCCCTGCCTGTGGAAGGAAGAGGGAAGAGTGGCAAGGACTTTGTACTGTGGTTTGAGTGCCACCTTAGCTGCAGTAAAATAGAGCATCAGGTAAACTTCTAAAGTTTTTTTATTTTTTATTTTTTCTTTGAGATGGAGTTTTGCTCTTGTTGCCCAGGCTGGAGTGCAATAGTGCGATCTTGGCTCACTGCAACTTCTGCCTCCCGGGTTCAAGCAATTCTCCTGCCTCAGCATCTCAAGTAGCTGGGATTACAGGTGTACACCACCACACCCAGCAAAATTTTTATTTTATTTTATTTTTGTAGAGACAAGGTTTTGCCAAGTTTGCCAGGCAGGTCTCGAACTCCTGACCTCAGGTGATCTGCCCACTTCGGCCTCCCAAAGTCCTGAGACTACAGTATGGTGAGCCACCATACTCGGCCAACTTCTAAGGTTTTAAACTCCAATCCCTTGCTCCCAGACAGCATCTCTGAACACATGTGGTCCTGGGTAAATCCACCACTCTGAAGGGAAGAGCTTTGGGCAAGTTCCAGTGCTGCACTGTCTACAGGTCTGACCCAGTGCAGTTCCAGTGGTGGCGGCCACAGGGGTGCTTGCATCACTACACCCCCAGTTCCAGAAGGCTCATCACAAAGGGAGAGACTGTTTGGTTGAAAATAAGGGAAAAAAAGAAAAGAATCCTTGCCTGGTAACCCAGAGAATTCTTTCAGATCTTGTCCAAAACCACCAAGGCAGTACCTCTGTAAGTCTACAAAACCACAGTATTATTGGGCGTGGGGCCCAAGTCCTTCAAATTCCTGGAATGTCTTCCCAAGGAGAGGTACAAACAAACCCAGACTGTGAAGACTACAATAAATACCTAATTCTTCAATGCCAAGGCACTGAAGAACATCTATAACAGGGGTGTCCAATCTTCTGGCTCCCCTGAGCCACACTGGAAAAAGAATTGTTTTCAGCCACAAATAAAATATACTAACACTAACAATAGCTGATGATCTAAAAAATAAATCACAAAAAACTTATAATGTTTTAAGAAAATTTACAAATTTTTGTTGGGCTGCATTCAAAACCATCCTGAGCCACATGTGGTCCACAGGCCATGGGTTGAACAAGCTTGATCTACAAGTGTCAACACCATACAGCAAAATATGACCTCACAAAATGAACTAAAAGGGACAAATCCTGGAGAACAAAAATATATGACCTTTTAGACAGATAATTCAAAATAGTTATGTTGAAGAAACTCAAAGAAATTCAAGATAACACAGAGAGGGATCTCAGAATTCTATCAGATAGATTTAACAAAGAGATTGAAATAATTAAAAAGAAGCAAAAAGAAATTCTAGAATTTAAAATGCAAATGTGCTAAAGAATGCATCAGAGTCTCTTAATACTAGAAGTGATCAAGCAGAAGAAAGATAAAATGAACTTGAAGACAGACTATTTGAAAACACACAGTCAGAGGAAACAAAAGAAAAAAGAATAGAAAACAATGAAGCACACCTATGAGATCTAGAAAATAGCCTCAAAAGGGCAAAGATGAGTTATTGTCCTTAACTCTTTTTCCTATTAGCCCCAAGAACACTTGCCAGCAGTGCTTGCAGCTGCAGTGTTTATCCCAAGATAACTTTGCTACGAAATACCTCACTTTTATTGTTATTTTCACATCACTGTAGTATATCAACTTTGGAAACAAAAGATATCATTCTACTTATAGCATTCTGTTTTTAGTAGCAGTATTTCCATTTACAAAATATAGTAACTTTCAAGCTCTGAAAATATCAAATCCTAGAAATTGTTAAATTTCTGCAAGTGATGTTAACATCATTTTCAAATTATTGTTGGCCAAAGTTTCATTTGATGAATCCAATTTTTCTGAAATAGATGATGAGGACAATTCTGATGCTCTTTTTAGACATAACTTCAAGAATAGTTTTTATATTTTATTTTCACATTGAAAATATGTCAGATTTGCTTCAGTCTCAAAGAGCATGTCTATATAAAATTAAATAAGTACTGGCAGCCAGCTACACTTAAAAAAAATCTAAATGGGAAAAGGGTTAAAGAGGAGGTAGAGAAAGGAGAAGAAAGTTTATTCCATGGATTATATCAGAGAACTCCCCAAACCTAAAGAATATAAACATCAAGTAAAAGAAGGTTATAGAACATTAAATAGATTTAACCCAAAGAAGCCTGTATCAAGGCATTTAATAATCAAACTCCCAAAGGTCAAGGATACATAAAGAATCCCCAAAGGAAGAAACAAATAACATAAAATGGAGCTCCAGTATGTTTGACAGCAGACTTTTCCGTGGAAATCTTTCAGGCCAGGAGATAGTGGCATGACATATTTAAAGAGGTGAAGGAAATTTTTCTTACTGTAGAATAGTATATCTGGTGAAAATTACACTTCCAACATGACGGAGATATATACTTTCCTAGACAAACAAAGCTGAAGGATTTCATCAACACCAGGCCTGCCTTACAAGAAACTCTAAAGGGAGTTCTTCAATCACAACTAAAAAGAGGTTAACGAGATATAAAAAATTATCTGATGGTACAAAACTCACTGGCAATAGTAAGTACACAGAAAAACAGAATATTATAACACTACAACGGTGGTGTATAAACTACTCATGTAGAAAGACTAAAAGATGAACCAATAAAAAATGATAACATCAACTTTTCAAGACAGATAGTAAATAAGATATTAAGAGAAACAACAGGCCAGCAGTGAATTGGATCTCTGTGGAGGTGGCATAGGTGATATCCCTGAACTGAGAGCATCACCCTGTCCCTGAATCCTTTTTCCCTCTATTTTGTTTTTTATTATTCTCCCCCTCTTCCCTGCCTTCAGTCTATCATGACTGACTCTTGACCCTGTTCAGGCCTTGGTGAAGGCTTTGGTTGCTCTCTTTTCCACTCCATCCCTTAATTATATTCTTTTGAAGAGTCTGCATTTCAAGCTGCCAAGGTGAAGACAGTGATTACAAAAGGGAGTTCTCCTCATTTCAGCTGAAACATTGGATGATACCTTCAAAAGACTTCTGAGGAGATCCAGCACTTTAAGGAGCCCACTTTACAAAATATACATATTGAAGAAGGAGCCAAGATGACTGATTAGAAGCAGCTGCAGCCCACAGGTTTTGTGGCGAGGAATGAAAATAGTGAGTGAATTCAGCACCTTGAACTGAAGTATCCAGGTTCTTGCATTAGGACTGACTAGGTGGACTACTTGACCCAAGGAGAATGGAGAAAAGCAGGGTGGAGTGACAGCCCCCCGGGAGTGGCATGGAGCCAAAGGAACCCCACCCCAGCCAAGAAAAGCAGTGAGTGATTGTGCAACATCACCGAGGAAACCATGCTTCTCCCATGGATCTTTGTAACCTACATATCAGGAGATCCCTTCATGAACCCATGCCACCAGGCTTTGGGTCTGATACACAGAGCTGCACAGAGTATCAGCAGAACAATCACTCAGGCTCACAGAGAGACCCAGGAGTTTTACAGACTCCAGCCCTGGGAACCCAGGCAAGGCTGGAGATTCATTCCTACATTCCCCTAGGAAGGAGGCTGAATCCAGGGAACCCAGCAGTTTCATTCTGCAGGCCCCACTTTCATGGTACATCACAAGTTAAGACCCGCTGGCTTGGAATTGCAGCCAACCAGAGCAACAGGCTGGAAATTGACTGAGAAAGATGAGTTCCTGAGGGGAGGAGCAGTCACCATTTCTGCGGTTAGGTTGATCTCCTCAGTCATTCTATCCTGCCAGCACTGGGGAGTCCAGGTGGTCCAGATGAGGAGGAGTCCCTCACAGTGCAGCAGAGCTGCTGTGCCAGATTGTGGCAAGGCTGCTTATTTAAGTGGGACCCTGATCCGTCCCCCCTCTCTGTGGGAATTTCAGCAACTCCAGCCAGAGTTATATAAACAGAACTCTGATCTCTCCCTGGGATGAAGCCCCTGGGAGGAGGGGTGGCCAATGTCTCTGCAGTTCAGTTGACTCAGCCTTTTCAGCTTGATGGCCCTGAAGAGTCCAGGCAGTCTGGATGAGGAAGGGTTCCCCCCAACCACCCGACAATGCAGCACACCTGCTCTACCAAAAAGCAGCCAGACTGATTCTTTAAGTGGATTCTCTGATCCCATCCCTCCTGACTGGGTGAGATCTCCCAACAGGGTCTCCAGATACCTCCTACAGGAGTTTCCAGGCCAGCCACAGGTCAGTACCCCCATGAGATGGAGCTCCCAGAGGAAGGAGCAGGCTGCCATATTTACTGTTTCATAGCTTTCACTGGTGATACCTCTAGGTAAGGGAAAAACTAAGGGAACTGGGACATGGAAAGATCTTCCAGAAAACTGCAGCAGTCCTAGCAAAAACTGGTGTCACTGCTAAAAGAAAAACAAACAGAAAGCAACAACATCAACAAAAAAGGCCCCACAAAAACCCCATTCAAAGGTCAGCAACCCCAAACATTAAAGGTGGATAAACCACAAAGATGAGAGTCAATGCAGAAATGCTGAAAACTCAAAAAGCCAGAATGCCTCTTCTCCTCCAAATGGTTGCAACATAAAGCACAGAGCTGACTGAAGCTGAGATGGCTAAGTTGACAGAAGTAGGCTTCAGAAGGAGGGTAATAATGAACTTTGCTGAGCTAAAAGGGCATGTTGTGACCCAATGCAAAGAAGCTAAAAATCATAATAAAACAATAGATGATAAACAGAATAGCCAGTTTAGAGAGGAGCATAACTGACCTAATGGAACTGAAAAATACAACACGAGAAATTCACAATGCAATCACGGTTTGAAAGCAAAATAGACCAAGAGGAGGAAAGAATGTCAGAACTTTAAGATTGTCTTTCAGAAATAAGAAAGGCAGAAAAGAGTACAGTAAAAAGAATAAAAAGGAACAAACAAAACCTCTGAGAAATATGAGACTGTAAAAAGACCAATCCTACAACTGACTGGGGTACCTGAAAAAGATGGGGAGAATGGAACTAAGTTGGAAAACATACTTCAGGATATCATCCAGAAGAACTTCCCCAATCTAGCAAGACAAGCCAATATTCAAATTTAAGAAATCCAGAGAACCCCAGTAAGATACTCCATAAGAAGATCAACCCCGAGATACATCATTACTAGATTCCTCAATGTCAAAATGAAATAAAAAAATGTTAAGGCAGCCAGAGAAAAAGGCTAGATTACCTACAAAGGAAAACTCATCAGACTAACAGCAGATCTCTCACTGGAAACCCTACAAGCCAGAAGAGACTGAGAGCCAATATTCAACATTATAAATAAAAGATTTTCTAACCCAGAGTTTCATATCCAGCCAACTGGCTTCATAAGCAAAAGAGAAATAAGATCCTTTTTCAGACAAGCAAATGCTGGGGAAATTCATCATCACCAGGCCTGCTTTGCAAGGAAAAGCTCCTTCTTCTTGCAAGAGCTCCTGGAGGAAGCACTAAATAAGGAAGGGAAAAACCATTCCCAACCACTACAAAACACACTGAAGTATACAGACCAGTGACACTATGAAGCAACCACATAAACAAGTCTGCAAAATAACCAGCTAGCACCATGATAACAGGATCAAATTCACACATAACAATACTAACCTTAAGTGTAAATGGGCTAAATGCCACAATTAAAAGATACAGGATGACAAGCTGGATAAAGAGTCAAGACCCATTGGTATGCTATCTTCAAGAGACTCATCTCACATGCAAAGACATACATAGGCTCAAAATAAAGGGATGGAGGAAAATTTACCAAGCAAATGGAAAACAAAAAAAAGCAGGGATTGCAATCCTAGTTTCTGACAAAACAGACTTTAAACCAACAAAGATCAAAGAAGATAATGAAGAGCATTATATAATATACTGATAAAGGGTTCAATTAAACAATAAGAGCTAACTATTCTAAATATATATGCACCCAATATAGGAGCACCTGTATTCACAAAGCAAGTTCTTGGAGACCTACAAAAAGATGTGGACTCACACACAATAATTGTGAGAGACATTAATAACCCACTGACAATATTAGACAGATAATTGAGACAAAAATTTAATAAAGATATTCAGCACCTGAACTCAGCTCTGGATCAAGCAGACATGATTGATATCTACAGAACTCTCCACCCCAAGACAACAGAATATACATTCTTCTCATTGCCACGTAATACTTACTCTAAAATTGGTCACAAAATTGGAAGTAAAACACTCCTCAGCAAATGCAAAAGAATTGAAATGATAACAGTTTCTCAGACCACAGCTCAATAAAATTAGAACTCAAGGCTAAGAAACCCACTAAAAACCACACAATTACATGGCAATTGAACAACCTGCTCCTAAATGACACCTGGGTAAATAATGAAATTAAGGCAGAAATGAAAAAGTTCTTTGAAATTGATGAGAACAAAGAGACAAGGTACCAGAATTGCTGAGACACAGCTAAAGCAGCGTTAAGAGGGAAACTTATAGCAATAAATGCCCACATCAAAATACTAAAAAGATCTCAAGTTTAATAACTTAACATCTCAACTAAAAGAACTAGAGGCTGGGTGTGGTGGCTAATACTCCTGGTACTTTTGGAGGCTGAAGTGTGTGGATCACTTGAGGTCAGGAGTTCAAGACCAGCCTGATCAACATGGTGAAACATTGTATCTACTTAAAAAATACAAAAATTAGCCAGGCATGTTGATGCATCCCTCTAGTCCCAGCTACTCAGGAGGCCTAGGCAGGAGAATTGCTTGAACCCAGGAGGGTAGAGGTTGCATTGAGCTGAGCTCACACCACTGTACTCCAGCCTGAGCAACAGAGTGAGATTCTATTTAAAAAAATAAATAAATAAAAATATGAAAATAAAAAAATAAAAGAACTAGAGAACCAAGAGTAAACAAACCCCAAAGCCAGCAGAAGACAAGAAATAACCAAGATCAGAGCAGAACTGAAGGAGATAGAGACACAAAAAACCATTCAAAAAATCAATTAATCCAGGAGCTGTTTTGTTTAAAATAGTAAAGTAGATAGACTGCTAGCTAGATTAATAAAGAAGAAAAGAGAAAAGAATCAAATAGACACAATCAGAAATGATAAGGGGGATATCACTGCTGATCCCACAGAAATACAAAAAATAAACACCTCTTAAATGGTTTGGCTCTGTCCCCATCCAAAATCTCACTTAAAATTGTAATACAGGCCGGGCGCGGTGGCTCAAGCCTGTAATCCCAGCACTTTGGGAGGCCGAGACGGGCGGATCACGAGGTCAGGAGATCGAGACCAGCCTGGCTAACACGGTGTAACCCCGTTTCTACTAAAAAAATACAAAAAACTAGCCGGGCGTGGTGGCGGGCGCCTGTAGTCCCAGCTACTCAGGAGGCTGAGGCAGGAGAATGGCATAGACCCGGGAGGCGGAGCTTGCAGTGAGCTGAGATCTGGCCACTGCACTCCAGCCTGGGAGACAGAGCGAGACTCCGTCTCAAAAAAAAAAAAAAAAAAATTGTAATACAAATTGTACTCCTCATGTGTTGGGGGCAGGACCTTGTGGGAGGTGATTAGATCATGGGGGTTGTCCTCTCATCCTGTTTCATGATAGTGAGTGAGTTCTCATGAGATCTTATGGCTTTATAGGGGACATTAACCTGCTTCACTTGGCACTTCTCCTTCCTGCCATCATGTGAAGAAGGACATGTTTGTTTCCCCTTCCACCATGATTGTTAGTTTCCTGAGACCTCCCCAGCCATGTAGAACTGTGAGTCAATTAAACTTCTTTCCTATATAAATTACTCATTCTCAGGTATGTCCTTATAGCAGCATAAGAATGAACTAAGACAACCTCTATGCACATAAACTAGAAAACCTAGAAATAATGGATGCATTCCTGGACACATACATCCTCCTAAGCCTGAACCAAGAAGAAACTGAATCCCGGAATAGATCAATAACAAGTTCTGAAACTGAGGCAGTAATAAATAGCCAACCACCAGAAAAATCCCAGGACTGACAGATTTATAGCTGAATTTTACCAGAAGTACAAAGAAGAGCTGGTACCATTTCTACTGAAAATATACCAAAAAATTGAAAAGGAGAAATTCCTCCCTAACTCATTCTATGAAGCCAGCATTATCCTGATACCAAAACCTGAAAGAGATAAACAAACAAACAAAAAACTTCAAGTCAATATTCCTGATGAATATCAATGCAAAAATCTTCAATAAAATACTGGCAAACTATATCCATAAGCACATCAAAAAGCTTATCTACCACTATCAAGTTATTTACCACTTCATCCCTGGGATGTAAGGTTAGCTCAACCTATGCAAGTTAATAAATACAATTCATCACATAAACAGAACTAAAGACAAAAACCACATGATTATCTCAGTAGACATAGAAAAGGCCTTTGACAAAATTCAACATCTCTTCATGTTGAAAACTCTAAATAAGCTAGGTAATGGAGAAACATACATGAAAATAATAAGACCCTTATATGACAGACCCACAGCCAATATTATACTAAATGGGCAAAAGCTGGAAACATTCCCCTAGAAAACCAGCACAAGAAAAGGATGCCCTCTCTCACCACTCCTATTCAACATAGTATAGGACGTTCCAGACAGGGCAATCGGGCAAGATAAAGAAATAAAGGATATTAAAATATGAACACGGGAAGTCAAATTATCTTTGTTTCCAGACAATATGATTCTATATCTAGAAAACCCCATCACCTCAGCCCAAAAGCTTCTTAAGCTGATAAGCGACCTCAGCAAAGTCTCAGGATACAAAAATCAATGTGCAAAAATTGCTAGCTTTCCTATACACCCACAACAGGCAAGCAGAGAGCACTTTTACACTGTTAGTGGGAGTGTAAATTAGTTCAACCATTGTGGAAGACAGTGTGGTGATTCCTCAAAGATCTAGAGGCAGAAACATTTAATACCATTTAACCCAGCAATCTCATTACTGAGTATATACCCAAAGGAATATAAATCATTCTACTATGGCCAGGCACGGTGGCTCATGCCTGTAATCTCAGTACTTTGGGAGGCTGAGGCGGGTGAATCACGAGGTCAGGAGATTGAGACCATCCTGGCTAACACGGTGAAAACCCATCTCTACTAAAAATACAAAAAATTAGCTGTGCATGGTGGCGGGTGACTGTAGTCCCAGTTACTTGTGAGGCTGAGGCATGAGAATGGCATGAACCTGGGAGGCAGAGCTTGCAGTGAGCTGAGATCACACCACTGCACTCCAGCCTGGGTGACAGAGTGAGACTCCATCTCAAAAAGAAAATCATTCTATTATAAAGATAGATGCATTCATATGTTTGTGGCAGCACTATTTACAAAGCAAAGACATGGAATCAACCCAAATGCTCATCAATAATAGACTAGACAAAGTAAATGTAGTATATATACCATGGAATACTATGCAGACATTAAAGGGGACAAGAACATGTCTTTTGCAGGGACATTGATAGAGCTGAAAATCATTATCTTGAACAAACTGACATAGGAACAGAAAACCAAACACCACATGTTCTCACGTATAAGTGGGAGCTGAACGATGAGAACACAAGGACACATTAGGGAACACAACACATACTGGAGCCTGTCAGTGGAGTTGAGGGAGGGAGAGCATCAGGAAGAATAGCTAATGAATGCTGGACTTAACACCCAGAGGATGGGTTGATCTATACAGCAAACCACCATGGCACATGTTTACCTATGTAACAAACCTGCACATCCTGCACATGTACCCTGGAACTTAAAGTTAAGAAAAAAAAGAAAGAAACAACAAAAAGAGAAAGAGCAGGGGGACAAAGTTCAAGTGTAGATATTTTTTTTGTTTTCTTTTCAACTGTTTGTTTATTAAATCAGTGTTCAGTTTTCATCAGTTAAAATGATGAGTTATTAGATAGTATTGGAAAGCTTTATGGTAACCTCAAATGAAAAACCATACAATGGATACACAAAGACAAAAAACAAGAAATCAGACAATACTGCCAGAGAGAATAACCTTCACTAAAAGGAAGAAAGAAAAAACAAGGAAGACAAGACCACAAAACAATCAGAACACAAGTAACAAAATGGCAGGAGTAAGTCCTTCTTTATCAATAATAACTGATATGCTTTAGCTCTGTGTTCCCACCCATATCTCATCTAGAATTGTACTACCATAATTCCCACATGTTGTAGAAGGGACCTAATGGGAGATAATTTGAATCATGGGGTTGGTTTCCCCCATATTGTTCTCGTGGTAGTGAATAAGTCTCACAAGATCCGATGGTTTCAGTATCTTCCTTATTTTATCTTGTCACCACTATGTAAGAAGTGCTTTTTGCCTCCTGCCTTGATTCTGAGGCATCTCCAGCCATGTGGAACTGCAAGTCCAATTAAATCTCTTTTTCTTCCTAGTCTTGGGTATGTCTTTATCAGCAGTGTGAAAAAGGACTAATACAGTAAATTAGTACCAGTAGAGTGGGGCATTGCTGAGAAGATACTCAACAATGTGAAAGCAGCTTTCAAACTGGGTAAAAGGCAGATGTTGGAACAGTTTGGAGGGCTCAGAAGAAGACAGAAAAATGTGGGAAAGTTTGGAATTTTCTAGAAACCTGTTGAATGACTTTGACCAAAAGCCTAATAGTGACATGGAAAATAAAGTCCATGCTGAGGTGGTCTCAGATGGAGAAACTTGTTGGAACTGGAGCAAAGGTGACTCTTGTTATGTTTTAGCAAAGAGATCAGCAGCATTTTGCCCCTGCCCTAGAGGTTTGTGGAACTTTCAACTTGAGAGAGATGATTTAGGGTATCTGGCAGAAGAAATTTCTAAGCAGCAAAGCATTCAAGAGGTGGCTTTGGTGCTGCTAAAGGCATTCAGTTCTATAAGGGAAACAGAACATAAACATTTGGAAAATATGCAGCCTGACAATGCAACAGAAAAGAAAAGCCTATTTTCTGAGGAGAAATTCAACCCAGTTGCAGAAATTTGCATAAGTAACGAGGAGTTGAATATTAATCCCCAAGACAATCGGTAAAATGTCTCCAAGTAATGTCAGAGGTCTTCATGGCAGCCCCTCCCATCATAGGCCTAGAAGCCTTGGACAAAATGGTTTCACGGGCCGGGCCCATGTTCCCTGTACTGTGGGTAGCCTAGGGACTTGGTGCCCTGTGTCCCAGCCCCTACAACTGCAGCTGAAAGGGACCAATGTAGAGCTCTGGCAGTGACTTCAGAGGGTGCAAGCCTCGAGCCTTGACAGCTTCCATGTGGTGTTGAGCCTGCGAGTGCACAGAAGTCAAGAACTGGGGTTTTGGAACCTCTGCCTAGATTTCAGAAGATGTATGGAAACACCTGGATGACCAGACAGAAGTTGGCTGCAGGGGCAGAGTGCTCATGGAGAACCTCTGCTAGGGCAGTACAGAAGGGAAATGTGGAGTCAGAGCCCCAACACAGAGTCCCTACTGGGGCAAAACGTAGTGCAGTTGTGAGAAGAGGGTCATCGTCCTCCAGATCCCAGAACAGTAGATCCACGAACAGCTTGCACAGTTTGTTTGGAAAAGCCGCAGACACTCAATGCCAGTCTGTAAAAGCAGCCAGGAGGGAGGCTGCACCATGCAAAGTCACAGGGGTGGAGCTACCCAAGACCATGGGAACCCACCTCTTGCATCAGTATGACCCGGATGTGAGACCTGGCATGAAAGGAGATCATTTTGGAGCTTTAAATTTTGACTGCCCCACAGGATTTCAATTTTGCATGGGCCCTGTAACCACTTCATTTTGGCCAATTTCTCCCATTTGGAATGACTGCATTTACCCAATACCTATATCCCCATTGTATCTAGGAGGTAACTAGCTTGCTTTCAATTTTACAGGCTCATAGGCAGCAGGGACTTGCTTTGTCTCAGATGAGACTTCAGACTGTGGACTTTTGGGTTAATGCTGAAGTGAGTTAAGACTTTGGGGGACTGTTGGGAAGGCATAATTAGTTTGAAATGTGAGGACATGAGATTTGGAAGGGCTGGGATGGAATGATATGATTTGGCTCTGTCCCCACCCAAATCTCATCTTGAATTGTACTCCCATAATTTCCATATATTGTGGGAGGAATGTGGTGGGAGGTAATTTGAATCATAGGGGTGGTTTCCCTCATCCTGTTCTTGTGGTAGTGAATAAGTCTCATGAAATTTGATGGTTTTATCAGAGGTTTCTGCTTTTGCATCTTCTTCATTTTATCTTGCCACCATCATGTAAGAAATGCCTTTAGACTTTCGCCATGATTCTGAGACCTCCCCAGCCATGTGGAACTGTCAGTCCAATTACATCACTTTTTCTTCCGAGTCTCAAGTGTGTCTTTGTTAGCAGCATGAAAATGGACTAATACAATAACATTGAATATAAATGGACTAAACTATCCAGTGAAAGACAAACTGGCTAAATTGATAAAAAAATACCCAATGATATGTTGCATACAAGAAACACACTTCACCTATAAAGATACACATAAACTGAAAATAAATGAATATAAAAAGGTATTCCATGCCAGTGGAAACCAGAAAAGAGATGGAGTAGCTATACTTTTTTCAGATAAAGTAGATCTCCAGACAAAATATATGAGAAGAGACACAGAACATCATTATGCAATGATAAAGAAGCCAACTGAGAAAGAGGACATAATTATAAATACATATGTACCCAGCTCTGGAGCATCCAGATATGTAAAGCAAATATTATTACAGATAAAGAGAGAGATAGACCTCAATAAAATACTAACTGGAGACTTCAACACTCTACTTTCAGCATTGGACAAATCTCTCATTAGAAACTCAACAAAGAAAAATCAATCTTAATCTGTCCTGTAGAACAAATGGGCCTAATAGATATTTACAGGACATTTCATCCAAAGGCTGCAGAATACACATTCTTCTCCTCAGCACATGGGTTATTCTCAAAAACAGACCATATTTTAGGTCACAATTCAAGGTTTAAAACATTCAAAAAATATGAAATAATATCAAGCAGCTTCTCTGATCACAAGAGAATAAAACTAGAAGTCAACAAGAGGAGTTTTGGAAACTATACAAACACATGGAAAATTAAACAGAATGCTCTGTGATGCAATGAATAAATTAAGAAGAAAATGGAAAAATGTCTTAAAACAAATGGCAATGGAAAACAGCATGCCAAAGCCAACAGAATACACTGAAAGCTGTATTAAGAGGGAAATTTATAGCTATAAGTGCCTACATCAAAGAAGAAGAAAATCTTCAAAGAAATAACCTAATGATACATTTTTAAGAACTAAAAATTCAAGATCAAACCAAATCTAAAATTAGTAGGAGAAAATAAATAATAAAGATTAGAAAAAAGATTAGAAAGATTAAATGAATTTGAAATGAAGAAAACAGTGCAAAACATCTATGGAATAAAAAAGTTGTTTTTTTGAAAAGATAAACAAAATTGACAAGACTTTAGCCAGAGTAATGAAAAAGAGAGAAGACCCAAATAAATCAGAGATGAAATAACTGATACTGCAGAAATTCAAAGGCTCATTAGTGTCTTCTATGAGCAATGATATGCCAATAAATTAGAAAATCTAAAAGAAATTGATAAATTCCTAGATACGTGCACCTTACCAAGATTGAAGCATGAAGAAATAAAAAACCTAAACAGGCCAATAACAAGTAACAATATTGAAACTGTAATAAAAAGTCTCCCAGTAAATCCTAGGACCCCATGGATTCACTGCAGATTCTACCAAACATTTCAAGAAGAGCTAATACCAATTCCAAAAAAATAGAGGAGGAGAGAGTGTTTCTGAGCTTGTTCTATATGGACAGTATTACCCTGATACCCAAGCCAAAGACATGTCAAACAAAAAAAAGAAGAAAATTATGAGCCAAAATCTTTGATGAATATAGATATGAAAATCCTCCATGAAATACTAGCAAGCCAAATTCAACAATACATTAAAAAGATAATTCATCATGACCAAGTGATGAAGAGGACACAAAAAAATGGAAAGATATTCCACGTTCATGGAGTGGAAGAATCAATATTGTTAAGATGTCCATACTGCCCAAA
Source organism: Macaca thibetana thibetana (assembly GCF_024542745.1). NCBI lineage: Eukaryota > Metazoa > Chordata > Mammalia > Primates > Cercopithecidae > Macaca > Macaca thibetana. The sequence continues at coordinate 39,908,710 of NC_065585.1, forward strand.
GCAATCTACAAATTCAATGCAATCTCTATCAAAATGCCAATGACATTCTTCACAGATATAGAAAAAAAAAATCTTAAAATTTATATGGAACCACAAAAGACCCTACACTGCCAAAGCTATCCTGAGCAAAAAGAACGAAATTGGAAAAATAACATTACCTGAATTCAAATTATCCTACAGAGCTATAGTAACCAAAACAGCATGCTACTGGCATAAAAACAAACATATAGACCAATGGAATGAAATAGAGAACCCAGAAACAAACTCACACACCTACAGAGAACTCATTTTCAACAAAGGTGCCAAGAATATACATTGAAGAGAGAGCCTCTTCAATGAATGATGCTGGGGAAACTGGATATCCATATACAGAACAATGAAACTTGACCCCTATTTCTTGCCTTATACAAAAATCTAATCAAAGATGGATTAAAGACTTAAATCTAAGACCTCAAACCATGAAACTACTACAAGAAAACATCAGAAAAATTTTCCAGGATGTTGATCTGGACGAAAATATCTTAAGTAATACCCCATAAGCACGGTTACCAGAGCAAAAGTGAACAAATGGGATCAAGTTAAACATCTTCTGTACAGCAAAGGAAACAGTCAACAAAGTGAAGTGACAATCCACAGAACGGAAGAAAATATTTGCAAACTACCCATCTGACAAGGGACTAATAACCAGAATATATAAGGAGTTCAAAAAGTTCTATAGTAAAAATTCTAATAATCTGAATAAAAATGAGTAAAAGATTTCAACAGACATTTCTCAAAAGGAGATATACAAATGGCAAACAGGTGTATGAAAAGGTACTCAACATCATTGATCATCAGATAAGGGCAAACCCAAACTACAATGAGATATTATCTCACCCCAGTTAAAATGGCTTTTTATCCAGCCAGGTGCAGTAGCTCATGCCTGTAATCCCAGCACTTTGGAAGGCCAAGGCGGGTGGATCACTTGAGGTCAGGAGTTTGAGACCAGCCTGGCCAACATGGTAAAACTTGTCTCTACTAAAAAAAAAAAAAAAAAAAAAAAAAAAAAAAAAATTAGCTGGGCATGGTGGCACATGCCTATAATCCAAGCTACTCAGGAGGCTGAGGCAGGAGAATCCCTTGAACCTGGGAGGCAGAGGTTGCAGTGAGCTGAGATCACACCATTGCACTCCAGCCTGGGTGACAGAGCAAGACTCTGTTTTAAAAAAAAGGCTTTTATCCAAAATCAGGCAAGAAAAAATGCTGGTGAGAATGTAGAGAAAAAGGAACCTTTTTACACTGTCAGTTTGAATGTAAATTATTATAACCACTATGGAGAAGAGCTTGTAGTTTCCTCAAAAAACTAAAAATAGAGCTACCACATAGTCCAGCAATCCTCCTGCTCGGTGTATATCTAAAAGAAAGGAAATCAGTATACCAAAGAGACCCCTGCACTGCCATGTTTGTTGCAGCACTGTTCACAATAGCCAAGTTTTGGAAGCACCCTAAGAGACCATTAGCAGATGGATGGATAAAGAATATGTGGTACTTATACACAATGGAGTAGTATTCAGTCATAAAAATAAATGATATCCTGTCATTTGTAACAACATGGATGGAACTGGAAATCATTATGTTAAGTGAAATTAGCCAGGAACAGAAAGACAAATGTTGCATGTTCTCACTTATTGGTAGGAGCTAAAAATAAAGACAATCGAATTCATTGAGATAGAGAATAGGATGTTTATCACAGGCTGGGAAGGGTAGTGAGGTATAGAGGGAACAAGGGAATGGTTAATGGGTACAAAAAATTAGAAAGAATGAATAAGACCCAGTATTTTCTAGCACAATAGGGGGACAATAGTCAATAATAATTTAATTGTAATTTTAAAAATAACTAGAAGAGTATAATTGGATTGTTTGTAATACAGATGATAAATACTTGAGGAGATGGATATCCCATTTTCTATGATGTGATTATTAAACATTGTATGCCTATATGAAAATATCTCATATACCCTACAAATATATACACCTATTATAAACCCACAAAATTAAAAATTTAAAATGTAAATAAATGACTGGAAAAGAGATGACTGGAACGGTATTGTTCCACAAAACCATCAGAGAGTTTATTTTCATAAACTAACTAGACCTAGCAGACATGTAGAGAAATCTACCCTACAAACTGTAAAATACCCATTAGTTTTAAGTGCACATGGAACATTCTCCATAAGAGACCAAATGCTCGGCTATAAAACAAGTCTTAACGAATGTAAGAGGACAGAAATTATACAAAATATGTTCCTCATTTAGAATAGAAGAAACTAGAAATCATTAACAGAGAGAAATTTGGAAAATTCAGAAATAGTGGAAACTAAACAATACACTCCTAAAGTACCAAAGGGTCAAGAAGATATCACAAAAGAAATTAGAAAATACTTTGAGATTTATGAATGTGAAACACAACATACCAAAATTTATGAGATGTGGCTAAAGCAGTGCTAATAGGGAAATTAATAGTGATGTATGTCTATTTCAGAAAAGAACAAAGATCTAAATCAATAACTTAGCCATTTACCTTAAAATACTCAAAAAAGAAAAACAAACTAAATAAAAAAAAATCAGTAGGAAGAAAACAAAGATTCATAAAGCAGGAAAGCTACAGAGAAAATCAACCAAATCAAACTTCCATCCTTTGAAAGCAACAAAATTGAGAAACCTTTAACTAGACTGACCATAAAAAGATGAGAAAAGATTCAAATTAGTAAAATCAAGAACAAATGAAGGACATAATTTTAAACCTTACAGAAATAAAAAGGATTATAGAATACTATGAATAATTTTATGCCAAAAAATTAGATAATTCAGATGAAACAAATTCCTAGAAAGGCACAAATTACTGACACTGACTCAAAAATAATAGAAAATATAAATAATGCCTGTAACATGTAAAGAAATTGAATTAGTAATTTTAAAACTTCCTATGAAGAAAAGCTTAGGTGTAGATGGCTTCACTGGTAAATTCTACCAAACTTTTAATGAATCAGGATAAATTCTTCACAAACTCTTCCAAAAAGTGGAAAAGGAGATAACACTTTCCAATTAATTCCACAAAGCCAATATCACTCCAATGCCAAAGATATGAACAAAAAAGAAAGCAATAGGCCCATACCTTATGAATATAGATATAAAATCCATCAACAAGATACTCTACCTCCAAATCAAACAACATATAAAACGTGTTATATATTATGACCTACTGAAATATACCCCCGGGAATGTGAGGTTGGTTTAATATACAAAATCAATTAATGTAATGTGCCATATTAATAGAATAGAAGACAAAACCCAAATTATCATTTCAAAGGATGCAGAAAAATCATTTAATAAAATCCAACATCCTTTTATGTAAAACAATCAACAAACTATGACGAGAAGGGGACTTCTTCAAGCTGCTAAATAGGACCTATAAAAAGCTTTTGATAGTAAAAGACCGAAGTTTTCTCCTTAAGATCAAGAACCAAAACAAGGATGTCCACTCTTGCTACTTCTACTCAGCATTGCACTAGAGGATGTAGCCATTGGGGAGAAAAAAAAAAAGGCATCCAGATTGGAACGAAAGAAGAAAACTCTATTTGTACATGACGTGATCTACATAGAAAGCATGAAGGCATCTAGAAATAAATATGTATTACAGCTTAATAAACACATTTAGAAAAGTTACAGGATACAAGAACAATTATATTTCTATATGCTAGCAGTAAAGCATCTGAAAATTAAAGTCAACAATCAATTATATTTATATCAATTATATCAGAAAGAATATAAAATATTGCAAAGACTGGTGGAGAAGTCTTTTCAACATAGGCTCCACTTATCACTGCCTGCTCCCCTCAGTATATCCAGTGTTCTTCAGTACTTTGGCAGTTTGAGAAGAAAAAGGGTGATACATTTACTGATACACATTGTACTAACAGAAAGTGTAAAATTAATCATAAATTTCTCAGAAATTCAGGAATATCCCATTATGTCCTAATAGATAATAGGAACTTGAAGATTACACATATTCCATAGTCATGACATTTTGTATTTACCTTGGCTTACATTCTTTTAATAAAATACAGTGGTAATGGCCTTATTTTATGTTATTTATTCATAGTGTTTCTAGTGTTTTAGTGTTTCTATTTGTTTTATTTACTATATTAAATTGTTTTTTACATTGTATCGGTATGGTTTTGATTAATAAAAGAGAATCCACTGTAAATATTTCAAGAAGGAAGGGCTTTAACACAAGTATTAGATGCTAATAAAACCTTTGGACGTGCTAGAGGATGAGGTTTGCATTAGTTTTCTATGACTGCCATAACAAAATACCACAGACTGGGTGGCTTAAACAATAGAAATGTATTTTTTCACTATTTTGGAGGCTGGAAGTCCAAGATCAAGGTGTTGGCATGTTTGCTTTCTCTTCTGAAGCCTGTCTCCTTGGCTTGCGGACCTTCTGAAGTCTCTCTCCTTGGCTTGTGGATGGCTAACATCCTCTTGTGTCTTCACATGGTCTTTTCTCTGTGTGTGTGCTTCCCTGGGGCTCTCTGTTTTCTTCCTCCCTTCCTTCCCTCCCTTTCTCCTTTCCTCCCTTCCTCCCTTCCTCCCTTCCTTTGACAAAATATGACTCTGTCACCCAGGTTGGAGTGCAGTGGCATGATCTCGGTTTACTGAAACCTGCATCTCCTGGGTTCAAGCAATTCTCCTGCCTCAGCCTCCCGAGTATCTGGGATTACTGGCACCTGCCACCGTGCCTGATTAATTTTTGTATTTTTAGTACAGACAGAGTTTCACCATGTTGGTGCCAGGCTAGTCTCAAAATCCTGACCTCAAGTGATCTGCCCACCTCGGCTTCCCAAAGTATTCAGATTACAGGCATTAGCCAATGCTCCCAGCCTCTCTGAGTATTTTCATTTCTTCTACTTATAAGGACATCAGTTAGGTTGTATTTGGGCTCACTTAAACAGCCTAATTTTAATGTAGTTGCCTCTTTAAAAGTTCCCATCCCCAAATATAGTCATATTTTGAGGTACTGGGGGTTAGAGTTTGCAGGTACTGGGGGTTAAGGATTTAACAGAAGAATTTTGAGAGGACATAACTCAGCTCTCAACAAGGTTTGAAAAAACTGTCTATAATCAGAAAAATAGGCAGTTGCAGAAATTGCAGGACATCACCACCAACAATGTCAGTTCCCAGAGCACCAAAGTGGATGATATACAGGAGAAGGCCTGACAGTCACTGCAAGACCTCATGTCTGCTTTCTGATTAAGTTCACGTAGCTGCCTGCCTACCAGTGTCAGGACAAATAAGGGTTTTAGCTTCTCTTTCATTTTCTTTTTTTTTTTTTTTTGGCTTTATTAATGTTTTCTTTTTTTTTTTTAATTTATTTATTATTATTATTATACTTTAAGTTCTAGGGTACATGTGCATAACGTGCAGGTTTGTTACATATGTATACTTGTGCCATGTTGGTGTGCTGCACCCATCAACTCGTCAGCACCCATCAACTCGTCATTTACATCAGGTATAACTCCCATTGGTATCCCTCCCTGCTACCCCCTCCCCATAATAGGCCCTGGTGTGTGATGTTCCCCTTCCCGAGTCCAAGTGATCTCATTGTTCAGTTCCCACCTATGAGTGAGAACATGCGGTGTCTGGTTTTCTGTTCTTGTGATAGTTTGCTAAGAATGATGGTTTCCAGCTGCATCCATGTCCCTACAAAGGACACAAACTCATCCTTTTTGATGGCTGCATAGTATTCCATGGTGTATATGTGCCACATTTTCTTAATCCAATCTGTCACTGATGGACATTTGGGTTGATTCCAAGTCTTTGCTATTGTGAATAGTGCCGCAATAAACATACGTGTGCATGTGTCTTTATAGCAGCATAATTTATCTATATCCCATGCAAGTGTATTTTTATTTTATTTTATTTTATTTTATTTTATTTTATTTTTTTGAGACAGAGTCTCACTCTGTTACCAGGCTGGAGTGCAGTGGCACGATCTCGGCTCACTACAAGCTCAGCCTCCCAGGTTCAAGCGACTATCCTGCCTCAGCCTCCCGAGTAGCTGGGAATACAGGCGCGTATCACCACACCCAGCTAATTTTTATATTTTTAATAGAGACGGGGTTTCACCATGCTGGCCAGGATGGTCTCGATCTCCTGATCTCGTGATCCGCCTGCCTCCACCTCCCAAAGTGCTGGGATTATAGGTGTGAGCCACTGCGCCAGGCCGCAAGTATGTGTTTATAGAAGATCTAAACCACAACTTTGCTGGAAAGGGAATCTCAGAAACACATGTTTCAAAAATCAAGCCTATACGACATAGAAAAGAGCATAGAATGACATCAATAGACAATATGTGACAAATCTGTTCATTTGGAAACTCAGTATCCATAAATGTCTATCCAACAATGGCAACAACACTATGCTCATGATAAGAGTATCCTTCATATGAATAAAGATGCACATACTCTTTCAACAAAAAAGAGACACAAAGTTATTAACAACCACTCTATCCATCTGTGGTTAATGATTTTTTTTCTCTTTGATACTCTGTATTTTTAACTACTTTTGTGTATTCATTTGAAAGCTCCATTTTACTTTTTGATATTTGTTCAGGACTATGTTATATGGCAAACAATTACCAACATATTTTCTATAAAATAGTAAGGGAAAGAGACAAAAAAAATTGTCAAGATATATATGTGTGTGTGTGTGTGTGTGTGTGTGTGTGTGTGTGTGTGTGTGTGTATGCATTAATCTGTTCAGACTTCTGTAACAAAATACTACACACCAGGTAGCTTACAAATAACAGATATTTATTTATCACAGTTCTGGAGGCTGGGAAGTCTGAGATCAAGGCACCAGTAAATTTGGTTTCTGGTGAGGGCCTCCTTCCTGGTTTATAGATAGCTATCTTTTCACTGAGGTCTCACATGACAGAGGGGTAAATGAATTCCCTCGGGCCTCTTTTATAAGGGCACTAATCTCATTCCTCACCCTCGGCAGAGCTCTCATGACCTAACATCTCCCAAAGGCTCTATTTTCTACCCATAACACCTTGGGGGTTAGGATCTCCACCTAATCTTGGGGGAAGGATTTCCACCATCCACCTTAGGGATTATAAATTTTGGAATTTTGGAAGGACACATTTACACTATAGCAGCATGCATATATGTATGTGTATATGTATACATGTACATATGAATTATATAATTACTAGTTATATAAACATATGTATATAATTAATAATTTAGAAATCAAATAAATATGCATACCTTTTGTAGTTCTCATTCTTGTAGCTGAAGGTGAGAACTTAGTTGGTAGCCTTAACATCCTTCCTCCACTGCATTCCACTTTCCCATTGCCTTTAGATGATAATTCAGTTGATAATGGCCCTTTCCTTTGTAGGGTGATGAAATCCTCTTTCCAGAGGGCTTAAGTCTTTAGTGGTCTTTCTGCATTGGGTTGTGTACAGCGTTCTTCCACTGGCATATAAGATCAGAGTCCAAAGTTGAGCTGACAGAAAGCAAGACATATTTGTAGGATTTGTCAAAAGGGTTAGTACTGAGATGAGGCATTCCCATTCCACTCCTTGTTTAAGGACCTATGTATCACGAGAAAAAAAAAAATGGCATCAGATATCGGTTCTTGCTTGGAGTATATTTTGCATATTGCAGTAATGAACCCCAGATAATGTCATACTTCATTTGGTGTCATAACTGAGTGTTCAATAATATATTCCACCATTTTATTAAGCCAGTTGCTTCTAGGTATTTGAATCCAAGATAAACGGGTCAACCCTATAGGTATAAACCCATTACACTTTTTTTCCTATAAAAATAAGTTTCTTGATTAGGAGGCAATGTTGTGTGGGATGTTACGTCAATGAATAAAATTGTACGTGTGTCTGTAAAGAATGATGTTGACAAAAGTTCTGTTCATAGGAAAGTCAAATTTATATAATATAATATAATAAAGGATGATTTTGTAATGGGGAATAATTGCTGCAACCTCCATGTCAAACAGTACGCAACGTAATTAATCTACTATTAGTGGCTGGCCAGTATACCTAGGAAATGACATCTTATTGGGGATTTAACATGGGTCTCTGATGTTGGTAGGTTGGGTACTCATCTAATGTCATTGTTAGCTCATCTTTGGTGAAAGGACACCCATGTTATTGAGTGCATGTCATTTTGCTCATGAACTCATTAATGTAGCTCTGTGATAACTGGGGAGAAAGACTGATTGACGTGGGTACATTGATCCACAATGAGCTTTCATTTGAGACACAAATATCCTCACACTCTGGCCATTGCAAGAGATCCAACCACAAAGTTTCCCCCCAGACTTTCTTATTGTTTCATAATTTGATGAAACCATTAATGTATTGATTATAATCAGAAGGTTATGATCTGTTCCTGATAGGTACAGTATGTATATATTTGGGATCTGAGATTGAGGAATTTTTATTCCAGTCTTCACTTAAAATCTAATATGACATGTTCTGTTCATTGTTTGTGAGCTACATATAAATTGTAAAAGTAGTGTTTTGCTCAGTACTGATGGAACAGCAGCTATGTATGCAGTAAGAAAGTGCATCAATTATTGCATCTGAATGTCAGTTCAAACACTGCTTTATTCTAAGAAAGGTTAAATTGGCAACCAATGACATATATTATTGCCTGAATTCAAAGTTAAAAACAACAGTGAAAGTAATTAACAGTGAAAGTTATTAAAGTTCTTAATAACCAATATTATTAACAGGGAAATTTATTAATATGAAATGGTGGGCACAAATGTCTGTCCTGTCAATTCATTGCCCATTTACATGGGTAGTGACACAAGGCATTGTTATTTCATATTGAATAAAATTATCTATCAAGTATAAAGATGATCAGAGGTAAAGGATAAAATATAAATATTTCATCAAAAGTCTATTATTCGAGCAAAAAACCACTTTCATTACTTCAAGATTTGTCATCAGTGCAATCAGTATTGGAAAAGCCTAAACCTATTATTACTTTATATTACAAAATACCATGCTTTCTAATGTTGAAAATATTCAGGCTTTATTACAAGACTAACCTGTTCTGTCATTTAAAGTGAACTTGAACATGCACTCGACTAGCATCACCTATTATAATACCAGGTTTACTTAGGAAAGAAAAGTAGCAGTGTTCACATGATCTCCCCAAATTCCATTATTCCACAGAGTGTCATAGTTAGGCACTTAGGTATACCTGGACTGAGAATAGCAAGCAATGGGCTCCAGGATATGACCATCCTCTTGTAACAGGTTACATATTTTGAGGCACAATGGAGCAAGAAATATCTGGGCATCTATGTGTAGGACATTTGGAGTATTTGGGGGCTGATCAAAAAAAAAAAATGACGATGAGATGACAATAGCACACACAAGCTATAGCTGGGTGATACTTTCATAGATCTGCATGTGAGAAAAGTCCCGTAATACTTCCGGGGCATATAGCTCAAAGGAGGACTGCCACCCAGAAGGGGAGGAGGTCAAGGGAACTTCCAGGGGAGAGAGGGATCAGATAGGCGGTTCTATGTCTAGGTGATGTCACTTGGCAGCATGACAGAGGATCTGTAGGCCAGAGAATTCTGAAGGGCAGCAGCAGCTTAGGTTTTCATAGCCCCAGAGTTTGTCTTATCTATAGCTAGCAGATGGTGACTATGCTTTTTTGTGGGGTAATCAAGCTCTAAATGGCCATAGTTCTGCTTATTTGGGTTATGTTTAAAACAACTGCATGTGTAAAAATTTAAGTTTGATGGTGTTGGCCAGTTTTTGAGCTAACTGTTCAGAGCCTGCTGTGAAGATGTAAATAACCTAGGGACCAATATACAGAGGCCATCTTCGGCTTATGTATACAATGCTGTATAATAATAAAGAGGTGGTTGACTGAGAGAACCACTTCCTTAGAAAGCAGTAGCCTCTGGAAAGCAGCACCTGGTGTCAGCATGGTCTTCGATTGTCCTCGGATCTGCCAAACCAGCTCTTAGACCAAATTAAAGTCTGGGGCCACCTAAATTACATTTTCTCATGCTTGCTTACCCCAGTTTGACTCTTTTCCAACACAATGTTTTATTAATTTAAGAAAGAAGCCGAGACGGGCGGATCACGAGGTCAGGAGATCGAGACCATCCTGGCTAATACGGTGAAACCCCGTCTCTACTAAAAAATACAAAAAACTAGCCGGGTGCGGTGGCGGGCGCCTGTAGTCCCAACTACTCGGGAGGCTGAGGCAGGAGAATGGCGTGAACCCGGGAGGCGGAGCTTGCAGTGAGCTGAGATCCGGCCACTGCACTCCAGCCTGGGCGGCAGAGCGAGACTCCGTCTCAAAAAAAAAAAAAAAAAAAAAAAAAAAAAAAAGAAAGAAATTGTTAATATACTATTGATCACATTCAAAAACCCCATTCAAATGCTACAACAAGACAAAATAAATTATTTCAAGATCATAATGTAATAGAAGAATGCAGTAAGGCCACAATAAGTATTACTTGAATGAATACAGTAGTAATCTATTTGTTAGCTATTTCTTACACTGAAACATTCCACTATCCAGCTTTTGAAAATGACTTACATAATGGGGTTGCAAATATACTCACATTACTACTCACATGTGTAAATCTTTAATTACCAATATGAGTAATTGTATATGAGCATATATTGAAGATATATTTATATACTAATATATGTAATGTGTATTTATATACTAATATATTTAATGTATATATTTATATTGTATATATTTTATATTAATTTTATTATATATGTTACATATTAACATATCACTATAAAATACTGTATATATTCTAGTATTTAACATGTATTTTATGTATTTCCCTTTAAATTAATTATAGAGAGAAAATACATATTTTTCTATAATTGCTCTGCTCTTGCTCCCTTTCTATTGCATAGGAAAAAAAAAGAAAAACCCTCCAAGTGGTGACATCTTACTCTTTTCCAATTCAAAGGGGCTTTTAAGTTGTAAAAATGATATAGTTCATATTTATTCATTAAATAACATTTAATATTCTACATATTTACTAAAAGTAGAAATTATTAAATTTCTTAAATATATAAATTAAATATTCACATAATAAATTAATATATTCATTAAATACATACTCATAAAAATATATATATTTATCTATACCATAATCATATATACTATATGATTATATGCTTTATATTTTATGTATTTTAAACTTTATTTTATATAAAAATATATATTTCTCCATAAATTACAGAGAAAGAGAAAAAAATCTAAATTGTTATAGAAAAAGTAATTAGAGCAATTATTTCATTATAATTAACTAGTTAAGAAATTATGAATTAAACTAATTAATAAATTAATTAATTATAGAGAAAAAATATTTTTCTATAATTGCTCTACTTGTCTTTAACTGCTCTGTTTCCATCATATGGCATAAGGAAAGAAAGAGCATTCCAAGTGGACTCTCTTCTAGTTCAAAGGGACATCTGAAGTTTTAAAAAGTCTCTACTGAGTAACAACTTAGTAAGTTCAAAGTACAGCTCCTCTTCAGACACAAGTCTCTACTGGCCCTCCTTTTCAAGATGTGGTCTATAGTCACCAGTACTGCTAGTTCTTGTGGCTTTCAGCACGGAGAGTGTCAGATCTTGGGCTTTGTCCTGCCATCATATGTGAACATCTCCGTCCCATCCTCTTCCTTTTTGGGGTGGCATTGCCCAGCTCCCATCCCTGGGTCTTCATCCCATTTAAGTACAGATAGAAATGGTGTACTCATTGGGGAGTATCCAATAATGTTCCTTTTTCATATTCTTATAAATACTGCATCTGGCAAAGCACTGAAAGCAGTTTTTTTTCTGGATCTACTTTCAACTCAAAACTCCAGAAATAAAAGACTTGCTACAATTCTTGAGATTCTATATCTGATTTTCAATCTATTAAGATGTAATGAGTAAGAAAACAAACTGAGTCTAGGTGGAACATATTTCAGGTGGGCCAATCCTTATTTCCTAAGCCTAAAACCTCAGTTGGATTGTCCTCTCTAGCATAGACTTCTGGTAGTGGAGAAGTCAAGTATCTCTAGTCCCTTACTTGTCCAGATGGCTGCTGTATGTGGCATCCTCCATAGTCATCAAAGCAATTTTACAAAAAATTTTAAAACATAAATAGCCTCCTTTGAGAAGCACGAAAGTGCTTCTCAAATTTGTAGCTTTCATGAACAACTTCATAATCATTAGCCATATATGCATAGCACCAATTTTAAGCAAATTAAAAACAAGATTAATTACATGTTTTTACAATAAAATTAGACAATGTAAAGACAAATTAATAATTATTATTTCATATAATTAAGAAGACAGCTATTGTTTGCACTCTTTCACTGAATTGTGTACTTTGGCTCTAATAGGATCTGCTAGTTGTCCATCCAATATTCATTCTCCCTTATTCTTCACTAACACAAGCCAGATTTTGCAGAGATGGCAATGTATTCAGCTATAAGAATTACATTTCCCAATGTCCCTTGCAGCCAGGGGTATCACTGTTCTGATCAATGAGATGCTTGGTAGGGTTTTTGGAAGGATCATTAAAAAGGTGGCTAGCTCAGTTAGCACCTACTCCTTTCACTCTTTGAAATTCATTCTTTATGTGTGAAAGTTGACATTGTGCCAGCAGCCATCTTATAAATGCTCAAGAATAAAAGGCTAAGAATGTAGCAGAGAACTTAGTCCTGAAACCCTTAAGCAGGATTATACTAGCTCTGGCCAAGTTAACTTTGGATTCCTGTTCTGTGAGAGAAAATTAAGCCCCCATTTTGTTTTGTCCACTGTCATTTAGGTTTTTTGTTATATTTGGTCAAACACAATCCTTAACTAATACGAATTCTATGAAAGATAGGTTAAGACTTTTGGGGCCCCTTTGAAATTGATTCACTGGGGACTACCTGTTTAGTTTTGAATCCTAAGGAAGGTAAAAAGACAGAAGATCGAAGGTTTGGAGCTCAATGGCCTCAATGGTCTCAAACCACTATTGTGTTAAAATTCTTCAGTAACAAACACCTGGGATTAGGGTGGCTGTCCCTATGAAGCTTTAGTACTGAATTCCACCTTTACTTTGGTTAAATGCTTATTAAATTAATGTTTCCTAAATAAAGGTAGTAGGGTACTCTAGGTGAGGTTCACATGTCACGACTATGTGATTAGATCTAGGATACATGCAAACAGTGGTGTTGCAAAATGAAGACATTTATTCAATGTGTTCTTATTAAGCCTAGGTATTTGATAATTTCTACTTTTTGAAATCTGATCCAAAAACTACTCTGCACATATCAAGGTAGAGTACCCATTACAAATAGAGATAGATCCTGACAGGATCTCATCACTTTGTCCCCACAATTACAGAATATAGAACACATTTTTTAAATTTAGTGGTTTCTATAGGAGCTTTATAAAGAAATATTTCCAGATTGTTAAGATACTCAGTGACCATGTTAGGTTAAGAGTTGGACATTGCAAGTAAAATGGAGGAAGCTCACAGTATAATAGGAATTCAGTGTTCCCCCACCTCTATTCCCCTTAGCTTCTTGAGATATGCAGGAAGATGTGGAGGAAGGCCTCTAACCTGTTGGTGCTTTAGTGGATTACATAACCCCTGCCTCCCCTTGGCTGATTTTTGCTTTTCATTATCTAGAAAGCTGCCACCTTTGACTGCCTGAGGGCAGTAGTCTGTCAAAACAAGGAGAGGGAGCACAGGGTGATATCTGCTGCCAGTTGGAGTGTGTCTAGGGGTGGCATTTAGTAGTCTATTTACAAGATAGATTTCCTGGCCTTAAAATGGGTAGTAACTGATAAGTTTTGGGACTATGTATATGGAGTGTTTTTTAGAAGTGTGGGTTGACAGCAATCAAATTACATATGTGCTCAGAACAGATAACATAGAACAGGCTTGGGTTGCCATAATAGCTCACCAAGATTTTGTCATTAATTACTGATAAAGTCGCAGCAACACAGAAGCATGTGTACTTTTCTTCTGACCCCTTCCCAAGGTCACTAATATTATCTTCAGGGATCTAGTCATAGTCATTTGAGGAGTCTCAAAAAGATAGTCTATTCTAAGGGAGGAATGGATGTTAGCTTGGGGATGTCTTCCAAGGTGAGCTTATTATAGCTGTCAATTGTGTCACCATGGGCAATTTGTCACCTCCTTAATTGTGAGTGAAAGTGTAGAGAGAGGCACAATGACCTGACCATGGGTTAAAGGATGTTATGAAAGGAAAGAACCGAGGACTTTTGTCTGAAATCATCAGGTTTTCTTGGAGGGCATTTGCATGTTGCTACAAACATGTTGAGAGCTGCTCAACTGTAGGTTAGTGACCAGAATAAGGTTAGTAGAAACAATTAGTGTTGCCCCAGTGAGAATATTTCAAGGTGATGGTGGCTGCATTGGCAGGCAAAAGAGTCTAGAAAAGCTCCAGAAAATTATTTTTTCAAGATAGCAGAGGACATGAATTCCAAAATGTAAGGCTTTTCAATGCATTATGAGCATAATATGATATAAGGGTTCAGATATAACGAAACCAGATATAATGAAACAAACAAGTATAGGAAGTCTCAGAAAAGTAGAAAAAGAAGGTGGGCTTCCTAGGGACCTTTATATTTGAATAATGGCATGGCAATAAGTTCCCTGTTTTTCGGTATTTCCTCTCATATATCCCAGGCAGGATGCTACAGAAGACCCCAACTCAAACTTCCAACAATATACAGCCGAACAAAAGGTACAAGGAGAAGTTCCAACACTGCGGTGATTCTGATATTGGAATTATCTGCTAATAATTTTAAAGCAGCTATCATAAAAATGCTTTAACAGGCAATTATAAATTCTCTTCAAAAAAGTGAAAAAATAAAAAAATCTGAATAAGGATATAGAAATTACTTAAAAATAAAAATTATAGAACTGAAAAATACAGTAACAGAAATTAAAAAACATTTTTACTGGATAGGCTCAGTACTAGAGTGGAAATGACTAGGAGTGGAGATGTACTTGAAGACAGAACAATAAATTCACCCTATCTGAACTACAAAAAATACACTGAAAATAAATGAGTTTCATGAACCTGTAAGAAAGTGACAAAAGAACTAAAATGTGTATGATTGAAGTTCCAGTCAGAAAGAAATTAGAAAGTAGGGTTTAAAAAGTATTCATAGAAATATGAGCTGAAAATCTCCCCAATCTGGTGATAGACATAAACCTAGAAAAAAGTAGCTGAGTAAACCCCAAATATGATAAACACATAGAAATTTATGCCAAAACGCCATCACAATTAAACATCTCATAACTAAGAACAACAACAACAAAAACCAATGAAATTAGCCAGTGAGAAACAGGGCACTGCTTATAGGGCAGAACCAATTCAATGATACTGAGTTCTCTGAAGCCATAGAGTCCAGAAGGAGGAAGTTTCACATTTTCAGTTACGGAAAGAAAAGAACTGCTAGCTCTCAATACTATATCTGACAACAATATCCTTCATAAGTGAAGGGAAAACAAAGATGAAGGAAAACTAAGATAATTTGTTCTTAGAAAACCTACCCTTAAGGAATGGCTAAAGGAACTTCTCTAAAGAGAAAGAAAATAATAACAAAGTTTTAAAATTCCAGAAAGGAAAGAAGAACCCCAGAATAAGTAAAAACAGGGTTAAATAGACTATCCTGCTTTTTGTGAGTTGCTTAAATCATATGACTGAAGCAAAAATTTTAACATCTGATGTGGGGCTTAATGTATGTAGAAGAAAAACTTTAAGACAATTATATTTTAAAAGTGGGGAGGGTGAAGCACCTAAATGGAAATAAGATACTGACACTTCATTCTAAGTGGTGGTAAAACGTCAACACTAGTAGACTGTAATAAGTTACATATGTATATTGTGATACCTAGAGCAACCACTAAGAAAACTATAGAAAGCAATATACTCAAAAACATTATACATAAATCAATATGGAGTCCTAAAAATACACTCAAACTATTCATAAAAATATAACAAAAAAGAAGCAGAGGAATAGGAAACATATGAAATAAATCGAAAATAAATGAAAAAATGGCAGAATTAAGCCCTAACATATTCGTATTTACCTTAAATGTATATGGTCTAACTACATGTATTTTTTAAAATAAAATTTGGATTCCAAATTAAAAATTCATGATACAACAATATGATGTGTATACGAAACTTGCTTCAAAGATAATTATATAAGCAAATTGAAAGTAAAAGGATAGGAATAATATACCAGGTGTACATTAATTTAAGAAAAAGGCAAGGGGGCTATATTAATATCAGTTAAAGTAGTCTTGAGGGCAAAGAAAATTAGTAGAACAAAGAAGATCATTACATAATGATCAAATGATCGATATACCAGAAAGACATAAAAAAATCTTAAATGTGTACAATTCAAAGAGTAGCATCTCAAGACCCAGGAAACAAAAACTGACAGATTTGAAAGAAGAAATAGACAAATACACAATTATAATTAGAGATTCCACACACCATTTTTAGCAATTGACAGAAGTACTAGAGAAAATAAGCAAAGATATAACAGAACTGAACAACACAATCAATCAACGGTACTCAGTGTATATATATAACATATTATATATACTTATATAATACAAAAAAATTAGTGTTGTTTATACGTATATAATACGTATATAATATACATATATATTATATATTATATATACACTTATATATAATATATTATATTATATATACACATATATAATATATTATATATACACATATATAATAATATATTATATTATATAAGTATGTATATAATATAATAAGTATATATAATATAATATATTATATATACTTTATATATATGTCCAGTGCATTAGTTTATTCTCTGTTCTTACAATGCCATAAGGACATACATGAGACTGGGTAATATATATGGATATATAACACTCTACCACCAGTAGTAGAATACACTATTGTTTTTCAAGTGTGTATTCATCAAGATAAACCAAGTCCTGTACCATAAGATAAATCTTAACCAACTTAAAAAAATTAAAATCATGCAAAATGTTATTTAACCATATGAAATTAAAGTAGAAATCAAGAACTGAAAAATAACAATAAAGTCTCTAGACATTGGAAAATTGAAGATAAGTATTCCAAATAATATAAGGCTCAGAAAGGAAGTCTCAAAGGAAATTTAAAAAAACTGAATAATAATGAAAATATATCAAAATACATGGGGCATTTATTTTTTCTAAGTTGTCAAATTTATGAAGTAAAGTTGTTTGTGGTACTCCATTATTTTTTAACGGTTTCAGAATATGTAGTGGTATCCCGTTTCATTCCTGAGACTGATTATTTTTATCTTCATTAGTCTTCCTATAGATTTGTCATGTTTTTTTAGCTTTTAACATAAACTTTTTATTCCATTTATTTTCCTTATTGTTTTTCTTGTTTTCAATTCTATTGAAGCAATGATGTGAGAGAGACTTATAGCATTAAATGTTTACATTAGAAAAGAATAAAAGTCTCAAATCAATATACTAAGTTCTTGACTCAAAACACTAAGAAAAAACAAAATTATCAGAAATCAAGAAGAGAGGAAATAATAAAGATAAAAACAAACATCAATAGTATTATCCTGATACCAAAACCAAAATACCTTATGATATCATAAGCAGAAAATGGTGTGCATCCTTGCCAGAGTTAATCTCCCTAGCAATGCTGGATCCTAACCTTTCTGTCTTTTTAGGTGCTTCACTTCATCAATTATCCACTATCTCTGGTATTTTAAATTTCTCCTTCTCAAATAGCTTTTAACCTACAACTTACATATTTACTGAAACCTCTCTCTAAATTTTGTATCCGTCTCCAGTTACTCCTTCTTTCCTTCCGTTTTCAGTCAAGCATTTAAGAGAATGGTCTACTATCACTGTCACACATATCTTACCTTAAATTAACTGTTTAACCCACTGCAGTCTGGTTTCTACTTCCCAACACTCCATTGAAACTGATGCCGCAAAGGTCACCTATAATCTCTTAGTTGCTAAATCCAACTCTCCATTCTTATCTTACTTAACATTTAACACTTACTTAACAGCAGAATTTGACCCATTGACCAATGTCTCTCTCTTTAAACTGTTTTCCCTTAGCCTTTGTGATACCTCCCTTTCCCTTTTTCTCCTTTTTCTTTTTTTCTGCTCTCTTTGGCCCATTCTTCCTCTGTCTCCTTCAAAGGCATCTCTTCATTTTATTCTCTTAAATATTGGTGTTTCCCAGAATTATTTAATTACTTATGATGTACTTTCTTGCTCTACAAATTCTACTTCCTTGTCTCACTTACCCCACAGCCTTTATTTCACTTACCCCTCAACCTTAGAATGTCATTTCTGTTGGTGGTTCCCAAATGATCTCTCCAGACCAGCTGTCTTTTGAGCCATAAACCCAAGTACAATTTTGATGTTCCTTGAGGATTTAAAATTCAAAACCCCCAAAGTGAATTCATTCAGCTTTTCAACTACTCTTCCTCCTGTATTCTCCATTCTGCCATTCACTCCCTGACTCTTTCCAAATATCTTGGAAATGACATATGATTCCTTTTCCTCTTATTATAAAATCCTGTTGATATAAATTTCTTAGTGTCTTTTGGACTTCATCCCTTTATCTCAAAAATTAGTCTTTTAAGTTAAACTGCCATTTCTTTCCCTTAATTTAGTTCTTTCTTCCTTAGTTTAGCCCTACCATTTTCTGAAGCTCATATGTCACACAGTGTCCAGTGTTAGTTTTCTACAATAAAACTATGATCAAATCATGTTATTTTGAATCCTAAAATAATATTCTTTAATATAAAATTCAAACTACTTAGTAAGTGAGGTATACCGAAAATAGTAAGTAAAGCATACTTTGTGGTCCCCTCCTGCTTACTTCCTGTGCTATTTGGGAACACTTTTAGGTAATGGAAAGTCTGATTTAATAAAAATCAAATATATAAGCATATTTTATTCATCTGATAAGAAGTCTGGAAGTAGGCAATGCTGATGCCACTCAAGAACGTCATCTACTGTCCGTGATTTTTTCATCGTTCTCCAGCTATAGTATGCTGCTTTATTGTCTCATAGACACAAGAAGGCTACTTTAATTTCAGGCGTAATATCTGTATTAAAGGCTGAAAGATAAATGGAGAGGGATGTGCTAGTTACATTTGCTCACTTTATCAGAAAAAGTAATTGCCTTTCTAGAGGTCCTTAAAATATTTTTACTTGTTTTGTATTGACTATAACTGGGTCACATGGCAACTCTTAGTTGAAAGAAATCCTGGGAGAAATCATTTCTTTAGGTTTTGTAGCCTCAAGGTGGAGGCAAGCTAGGAAAGAGGTAATCAAAAATTGTACAGGCAATCAATTTCTTGTTTACCAAGTAATGTTTCCCCAGCACTCACCTTTCTCCTACATGCATGTCCGTACATTCTAGTCATACTAGAATATTTGAGGTTCCTGGAAGCAGTTTTTTTACTTTGTCTCCTTAGAATATACTCCCATCTTTTCTGCCCTTTACTTGGCTAACTCATGTTCAACCCAGTTGTCATTTACATATGCTGAATAATTTCCCTGGTTCTTCCAGTTGGCTTGGCTTATGTCTCCTATAGTTTCTGATAGTGCCATTGTGCTTTCTTCTAGCATTATAATCACGTAGGTAATTATTTTTTCCCCCTTGGTAAGTCCAAATTACTTGAAGGTAAAGACTGTTTCTTAAAAAAAAAAGGGATATATATACATATAGTGATTTTAACCATTTTTAAAGTACAATTCAATAGCATTAATTACATTAAAAATTTTGTGCATTACCACTCCCTATTCTGAAGATTTTTCATCACCCTAAACAGAAGCCGTACCCATTATGCAATAACTCTCCATTTCCTCCTTTCCCTAGCCCGTGATCTCCTTTAATTACTTTCTGTCTCTATGAATTTGCCGATTCTAGATATTTCATGTAAATGGATCCAGAAAACATTTGTTGGTTGGCATCTAACTTATTGTACTTCACATAATGGATTCAAGGTTCATCCATGTTGTAGGATATATTGGAAATTGATTCATATTTATGACTAAATAGTACTATATAATCACATTTTGTTTTCACCATTCATCTCTATTTCTTTCCTAATTCTTCTATATCTTAATATCTTAGCACATTGTCTAGTGCCTAGTAGGTACTCCTTAATGTTTGTTGAATTAGTGAATGAATGCCAGATATTATGCACCTTTTATTTATTTTCATAAAATATGTTGAAAATCAATTTTATGTATACATTTGCAGCTATGATTTTATAGTGAGAAAACAGGGAGTGAAGTAATTGGTCATCTATACCATTTCTTTCCCTAAAGAGAGACAGGGAAAGGAGTGATTGACTAGAACATGAACAGTTGCCTGAGGCTTGCTTTTATGATACAGCTTTGCTCTATTGCACAGGTAAGAGGATAGTGTTTAAAGGGCAAGATTTAAGATAAACACAGGTTATAGAAGATTTTGATGCTGTTGTTAAACAGTTCAGACTGCTTCATGGAAAATAGGCCAATTTTAAGTATCTTGAGGAAGTACATTATATGATATGATGTGTATTCTAGAAAATTATGGATCATATTAATAATGAATTAGAGCTATAATTCATATTAATATGTGCATCAATCTGTGCATGGTGATTTTCTACCTGAAGAGTTTTACAGGAGCAGCAGTTAATAGAGAACTTCTTAGAGACCCACTAGTAGAATTCCAAATGATTTTGAAAAATTCTATTTTTTCATTTTCTTTATTATTAAGCCAAATCAGTCTTTTGAAACAATGCTCGAACTGAGTATGAAACTCATTGGCAGGACCAAAATGTTATGTTAAAAAAAAAAAAAGCTCCTTTTTTTATTTTAAGGAGTGCTCCTTTCTATTATTTTAGTGCTCCTTTCTATTATTTACTCAAATAGTAGAAATATATATGCATTCTATTGATACATGAGATATTTATGTTATATACATGTTGCTTGATTGCTTGAATACTCTGAATGTGTTTTAGTGTGATGGCTTATAGAAGAACTAATTTTTCTGAATAATAAATAGTAGGCCTATAGAAACTTAGACAAAATATAGCTTGTACATCTGAGATTTCACCAAAGAAAAATGAAAATTTCCAGGGCTTTTCCTAATTTCAAAGTGTGTTGACATATCCCATTGACATTTGTAGCCAGGAGAATGGTGTGTAACACAATGGAACACTTAACTAGATTAGAAATGACTTTCAGATATCATTCTCTGTTCTAGATATTTCCAAAATATGTTCTTCAGAGCAATAGCTCTGAGCAATGCATCCTGTAAGAATGACCTATTGTCAATTATATTTGAGAAAGTGTAGGTTAAGATTTATGTGACGACAAACCACCTCCAAATCTCTTACAACAAATGTTTACTTTTAATTCACATTCCATGTTTTTGGGGGGTTAACTGTTACTTTGCTCAATGTCATCTTCACTGCATGGCACACGCTGAAAGCAGTCCCTATCTGGAACACTGTTGGACTCATGATGAGCTACATAGTGGTTCTTCAAGTTTATGCTAATAAGTGACAAGGATTTCTAGCTGTTAAGATTGAAGCTCTCTTCCACAATGTAGAGTTGTCACTGAGAAATGTTTCTATAGTCAAGAACTATAATAATATATTTCTGACTGCCTTTTTCAATAAGATGCAGTTATTTTACTCAGGTCTAGGTGAATGATGGAATATGAATGGTAGTGATGTGCATCAATATAGGTATCACCTATAAAATCTCTGATAATCTCCATGACCACTCTCTCCTCCCACTTGGACATCAACTGGGTCTGATGTCCAAGTTGGAGAAGGAGAGAGGTCATGGAGATTACTTAATGGAAAAACCTCAGATTGAAGATGCCAAAACCTCCACCTGCACAGATATTAGAACAACTCCCATCCTTGACTGATGCCAGACTTGTTTCTTGACTTGCTCTGACCAGAAGTGATGTGTGTCAAAACCTTAAAGAACCAGTGACTACAATGCGAATGCGATACCAACTTTTAATTAGATGGCTGACTCCTTTTCTGGTAACATTAAGGACACCATGATCAAGAACTACATTTTTGTTTTGTTAAACCATTGCAGAAATGACTCTAAATGAATTTCCTTCCTCTAGCCTGACCTGCTGTGCATTATGACATTGCTACTGGGGTTTCGTCATGTGGATACCCAACTCAAAAACGTATTTTCCATTTCCTGTATAATTAAGAAGAAAGTCGCATGTCCATCATTCCAAATACTCTCTATTTGGTCATACTATTGAGTACCTTTCATTAGTTATGTTGAAGAATACTTCACAGTAGTTACTATTCTCTACCTCCTTTCAGCATGGCCTTTCCACTGAAGCAAGCCCCCAATTCTCTATTCTCAGAATCTCATAACCTGATGATGATACCATAAGCTTGACCTTTATATTGTCCAGGTTATGGATCTTAATTCCTTGATGAGACCATAGGCTCTTAAACACCAGGAAATGTAGCCTGTAGATCACCTAAAATCTGGCAGGCTTATATCTCAGAAAATTACCAATAGAAGATTTTCTTTGAGATTTCCATTCTTTATTCAAACATAGTGTCATGTAATATCAATAAAATGGCTTATCAATTATAGAAGAGTTGCAAATAAAATTAAAAATTAATATAAAATATTTTATAGTTTTATTAATTTAATATTTTATAAATTCATTTATATGTATATTTGAATGTATATCTAGCTTGTGTCCTTGTTCCCACATTGTCACACATACAACTTGAAGGTGCAGAGGAAATGTAATTCCTTTAATTTTTCTGTAACTAATCTGGCCTTTCACTTACAGTCCACCTTTCTGCAGGTGAATGGGAAACAAAAATTAACTAAAACTTTCATCAAGTAACTAAAACAGACTTTTCAATGAATAGTTATCTTTTTGTTGAATAAGAATACCCAAGTTCTCAGATAAACCTCTCTATGCCACCTCTTTCCCTAAGATGATGTCTTGTGTAGGTGCTGGAACTTGTGACCTGGCCACTTGGTATTTGTTTGGACCTAATAGCCTTCCTGTCTGACTTGAACTATCTCAGTCTTTGCTGACAATGTAGACCTCTCCAGAATGTGGCTGAGATTAAATTGCTTCCTAACTCTTCAACTTTGGTATTAGGTGCCTTATTCTCACTCCTACAAACCTCTCTGACAAGCTTCTCATAGTTAATTCTGGAAACAAGGGTGGCTCAGGAAGGCAACATTTCAGGATCTCCTTTTGACTGACCATACTGTCCAGCCAAGTTGACCTTAGATTGGTCTAAGACAGTCTTCAAAGGAACTTCTTCCCAGGCTCTCAAATAAGAAGCAGGAGTTGAGAGGTGAAGGGTTCCCTTTTACCCTATGCATTCCCTTTACTTATGTATACACTACTTTTACTTATGTACCTTAACTATACTTCTTTGCATTCCTATATCTCTCTTCTTTCTCCTTCCACTAGTCTCCAAAATGGAAAGAGGTGGGCTTTTCTTCTATTATCCTCCCTTTCCCAAACTTCAGCTAAGTGATAATAGTGGCCGGGAATATCTCCCTGACCATGGGAGACTTCTCCAAGCATGGGTTGTACAGGTCTGGCTGTTAATGATAAAGTGAGAAATAAATCTGGGAAGTTGTCTTTCAAGATAATAGTCTTTCTGTTTAATTCTATTCTGACTTTCACAAGCCGGGTGTGTCATAAACTTTTGTCTTTCTCTTTGAGTGCTTCTGCAACATTTCTAACATCTTATTTCTATCCAGATCATTCCTCAGATAGATGAACAGATCACCCCAGAGAGATGAATGCCTAAGACCAAGAGAGTGAACGTCATATAGCCAGGAATGGGGGGAGGAATTACATTAAAATTTACAATTATTATCCTTGTTTGAAAGGACTTAAACATATAGTATATAGTCTCATTTTCCCACTTTTAAGATTGAAATTTTCCATACTGTACTTATCTCTGAAAACAGTCTCCTATTTCATGCCCATTATTCAAAATCATCTCCTCTCTCAAATTTCCCCTTAAAACTTCTCTGAAACCTTTAAAAATGCCTGAAGGTTCTCGCTAAAGACAAGAAAGCAGGTTGAATTTAAATAAAAGACACTAAGATAGACCAGGCATATGGGAAGAAAAAAATTAGTAAGCTCACCTCTTTCAAGTAGCTTTCTCCATCAAGTTTTTGCATTTTAACTCCTTGTTTTATTTTTATCTCTAGTGTAGAAATATTCTTCATGGATCGTAATGCTTTTCATTTTGAAATACATCAAATTCATTTCAACCTCTACTAATAACAGTAGTAAATTTAAAATAAAATACCAGTAAATGTCACATTGAATTTTCTTCTTACTCAAATGGAGATAATAAAGCCTTTTCCAAGACCTTCTCAAGGAATCTATGAGGATAAAATGGATAAAGTTTTAGGATGATTTAAGCTTATTAGAGAAACAATATAAAGTATAATAATTCACTTCTCTTCAGAGTTCACACTTCCCTGGACTCATTTCTAATTCACTATACTTTTAGACTTTTGGGGTCTCTCCTGTTATATCTGTATGCAAAATAAAATCACATAAATTGTTTGGGTTGTAAATAGGTTTATTAAATAGTTAATAACATGTAAACAGAAAGTAAAGCAAAGAAATACAAAATTAAGGATTGTATGATATTTGAAACATTTATTTTTATTGCAGACAAACATGTATTTGCATAAGAATGTAATTTATGTGATATTCAGATTTTTCTCCTTTTAAGTTTTAATAAAATTTTGAGTCCAGAAATAAATTTCTACATTACTGACAAGGCTTATGGTACTATTTTTAAGTAAGTCCTAGGCTTTCACAGCAGGTTGTACTGGCTCTGAAGGCTACTAATATCAGGTTATAAAAAGGCAAAAGTGTTTTTCAATTTCAAGTTTGTTAAATCGTGGGACTGAACATGAATTACATATTACTTTTTTATAATAGATAACTACAGGCAGTTAGAACGGTGTATTTTATGATGCACCTATTATGCTGTATCCCAGGGAGTTTTAAATAACTTAAAGATAAATAATGTTCCTTTTACATTTTGAAAAATTAAAAAGCATTATAATCATCACTAAAAATGATGCAAGATGCTACACTCCAAATGATACTCCAAGGAACCATTTGTTTATAGCAGATTCTAAACCAGAGCTCTAAAAATTACACTTTTTTTTTAAGTCCTAAAATATACATCATATGAAAGTTTTCTTTTGGTTTTTGTCTTCCTGGGATCTATTTAACACTTGTTTTAGATCGAAGTTAGTGAGGTAAATGTAGATCTGCCACTTTCCCCCCATGTTAGAGAAACAAGGTGTTAAAAATCTCCCTCTTTCCTTGAATGACCCCAGTTTCAGATAAAATAACTGACTCCAATGTAAAAATATTGGCAGTTCCCAGGGTCGTACTTCAAGCTGAGTCTGCTGGGCGTGGAAAGGAGTATGCAAACCTTTCCAAGTGAGCCTGGAGGGGCCTGTTTGGCAGGATTCAAATCTCTGGCAAATGACTGGCTGCAGCTCTGATGAAAATAAATGTTAAGCAAATCCTAACTTATTTAGAAATATGTGTCTGACTTTTCTAACACCAGTGTCTCTGTACCTCCAACTGCTATGAAAATGTCCCTACTGCTAAAATATCAGACGACACTGTATTCACTATTTCCTTCCTTTCCAACAAAACCTTATGATCTAATACATGCAAACTGTGTGTTCACAGTCCTCACAATGTATATCTTGGCAACAAAAACCAAATAGCCATTATTTATGTGTTAATTACCTCCTTCCAAAAAATTCTACAAAAGCAGGGGTTCTTTGTTTCTTTTTATTTTATTTATTTATTTACTTACTTATTTATTTTGAGACAGAGTCTTGCTCTGTTGTCCAGGCTGGAGTGCAGTGGGGTGATCTCAGCTCACTGCAGCCTCTGTCTTGCGGGTTCAAGTGATTCTCCTGCCTCAGCCTCCCGAGTAGCTGGGATTACAGGTGCATGTCACCACGCTGCCTAATTTTTTGTATTTTAATAGAGACGGGGTTTCTCCATATTGGTCAGGCTGGTCTCGAACTCCTGACCTCAAGTGACTCACCTGCCTCGGTCTCCTAAAGTGTTGGGATTACAGACGTGAGCCACCATGCCAGTTCTTTGTTTCTTAATTTGCTTGGGTTTTCCATATATAGCATTAAAGAGTCATATTTAAAGTATAATAATACCTAAATACACCTCTCACTTGCATAGTCTCTGTTCTTTTCCTTTTCTCCATCTCATTTGCTCTGTTACAAATACCCTAGTCTGCCTCTTACCTCAGAGCTCTTGTACTTGGCTATTCTTTCTGTCTAAAATGTGCTTCCCCCATATTAATTCATTCAGATCTCTGTTCAAATGTCACCGACTCAGAGACATATTGCTATCTGATACTCACTGTGTTGCTTTTCTGATCACCGCGTGGCTTTTCTCCATCCCTGACATCATTTATTTTCCTTTATAGCACGTGTAGCTGACATTGTATTTATAAAACTTTTAGTATACTTTAAATTGAACTCCCACTTTCATTGAAATGTAAGTTTCATGAGGCCAGGGACTTTGTCTATTTTGTCCATTACTGCATCCACTGTGCACACTGTAGATGCTTCATAAATTACACTCTAATAAAGGAATGCTCATTGTTAAAGTAGAGATAAACTGTATATGAAAAATACAAAAGTTGGAAATAAATAAATGTATAAATAATAAAGAATATTGTATATGTTTTGAAAATACTTATTAAATACCACAAAAAACCCACAGACTTGACCCATAAAGCTAGTTGTAAATCCATTCTAGTTTTTCTTTGTTTATTTTTAAATGAGTTGTATGAGTACAACATGAATCTGTACTCCTCTTGTACTCAAGATACAAGATGTACCTTGTGTTGGATTCTATTTAGAAAAGAATATTAAAGCAAATATCTAATGCAGCCAGCAAGGATCTTTTAGTCTCGGAATAACATCATTTAAAAATATTTCTGCAAATCGAAGTTCAAAATTCTTTCAAAAGCCTTGAAGTGTTTTCCCATTTAAAATGGCATAGAGGTAACTAGTGCTATGTTCCTGGGTGAATCTCACCCCTTCTGGTCTGTGGATAGCATAGGATCATCAGTGGTGCATATGAAGGCAGATGTTATTACGAGTGACATGACTGGCCTGGCAAACACAGCAATGTTTATAATATGCCTTGAGAAGGATCAGAAGACTTTTTGTTACCATGATTGTTCCCCTCCTCCCTATTCTCACTTCTTTGGGGACATAAACCTAAATCATCTTCAGTTTAACATTTTAGGGACACAGACAAGGGTCTGTTTTCACTGAAAAGCACACCAATACTCAAAATATTTCCATCGATTCCCAGTGCTTACTCACAGAATGTTTTCTTCATTTCTGTGGCAGTACATATACATGCTGCTACAATATTGTCTTTATGGGACATTTATTGTGTAGTTCTGTTTTTCACAGGCACTTAGAAAACGCCTTTTTGATGATCATTAAACTGTGATTACTTGGCATGCTAAGATTTAAGAGATTTGCTCAAGTAGGTTATCATCAAGCATTCTCTACTTTTTAAGTGTTCTTATATTTGTCAGTTGAAGGTTATTCAGAAAACGCAAATGACTCAATGAGACTTATTGGTTAAACTTGCAAGAAAATATTCTGTGTGGAGTACTGTTCAGACAAAGGCATCCATATAGTGTATAAAGACTTAGATAATTGATTATAGATATCAGCAATACCACTTTATTTATACATTTGAAGAGTGAAGGTCATATAAACTTAGTAAAGAAATTATTGAAAAATGGAAAAGTTGCCCAGAATGTCACTATATTTAAATATTATTGTTAGCATGTTGGTGTTTTTCTTCCAGTAATTTGTGTGATCATTCTATCTGTTGACAGCATATATATAATTTCATACCTGATCTTACTTATCACAACATAAGTGTTGTGATACATACATGTTGTTTCTAGATGTTAGTGTTTTAACCTTTGCTTTTAGTTAGTGTATTCACTCTGCTTTTGGAATAATATCACATCAAAGTGATGTACTTTACCATTCCGATTATTGAATATCCAGATAGATTCTTATATCATGCTATTAGTACATACTAATTAATCACTGCATATTTAAGCAATAATTAATGTCTTTATTATTGAAGATATTTCTCTGCACTTTGCATTGCTATTTCCTTTGGATAGATCCCCAAATAGGGTATTATTTGGTTACTAGTTAGAAATATTTTTATGAAACATTACACAATGCTTTTAAATAATTTTGTGATAGCAGCAATGTTTATATGCTGATTTTATCATGATTTTGCCATACTGATTATTATCATTATGGCTTGTTGATATATTATTTTGAACTTTTTAGTTAGAAAGAAAATTGATAAGACTGAACATCTTACATATGCTTGGTTTCTAGTACTTTTTATGGGTTGTTTATGTATTACATGTGTGACACATCCTTTGCTTATGTTATTATGACTGGTGTACTGACTATATTATACATATATTGCTGTATTCTTGAATTTCTACATTAAAATCTCTTGATAATTAAACACATTATCAGAAGACAATTTCTAATCAATTTCTATAATCTCTTCATATTGATAAAAAGGTAAAATATTTGTCCAATAACTTCTCAGATAATTTTTCGCTTTTTGTTTCTATTATTTTACCTAGATAAATTTAAAATGTTTACATATTAAAAGACTTTCATGAGTAATTTGTTATCACCTTAATTTAGAAAATGTCAATGCTTCCAGTAAGTTTTCATCTTCTGTTCCATTGCATTTGAAAGAGAATTTAATTTTCTAAAATGTACCTAAATTTTTTTCTGGCATATGTTATAAAGTGAGAGCTTTTAAACATTTAAATATTTTGGATCAGTTCTTCCAACACAATTGAAGTTTCCCATCAGTTTGCCTTGTCTTCCTTATCAGCTATTAAAAACTTATGAGCCAAAGCATCTCTTTCTGACCTGGGTATTCTATTCTACTGGTTCAATTTCATATTCCAGTGCTACGCCCCCAGTTCTTTAACTCTTGGAGTTTATAATAGTCAATACCCTCTATTCGCACTTCTTTTGAGATTTTTCTCTTGTAATCTTTCAAATTATCTCTCAAGTAAAACTTAACAACTTTTAAAACTGTTGTACTTTATAAGAATAGAATACTCTTGTGTGTGTGGAGATAAAGATAAAATCTTCAACAACAGTGTATCCTGTTCCTTTATTGTGAATTTAAACATTTTGAGATACATTATTCTTGTACAAGAGAGTACAAAAATATATATAATATATATGTGTGTATATATATAATATATATGTGTATATATATTCCAAGCTCTTTTTTACCTGAGCCCTTTTTTCTTTTTATTTTCTTTTTCCTTTTCTTTTCTTTTTTTTTTTTTTGAGACAGAGTTTCGTTCTTGTTGCCCAGGCTGGTGTGCAATGGCATGATCTCGGCTCACCCCAACCTCTGCCTCCCAGATTCAAGCAATTCTCCTGTCTCAGTCTCCCGAGTAGTTGGAATTACAGGCATATACCACAACACCTGGCTAATTAGAGACAGGGTTTCTCCATGTTGGTCAGACTGGCCTCAAACTCCAGACCTCAGATGGTCTGCCTGCCTCAGCCTCCCAAAGTGCTGGGATAACAGGCGTGAGCCCCCATACCTGGCCTCTGAGCCCTTTTTTCTTTCTCCAACTAAATGTAAACATATTTTGACTTTTGACTTTTTCTTTGCTTTTCCTCATAGTTTTATCATCTAGATTTGAAATATCAAAAATAAATTTTAATTTTTACTGTTTTAAAGCTATATATACATATTCTTAAGTCTTTTTTAACTTAATCTTAAGTTTGAGAATTCCATTGGTGTGTCTGCAACCTATGTGGCTCACTAATTTTCAGTGTTATATACTATTCCATTTAAATAAATACAATTTATTTATCAAGTCTATTTTTGGTACAATTTGGGTTGTTTTTTCATTGTAACAATTATGAACAGGGCTTCAAAAGAATGTTCATTCTTTTGCATGCTTCCTGTGGCACATATCAAAGTATTTCTCAGGAAGGGGCACCTAATAAAGAAATAGCTGGGTCATAGAATATGATTAATGGTTATTGACAAATTGTTCTCTAAAGTGTTTGTACAAATTTACATCTCCACTGGCAAATTTGTTGTTTCTCTTTTTCTCAATAATGTTGGTATTCTTAGACTCTTTCTTTCCCCATCTTCTATATGAAAAACATAAAATTATAGCTCATTGTAGTTTTAATTTTTATTTCACTGATATGAAGTTATGTATAGTTTCATATTTTTATTGGCCCTTTGTATTTTTTATGTGAGGTATTTATTCAAATCTTATTTTTTAAAAAATTGATTCTTATGAATTCTTTTTATATTCTAAATGTTGGTCTTTGCTAGGTACGTGTAACTGGTGACATTTGATGAACAGTTCTTCATTTTAGTGTAGATAGTTTATCAACCTTTTATGTTATGGTTATTGCTTTTTAAAATTGCTAGTTAAGAAATTCTTTCTCACTCCTAAGGCTAGAACTTTAATCTACCTGAAATTAATTTTTGTTTAATTAAAAATGATTTTTCTTTTTCCTAGAGCCATTTAATGCAAATACTTTAATCAATATTCTTCATGCTATCTTCATCAATTATCAATTGGTCTGTTTCTGGGCTCATATTTTTACTGTTGGATTAATTTTTCTCTCTTTGGGTTAATACTAAATTTTTCATAACTTGTATTAACTTAGGGTAACTTTTGATATCTTTTACCTATTTCTGCATTCTTTCTTTCCAAAGTAACTATGCTATAATTGGCCCGTTGCCTTTCCATATAAATTTTAGAACCTGCTTGCAATTTTCAAAATAATTCCACAAACCCCTCAAAAAGTAGAAGTTTGATTGAGATTATATAGAATCAACACATGGTATAGATTTTTCATTTTATGATATTGAGTCTTCGAATCTAAGAATCTGCCATCTTTGAGGACTCTTGAATCAAGTTTTATAATTTTTTCACAAGAGTCATGTACATTTTGGCAAGGGAATTGCTAATGACGGAAGTGAGAAATGAGCAGATTCTGCATATACTTTGAGGATACTCTAATCATATCTCTACTGGGTCGAATGTGGAGATTAAAAGAGATTTGAGCCTAAACAACTGCATGGATTGTGTTGACACTAACGTGGGGAAGGCTATGCAGAGATGGTTTTTGAGAAAATTCCAGCAGCTCATATGCCTGTATGCTAATTTGACAATGTTTCCAAAAGAACTTCCAAGAGGAAATATCAAGTGAGTGGTTTTGTATACAAATCTGAGGTTTATGAGAAAGGTCATAGCTAGAGATACAAATGTATGAGATGATTTCAAGACAGAATAAAACTACTATTTTTATTTTTTAATTTAAATTTTTATCTTAGATTTGGGGGTACACGTGCAGGTTTGTTATAAGGGAATATTGTGTGATGTGAGGTTTGGGCTTCTATTGACCCTGTCATCCAGATAGTACCTAATAGGAAGTTTTTCAGCCCTTGCTTCCCTCCCTCTCTTCTTCCCTCTCTCCTTTTTGTGTCCCTAGTGTCTGTTGTTCCCATCTTTATGTTTGTGTATAGCCAAGGTTTAGCTTCCACTTGTAAGTGAGAATACGTAATATTTGGTTTTCTGTTTCTGTGTTAAGCTACTTAGGATAATGGCCCCCAGCTGCATCCATGTTTTTGCAAATAAAATGATTTTGTTCTTTTTTATGGCTGCATAGCATTTTGTGGTATATATGTACCACATTTCTTTGTGCAATCCAGCAATAATGGACACCTAGATTGATCTCATAACTTTGCTATTATGAATAGTGCTGAAATAAACATACAAGTTCATGTATCTTTTAGGTAGAATAATTTATTTTCTTTTGGATATATACCCAGTAATGGAATTTCTGGGTCCAACAATAGGTCTGCTTTTAGCTCTTTGAGAAATCTTCAAACTGCTCTACACAGTGGCTGAATTAATTTATATTACCACCAGCAAAAATAGACACACAGACCAATGTAACATAATAGAGAAGCCAGAAATAAAACTGAAAAACTGCAACCAACTTATCTCCAATATAGTTGACAAAAATAAGAAATGGGGAAAGGTCTGCCTATACAATCGATAGTTTTGGAAAAACTGGCTAGCCGTACGCAGAAGAATGAAACTGGATCCCTACTTATCACCAGATAGAAAAATTAACACAAGATGGATTGAAGACCTAAATGCAAGACCTCAAACTATAAACATCCTAGAAGAAAATTGGAGAAATACCCTTCTGACAAAGAATTTATCACTAAATCCTCAAAAGCAATTGCAACAAAATAAAAATTGACAAGTGGGACCTAATTAAACTAAAAAGCTTCCACATAACGACATAAATGATCAACAGAGTAAACAGACAACTCACACAATGGTAGAAAATATTTGCAAACTATGCATCTGACAGAGGGCTAATATCTAGAATCTATGGGGAA
Organism: Macaca thibetana thibetana; assembly: GCF_024542745.1. NCBI lineage: Eukaryota > Metazoa > Chordata > Mammalia > Primates > Cercopithecidae > Macaca > Macaca thibetana. The sequence goes on from NC_065585.1 coordinate 39,941,413, forward strand.
ACTAAACAAATCAACAAGAAAGAAAAATCCAAGTAACTACATCAGAAAGTGGGCCAAGGCGATGAACAGACACTTCTCAAAAGAAGACATGGTAAAATTACTAATTTTAAAAGTTATAGTGTTTAGGGAACCTAAAGGGGACAATTAGTGTCCAGGGGATAGTAACAATAGGGCACCGTGGACCCTTGGAGGGGGCCTGAAGAGGCAAGAGAGGGAGTAGTTGCTTGAATCCTGACGAGAATCATATCTAACATCTACCTATCTATCATCAATCATCTATCACCTGTCTATCTATAATCTATCATCTACCTACTTATCTCATGGTTTTAGTGTTATTGATTGCTGATTGCAATTATAGGTTGGTTGTATCTCCTTTGCACTCCATTGAATGTCTTTGTATGTATCTCTTCCTAAACGCTTTTCTTCTCTTTACTTGTGCTTCATTTATTCATCTTTATTTATATTATTCTTTGTCACCTGCTGATCTTTCCATGATGTTTCTTTGTGCTCTTTGTAATATACTTCTTATTTCCTAAATGATTTAGCCTGTTGTTTTTTTTTTTTTTTTTTTAACTGAATTCTGTCAGCCCTTTTTTACATTTTCCTGTTACCTGGTCATCTTTTCTCAGACACTTTGTATTTTTGTATTTCACATTTCTGTTTAGCAGTGGTTATTTCACATTTTTGTTTTGTTTTTAACTCAGATTGGAATGTTTTATCTTGTGTTTTACCTCCATAGTAGAAACATTTTACTGATGAGTTTTTATCACATATAAGAAATACATATTGCTATTTTCCTTTAATTTTTTTTTTTAGTTTAGAGGCAGATTAAATGTATTTTCTCTAACTTATATTTGAATAGGATACATTTTTGTAGACTACAAAAGAGTAATAAGGATTAAGTACAGATATTTCTTCAAGACATAAAATTGTGCTAGTTGTCTCCCCCTTACTCAGGACATTTTCCATCATTCTCCATTCTGCTCTCACCCTCAGCATGTACACCTGCATTGACTTTATCAATAACCACCCTTGAATTTGGTTACTAGTTAGATTTAGCCAATACAGAGATCCAGTAGGAGACTGGAATGAGGAAGAACAAAGAGGTCAAATGAATTATTCCCCTGACTCCTTCCTGTGGAAGTCACACTTCATCTCAAGGCAGCTCTTTCTACACATCTCTCTCCTTCAAAATCTGGAAAATCCTACCATTAGTTGCCCTTTCAGGTCAAGGATGATAACAGCTGTTGTAAATAGTCCACACCCATGAAAATAGTCCCTTGATTAAACTCTCCTCATGTTACCCATTTTGAATAGGACCCTTGCTGGCCCTTATATTTGAATAGGATGCATTTTTCTAGACTACCAAAGAGTAATAAGGAATAAGTATGGATATTGCTGATACAACTCTAGTTCTCATTCCTATAGCAAATAACTTAAAATATGTCCCTTTCCTTCATCTATTCATTCTACGTAGATACCTTACGCCCATTTATGATTTTCTCAGTTTCTTTAACTATATATTTAGTTCCCACTACATATGTGTGTATATATACATATATATGTATATACACACATATTCTTCCATTTTGCTTAATTCCATTTTGCTTAAGATAGTCATACTCAACTTTCCTTGCTTGCAACAAATGAATATTAACTTTTACATGTGCTTATGTAGTCAATGATAGTACATTTTATTTTTGCATCTAACAATGATGTAGAGCAGTAAGTAAGATTTACCATTCCATAGTCTTAGGAATCAATGATTGGTATATCACAAAACTTAATATTGTAATTAAATTGAAATTTGTAACCAGTGTAATATGGTTAAAAGAGAAAAACATTAATTATACTCCTTAGGATAATGCTGCAGAGATTTTTTTTTAATGGGGTTATTGCATTCACTATGACCACATACTTGGTGTAACTCCACATTTTCTGAAATGGTGGATGGTAAAATTGATAATGATAGTAAAAACTAAATTGTATCAGACACATAAAAACTTTTATAATGTTATTGTACTTGAGGTCGTTATATATCATTAGACATATAAGACATGGTCCATTAATATTTGCTAGATTTTAAATGTCCCATCCTGTTTGCAATCTTTTAAATATAGCCTTACTCACATGTGGTGAGAAACATTTTCAAAGTTTCACTCATTTTATTCTCAATATATTTTCCAGTCTTAGACTAGTTTTTTTCAGGAGAATAAGAGATTCCCTTTAGGAAAAAATGTGCTGGTTAAAATTAACTGGTTCAATATTTTAGAGGATAGTATTATACCCACATTAATTCTTTAAATTCAGACTCAGGAAAAAGTGGCTAATATTGCTTTCCATGTAATTAGTTATTAAGGCATGGTAGAGTGCATCAAAAATACCAATCTGAAAATTGTCAATGTAATTAAAATGCTATAGATGTAGGGTATAAGTAATTTTATTTTAAAATGGTGAGTTTTGAAATTTTTAAAGGAAATATTCCCCGAAACTTTAGAAAGTATCACTAAGTATAATTCTAAGTGTTTTCTTTGTGCCATGAACTATAAATTTCAATTTAAAAATTTTAAAAAATTTAATATATATGGCATTTATATACAATGGAATTGTAGTCAGTAATAAAAAGGAATAAAATTTTTATATATACGTATAACATAGATGAATCTTAAAATAATTATGCTGAATGAAAGAAGCCAGGTTAATAAAAAGCATACTTATTGTGTGATTCCATAGATGTAAAATTATCTAAAATGCAAATTAATATATTGACAGCAGATCAGTGATTGTCTTGAAGAAGGAGAAACTACAAAGGGACACAAGGAAACTTTTAAAAATAATAGTGTTATTTATTACATTGATTTTGGTGATAGCTTCTTAGAATATTCAACTGTTAAAATTCACCAAATTGTACAGCTTAAATATGTATGTTTAGTGTTTGTCAATCTTGCCTCAATAAAGCTGTTACAAAGAAAAAATACAAAAGAAGGAATTCCATTAGTAAACACAATTGTATTGCTGATATCAGACTAAATATCTTGCTGTAATAATTTCTATTAGAGTTGGATAAAATATATGAAACAAGTGTTTGCAGGTGTTGAGAAGCATCCTTGGGAGAAGGTCAGCATACACAATAAGCTTCACATTCACTCCAGTTATTTCCTTGAGGGAATTGCCAAAATATGACCAAAGAAACAGAATACAGAATCTTTACTGATTGGATGATACACATACTGGATTTTGGGGCTGCTAAAGCAGTTGTAATTTTAAGGGCAGAATATGGAGAGAATGAAGCCAAACTATGCAAAAAGTTTCTCCTTGCATCATTGGTAACTCTTAAACTGCACGTACCCAAGATAAGACCCTGTGAGAAATAGAAACACTGTTTGCTATGAAGTTAAGAGCTAAGCAGAGACTTCAGAAATCACATGTTTTGGAGAGACATTGAAGATCAGCTCCAGCAAGTATGGAGACCTTCATGAATAGCCTTAACATTGAGGTGAGATCCAAGAAAGGTCATTCCCTATGACTAATGGCTACACTCTAGGAGTAAGGGAAATAGAACCACTATTTCAAATCCCCAATCCAAACTTTGACAGTATCAGTGTGATCTACCGGTAATTGATCTACCTCCCAGAATAAAAATAAACACTCTTTAGTGGAAAATAACATAATCCAGAATTCTAACATGTAACATTAACAATGCCTAGCACACAATTTTAAAAGGATCAAGTGAGTAGTCTTTAACTGCTAAATACATCTGACATTAAGATGTTTTTGAAAAGGATTAAAGGCATAATAGACAGAGGAGAAGACAGAATCAATGGTCAAGGACAGATACAGAAAATACCTAAAAAAAAAAAAAAAAAAAAAAAAAAAAAGCACACATACAACTGAATGTAAAAATGAGGTAAAACTTAGGTAAAAGGTCAAACATACATGCACACTTACTTTCAAGAGATGAAAAGAAAAAAAATAGAACAGAAACAATATTTTGCAAAATAACTGCCCCCTCCCCATCTCTGCAATTTCCAATTCTGATGAAGGCATTAACTCACAAAATGCTCTGCAAATCCTAATCGTCATAAATAAATATCAAATTCAATTACTAAAAAATAAAACTTAAGTAAAAATATTTAAAATGACCATAGAAAAGAGTCGTAATTTCTTTAGAGGAAAAAAATAGCTAGAAAGAAATGATTTTCTCAACAGAATATTTGGAAGCCGAAGAGGATGGAATTGCCTCTTTGAAATGCTGAAGAACTAAAAGGAAAGCAAAACAAAACCAGAAACCTTAACTTAAATTTCAATATGTAGTGAAAAAATTCTTTACAAATAAAAGCAAAATAAAGATGTCCTCAGACAAAAACTGAGGAAATGAAATATTAGCAGATTTGTACTACAAAAACTACTGAAGAAAGTTCTTCAGTTGAGTAAAATGATTCCAGAGGACAGAATCTATGTGAAAAAAAATTAATAGCAACAGAAAGGGTAGATATGTGGGAAAATATATAAGACTTCTTACTGTCTAAAGCAATGATAACAGCAATCTCTATGGGACTTAAAAAGGTCCCATGAAAGTAAAACACACAGCAATAGCCAAAAATTTTTTTTAAAAAAAGGTATGTTTAAAAAACAAAGCTAAATAGACCTAAACAACAATTTAGTAAGATTCTTTCTTTGTTTGAAATATGATAAAAATATAAATTTATAGAAGTTTTTAAAATAAAGTCAGGAAACATTAGCAATTTCTAAAGAAACAATAAAAATACAATAATAAGACAAAAGACACAAAAAAGCTAATTTAAGAAACAAAATGACTTTGGGAGGCTGAGGCAGGTGGATCACGAGGTCAGGAGTTCAAGACTAAACTGGCCAATATGGTGAAACCCTGTCTCTACTAAAAATACAAAAATTAGCCAGGCATGGTGGCATGCCTGTAATCCTAGCTACTTAGGAGACTGAGGCAGGAGAATCACTTGAATCTGAAAGGCAGAGGTTGCAGTGAGCCGAGATTGCACCACTGCACTCCAGGCTGGGCAACAGAGTGAGACTCCATCTCAAAAAAAAAAGAAAAAGAAAACGAAATAAAAATGGAATACAAACAAATCACTGATTTTAAAAGGAAAGAAATAAAGAATAGAAGAACAAATAACAGATGGTATAAATTAAAACAAAATTATTAAGATAGTAGACTAAAATTCAACTCTATCAATAATTGCATCAAACATATATTGACAGAATATGTCAATGAAAAGACAAAGATTGCCACATTAGACTTTTTTTAAAAAAAGATCCAACTATATGCCATTTACAAAGCACGCTCTTTTTTTTTACTTCAACTTTTAAGTTCAGGGGTACATGTGCAGGATGAGCAAGTTTATTACATAGGTAAATATGTGCCATGGTGGTTTGCTGCACAGATGATCTCGTCACGTTGGTATTAAACCCAGCATCCATTAGCTATTCTTCCTGAGGCTCTAATTCCCCCAACCCCCACAGGCTCCAATGTGTGTTATTCCACCTCAAGTGTCCGTGTGTTCCCGTCATTCAGCTCCTACTTATAAGTGAGAACATGTGGTGTTTTGTTTTCTGTTCCTGTATTAGTTTGCTGAGGATATGGCTTCCAACCCCATCCATGTCCCTGAAAAGGACATGATCTCATTCCTTTTTATAGCTGTGTAGTATTCCATAATGTAGATGTACCACATTTTCTTATCAATTCTATCACTGATGGGCATTTAGGTTGATTCCGTGTCTTTGCTATTGTGAATAGTACTGCAAAGAACATATGCATGCATGTATCTTTATTACTAAGTAATTTATATTTTGGGGGGTATACACTCAGTAATGAGATTGCTGCATCAAATGGTATCTCCACCTCTAGGTCTTTGAGGAATTACCACACTGTCTTTCATAATAGTTGAACTAATTTACACTCCCACCAACAGTGTAAAAGCATTTCTTTTGCTCCATAATCGCTCCAGCATCTGCTGTTTTTTAACTTTTTAATAATTGGCATTCTGACTGGTGTGAGATGGTATCTCATTGTGGTTCTGATTTGCATTACTCTAATCATTCAGTGATGTTGAGCCTTCTTCCATATGTTTGTTAGCCACATGTACGTCTTCTTTTGAGAGGTGTCTGTTCATGTCTTTCACCCACTTTTTAGTGGGTTGTGGTTTTTTTCTTGTAAATTTGCTTAAGTTCCTTGTAGATTCTGGATATTAGACCTTTTTCAGATGGATAGATTGTAAAATTTTTCTCCCATTCTGAAGGTTGTCTGCAAAACATACTCTTTAAATATAAATACAGACATTTTGAAACATAGCTGATAGAAAAGTTATGCCATAAATACATTATTCAAAAGAAAGCTAGTGTGAATATATTATCAGTCAACATAGATTTTAAAGCAAAACATATTAAGAGAAATAAAGATTTTATAAAACATTTATAAAATTATAAAAATCTATAAAGATTTTATAAAACATTATAAAACATTTGAATCAATAGGAATATATAATAATTTTAAATTTGCATGCACTTGAAAACTGCTTTAAAATGTGTAAACCAAAAGTTAACAGATTTAAAATGATAATGCAAAATCTTAGTTGAAGAAGTTAACACACCTCTCTTAATAACTGATAGAACAGGCAAACAAAAAAAAGCAATAAGGATGTCAAAGTTTTGAATAATATCATTAACCAACTTGATCTAATTGGCACATTTTAATATGCCAATTAATTACAGAATATACATGTTTTTCAAGTAACTTTGAAACATTTATCAAAATGGATCATAGAGCACTTACGCAAGCCTTCTACATTTCAAAGGCTTGATATAGTGTATTTTTTTCTGCCACTGTGGAGATTAATTATAACTTAAATTACAGGAAAAAACTTGGAAAATGCGAATTATGAGACAGCAAATATTTCAAAAGCAAAATAGAGTTCAGGATGCAATGGAACATCTTCACAGTGCTGGTAATGAAAAGCTGTCAAACTAGAATTCTGTAATTAATACTCATTCAAGAAAAAATGAATAAAATAAAAACATTTTTGCCAAGAAAAAAATCAGGATTTCTAAAAGACATATATTAAGAGCAAGAAAAATTCCTCTTGAAGGACGAATTTTATGGCAAATTTTTAAAAATCATGAACATTCTTCTAGCCTTCCACATAGGAAAGGGGAAATACACAACTCCAGCCCACTCCAGCCATCCTGCTCCACCTAAGTGGCAAACAAAGCAGCAATACAAAACAAAAAACCTGAGAAATAACAGTGAAGTTTACAGTCCAGGGGCACAGGCTCACCAAAAGACTGAGAATTAATCATCAGATAGACTGATAAGATTCATGCCATAGTCAGATATGGCAGGAATGTTGGAATTACCAGGCCAGAAATTTTTTTAAAACTATGACTAATGTGCTAAGGGAGTTAATGGAAAAAGTAGATAGCCTATGCAACAACAGAATGAAAGCAGAAGATAGAAATTCTAAGGAAAAAAAAAAAAAAAAGAAGTGCTAGAGATAAAAAAAAAATACATAATTACACTGAAAAATGCTTTTGATGGGCTCATTAGTAGACTGGACACACCTGAGGAAAGAGTCTTTATGCTTGAAGGTAATGGAAACTTCCAAAACTGAAAGGCAAAGAGAAGAAACAATAGAAACAGAAGTACAGAATATCTAAGAACTATGGAACACGTACAGAAAGTGTAATACATATTTAATGTTGATACCAAAAGAAGAAAGATAAAAAGGAACAGAAGCAATATTTGAAATAATAGTGACTGAGAATTTCCCCCAAATCAAGTAGATGATTGGATAAAGAAAATGTGATATATAAATGTGGTGTGTGCGTGTGTGTGTGTGTATATATTTACACATATATGTCAAAAAATAACAGATGTTAAGGAGGATGTGAGAAAAGGAAATTCTTATACACTGTTGGTGGAAATGTCAATCAGTGCAACCTCTATGGAAAACAATATGGAGATTTCTCAAAGAACTAAAAATAGAACTACCAATTGATCTGTAAGTTTCTTCATCCAATCATCCAATAATGGACACTTAGGTTGATTTCGTATCTTTGCTATTTTGAATAGTGCTGTGATAAACATATGGGTACAGGTATCTTTTTGATTTAGTGATTTCTTTTCTTTTGGTTACATACCCAGCAGTGAGACTACTGGATCGAATAATAGTTCCATTTTTAGTTCTTTGAGAAGTCTCCATATTGTTTTCCACAGAGGTTGTACTAATTGACATTCCCATCAACGGCGTATAAGCGTCCCCTTTTCTCCATATCCTTGCCAACATCTATTAATTTTTGACTTTTTAGTAATAAGCATTCTGATTGTTATAAGATGCTATCTCATTAGGGTTCTAATTTGTACTTCCCTGATGATTAGTGATGTAAAGAATTTTTCATATGTTTATTAGCCATTTATATATCTTCTTTTGAAAAAATGTCTTCTTTTGAAAAACTGTGTCCTTTGCTCACTTTTTAATGGAGTTATTTGAGTCTTTTTTGTAAAGTTGCTTGAGTTTCTTTTAAATTCTGGATACTAGTCCCCTGTCAAATGCATAATCTGCAAATATTTTCTTCCAGTCTGCAGGTTGTCTGTTCACTCTATTTTTCCTGTGCAGAAACTTTTTAGTTTAAGTCAGTCTCATTTGTTGCATTTGATTTTGAGGTCTTAATTATGAATTCTTTGTCTAGACCAATGTCCAAAAAGTTTCCCCTAGGTTTTCCTTTAGTATTTTTTATAGTTTCGGGTCTTATATTTAAGTCTTTGATTTATATTGAATTGATTTTTGCATATGGTGAGAGATAGGAGTTCACTTTAATTCTTCTCTATATGTCACTCCAATTTTCCCAGCACCATTTATTGAAAAGGGTGTCCTTCCTCATTATATATTTCTATTAACTTTTTCAAAGATCAGTTGGCTGTGGATATGTGGCCTTAGGAAAAAATCATGAAATTCATATGGAACAAAAAAAGGAGCCTGAATAGCCAATATTCTATGCAAAAAGAACAAAGCTAGAGGTATCATATTACCTGGTTTCAAATTATACTGCAAGTCTATAGTAACCAAAACAGCATGGTATTGATATAAAAATAGACTGATATAAAAATATTCTATTCCAGATCAATGGAACAAAATAGAGAAGGCAGAGGTTTAAAAAATAAAAGAAAACAACCTGAGTTGCAGATAGGCAAAGATAAAAATTACATCTTACTTCTTAGAAATTATGAAAGCAAGGAAAGAATGGAGTGAAATATTTAGTGTTGAGAGAGAAAAACCACCAACCTAGAATTCTGTACACTGAAAAATTATCCATCAAAAGTGAAAGAGAAATGTTTTCTTAGATAAACAAAAATTGATAGAACCACTGCCAGTAGACCTGCCTTGTGAGAAATGTTAAAAAGAAGTTCTACAGAAATGAAGAAAATAATGTAGATCAGAACCTCAGGTTCACATAAAGAAAAGAAAAACACTGGAGAATGAATAAGTGAAGGTAAATAAAAACTTTTATTTGTCTTGTTCTTGGTTGATATAACAGATAACAATTTTTTAAAAAATAGCAACAATATATACAATTATATATGCTTATGTACATGTATACAGGCATACATCATTTTATTGCTTCCCTTTATTGTGCTTTAAAGATATTGTGCTTTTGACAAACTGAATGTTTGTGGCAACTATGCATTGACAAAGTCTATTGTCACCATTTCTCTAAGAGTATATACTTATTTTGTGTCTCATCTGGCAATTCTTGCACTGTTTCAAACTTTTTCATTATTATTTTATCTGTTATTGTGATCTGTGATTGGTGAATATTAATGTTACAATTGTAATTGTTTTGGGGTGCCACAAACTGCACCACATAGGAGAGTGAAATTTATTGATAAATGTTGTGGGTGCTCAAATTGTTCCACCAACTGATGGTTCCCTTGTCTTGTCTTTCTCCCTCTTCTTCAGCTTCTCTATTCTCTGAGACACAATCTTGAAATTAGGTAAATTATTACCTTACATGACCTCCAAGTATTCAAGTGAAAGGAGGCATTTCACGTCTCCCACTTTAAGTCAAAAGTTGGAAATTATTAAACTTAGTGAAGAAGGCATGTCAGAAGCAAAGGGAGGCTGAAAGCTAGGCCTTTTGCACCAGCTAGCCAAGTAGTGAGTACAGAGGAAAAGTTTTTGAAGAAAATTGAAAGCACTATTCCAGTGATCCCAGGAATAATAAGAAAGCAAAACAGCCTGATTGCTGATACGAAGAATGTTTGAGTGGTCTGGATTGAAGGTCAAATCAGCATCAACATTCCCTTACATGAAAACCTAGTCCACACCAATGCCCCAACTCTCTTCAATTCTATAAAGACTAAAAGACGTGAGGAAGTTACAGAAGAAAAGTTGGAAGCTAGTATTAATCAATTCATGAGGTTTAAGGAAAGAAGCCATCTCCGTAACATGAAAGAGCAAAGTGAAAAAATGATAATGTATAAGAGGCAAGTTACTCAGAAAATCTAGATAAGATCATTGGGGAAAATCTAAACAATAGATTTTCAATGCAGACAAAACAGTCTTCTACTGGAAAAAGATGCCATCTAGGACTTTCATAGCTAAAGAGAAATCAACCTGGCTTCAAAGCTTCAAAGGACAGGATGACTCTCTCATTAGGAGTTAATGCAGATGGTGACTTTAAGTTGAAGCCAATGTCCATTTACTGTTCCAAAATTCTTAAGGTTCTTAAGAATTATGTGAAATATACAATCTTTGGGTTACATAAATGGAACAACAAAGACTATATGAGAGAACATTTATTTGGAGTATGGCTTATCAAATATTTTAAGCCCACTGTTGAGACCTACTGCTCAGATAAAAAGATTCTTTTCAAAATATTATTGCTCATTGACAATTCAGCTGGTCATCTAAATGCTTGCACATAGATGTGCAAAAAGATTAATGTTTTCATGCCTCCATAAGAGTGTTTTCATGCCTGCTAACATGACATTGATTAAGTAGACCAGGGATGAAAGATTAATTTTAGTTTCAAGTCTTACCATTTAAGAAACACATTTTGTAAGACTACAGTTGCCATAGACAGTGATTCCTCTGATGGATCTGGGCAAAGTAAATTTAAAAATTTCTGGAGTTTAACATTCTAGATGCTATTAAGAACATGATTCATATAAGGAGGTCAAAATGTCAACATTAACAGGAGCTTAGAATGAGCTGATTCCAATCCCCATGGATGACTTTGAGGGGTTCAAGATTTTAGTGGAGGAAGATGTGGTGGAAATAGCAACAGAACTAGAATTAGAAGTGGAGCCTAAAGATGTGACTGAATTGCTGTACTCTTATGATCAAAATTGAATGGAAGAGGAGTTGCTTCTTAAGGATGAGCAAAGAAGGTAGGTTCTTAAGATGGAATCAACTGCTGGTGAAGATGCTGTAAACATTATTGAAATGACAACAGAGGACTTGTGTAGAATATTACATCACATAATTGATAAAGTAGCAGCAGAGTTTGAGAGGATTGATTTAAATTTTGAAAGAAGTTCTATTCTGGGTAAAATGCTTTCAAATGGCTTTGCGTGCTACAGAGAAATCTTTCATGAAGGAAAAATTAATTAATGTGGCAACTTTCATTATTGTCTTATTTTTAAAAATTGCCACAGCCACCCCAACCAATAACAACCTTTACCCTGATCAGCCAGCAGTCATCAACACTGAGGCAAGAACTTCCACTAGCAAAATGATTATGACTCACTGAAGGCTCATATAATTAAAAGCATTTTTAAGCAATACACTGTTTTCTTTTCTTTTTTTTTTTTTTTTTTTTTTTTTTTTTTTTTTTTTTTTTAAGACGGAGTCTCGCTCTGTCGCCCAGGCTGGAGTGCAGTGGCACGATCTCAGCTCACTGCAAGCTCCACCTCCTGGGTTCACGCCATTCTCCTGCCTCAGCCTCCCGAGTAGCTGGGACTACAGGCACCCACCACCACGCCCGGCTAATTTTTTTTGTATTTTTTAGTAGAGACGGGGTTTCACCGTGTTAGCCAAAATGGACTCGATCTCCTGACCTCGTGATCCGCTTGCCTTGGCCTCCCAAAGTTTTGGGATTACAGGCGTGAGCCACCATGCCCAGCCTCAATAAACTATTTTAATTAAGATTTGTACATCATTTTTAGACATAATGCTATTGCATAATTAATATACTACAGTATAGTGTCGACACGACTTTTAAATGCACTCAGAAACCAAAAAATTCACGACTTGCTTTATGTGACATTTATGTTAATGCAGTGGCATGGAACTGAACCTACAATATCACCAAGGTATGCCTGTATATATGCTTTTGTATGTTCATGTATAAGTAAAATAAATTACAGCAATGATACAAGGGACAGAAGGGAGGAATTTGAGATTTTTTAAATTACAAGATACTTGCATAACCCATGAAGTGGTATAATGTTATTCAAAAGTGGACCCAGCCAGGCGCGGTGGCTTACGCCTGTAATCCCAGCACTTTCGGAGGCCGAGGTGGGCAGATCATGAGGTCAAAAGATCGAGATCATCCTAGCTAACATGGTGAAACCCCGTCTCTACTAAAAATACAAAAAATTAGCTGGGCATGGTGGCATGCTCCCATAGTCCCAGCAACGCGGGAGGCTGAGGCAGGAGAATCACTTGAACCCGGAAGGCGGAGGTTGCAGTGAGCCGAGATGGTGCCACTGCACTCCAGCCTGGGGACAGAGTGAGACTCTGTCTCAAAAAAAAAAAAAAAAGTGGACCTGTATTAGTTGTTGCAAAGGTATATTGCAAACTCTAGTGCAATTATTAAAAAAATATAAAAAGTATAATTAATATTTCGAGAAAGGAGAGAAAAGGGAATAATGTAAAATGCACTTATAACCACAAAAAGAAAAAAAAAATTTTGGCAGACAAAAATAAGAACCAAGAACAAGTACAACAATAGTTAAATCACACAAATATCGAAAGTGCAAAAAGTACAATAGATATTAATACAAATATATCAATAATTACCTTAAATTACCTTAAATATTAATGGCCTAAATACATCAAAGAAAAGATAGATTGCCAAATTGGATCAAAAACAAGACTCAACTATACGTTGTCTGTAGGAAACCTACTTTAATTATAAAGACCACGTATAGATAAAAAGTAAACAAAGATATACCACACTAACGGTGATCAAAAGAAAGACAGTTTCAGGCAGAGCTGACTTCACTGCAAGGAAAGTTGTCAGGGATAGTGGAGCATTACTTAATGATAATTGGGCAAATACTTTAAAAAGACATAATGATCCTTAATGTGTATATGTATGCACTTAACAATAGCACATCAAAATACATGAGGCAAAATCTGATATAACTGTGTAGAGAAATAGATGAATTCACTATTACAGTTGGTGACTTCCACACCCCTTTGTCAGAAATGGACAGATTCAGCAGGCAGAAAATAAGTAAGGATGGTCTAATTGAACAGCATTGTTAATAAACTGTATTTAAGTGACGTCTATAGACCACTTTATCACAAACAGGAGATTACCTTCTTCTCAAGTTTACATGGATCATTCACCAAGACAGACCACATTCTGGATAAGAAAAGAACACCTTAACAAGTTTCATTTCATATTCATTGTATGAATATAAATCATACAATATTCTATTCTCAGACGACAGTAGAATTAAACTATAATTAATAACAGAATAGCAAGCAATCTATGAATTGCTTTTGGCAGGATGGCTATTTTCACAATATTGATTCTTCTTATCCATGAGCATGGAATGTTTTTCCATCTGCTTGTATCCTCTCTGATTTCCTTAAGCAGTGGTTTGTAGTTTTCCTTGAAGAGGCTCTTCATGTCCTTTGTTAGCTGTATTCTCAGGTATTTTATTCTCTTTGTGGGAATTATGAATAGGAGTTCATTTACGATTTGGTTTGTCTGTTGTTGATGTATAGGGATACTTCTCATTTCTGCACAATGTTTTTGTATCCTGAGACTTTGCTGAAGTTTTGTATCAACTTAAGAAACTTTTGGGCTGAGTCGATGGGGTTTTCTAGATACAGGATCATGTCATCTGCAAAGAAAGATAATTCAACTTCCTCTCTTCCTATTTGAATACACTTTATTTCTTTCTCTTGCCTGATTGCCCTGGCCAGAACTTCCAACATTATGTTAAACAAGAGTGGTGAGAGAGGGCATCCTTGTCTTGTGCCAGTTTTCAAGGGCAATGCTCCCAGCTTTTGCCCATTCAGTATAATATTGGCTGTGGGTTTATCATAAATGACTATTATTTTGAGTTATGTTCTTTCAATATATAGTTTATTGAGAGTTTTTAACATGAAGTGATGTTGAATTTTATTGAAGGCCTTCACTGCATCTATTGAGATAATTATGTGGTTTTTGTCTTTAGTTCTGTTATGTGATGAATTACATTTATTGATTTGCATATGTTGAACCAGCCTTGTATCCCAGGGATGAAGCCGACTTGATCGTAGTGTATAAGCTTTTTGATGTGCGCTGGAATCAGTTTGCCAGTATTTTATTGAGGCTTTTTCCATCGATATTCATCAGAAATACTGGCCTGAAGTTTTATTTTTGTTGTTGTTGTTGTAGTATATCTGCCAGGTTCTGGTATCAGGGTGATGCTGGCCTTATAAAATGAGTTAGGGAGGAGTCCCTCCTTTTCATTTCAGAAGAAATAGTACCAGCTCCTCTTTGTACCTCTGGCAGAATTCAGCTGTAAATGCATCTGAACCTGGGCTTTTTTTTGGTTGGTAGGCTATTTATTACTGCCTCAATTTCAGAACTTGGTTTTGGTCTATTCAGGAATTCAGCTTCTTCCTGGTTCAGTCTTGGGAGGGTGTATGTGTCCAAGAATTTATCCATTTCTTCTAAATTTTCCAGTTTACTTGCATAGAGGTATTTTTGCAACCTATCCATCTGACAAAGGTCTAATATCCAGAGTCTACCAGGAACTTAAGCAAATTTACAAGAAAAAAAAAACAACTCCATTAAAAAGTAGGCAAAGGACATGAACAGACACTTCTCAAAAAAAGACATACATGCAGCCAACAAACACATGAAAAAAAGCTCAGCATCACTGATCATTAGATAAATGCAAATCAAGACCACAATGAGATACCATCTCACGCAAGTGAGAATGGGGATTAAAAAGTCAAGAAACAGCACGTGCTGGCAAGGTTGCAAAGAAATAGGAATGCTTTTACACTGTTGGTGGGAATGTAAATTAGTTTAACCATTATGGAAGACAATGTGGTGATTCCTTGAAGATTTAGAACCAGAAATACCATTTGACCCAGCAATCCCATTATTGGGTATATACACAAAGGAATATAAATCAGCCTATTATGAAAATACATGCAAACATATGTTCAGTGAAGCACTATTCACAACAGCAAAGACATGAAATCAACCCAAATGCCCATCAATTATAGATTGGATAAAAAAATGTGGTACATATCCACCATGGAATATTATGCAGCTATAAAAAGGAATGAGATAATTTCCTTTGTAGGGACATGGATGGAGTTGGAAGCCATTATCCTCAGCAAACTAACACAGGAACAGTAAAACAAACACCACATGTTCTCACTTATAAGTAGGGGCTGAACAATGAGAACATATGAACACAGGGAGAGAAACAACACTCACTGGGGCCTGTCAGGAGAGGGTAGGCAGCAGGGAGAGCATTAGGGCAAAGAGTTAATGCATGCTAGGCTTAATACCTGGGAAATGGGTTGATAGGTGCAGCAAACTTCCACGGCACATGTTTACCTATGTAACGAACCTGCAAATCCTGCACATGTATCTCAGAACTTAAAAATAATAATAATATTGAAAAAACAGAAAGATATCTGAAAAATATCAAAATATTTGGAGATTAAACAACACACTTCTATGTAACCCATGGATCAAAGAAGAAATAGTAAGAGAAATTTTAAGATATGTTGAACTAAATGAGAATGGAAATACAATTTATCAAAATGTGTGGGATACAATGAAAAGAGTGCTCAGAGGAAAATTTATAGTATTGAATACATGTTTAGAGAAAAAGAAAAATGTAAGATTAATCACTTAGGCCTCCACCTTAAGAAATTAGGGGAAAATGTTTAAATTAAACTCAAAGTAAGGAGAAGAAGATAAATAATAAAAATTAGAGCAGAAATCAATGAAATTGAAAAAATAAAACCAATAGAAAAAAATCAACAAAACTGAAAGCTGGTTCTTTGGAAACATCATTAAAATTGATAAGTCTCGGCTGAGTGCGGTGGCTCACACTTGTAATCCCAGCACTTTGAGAGGCTAAGGAGGGAAGATCATAAGGTCAGGAGTTCAAGACCAGTCTAGCCAAGAAATTTGAGACCAGTCTGGCCAACATGGTGAAGCCCCATCTCTACTAAAAATGCAAAAATTAGTCGGGCACAGTGGCACACATCTGTAGTCCTAGATACTCAAGCTGAGATTGCGCCATTGTGCTCCAGCCTGGGGGACAGAGCAAGACTCCACCTCAGAAAAAAGAAAAAAGAAAAAAAAATGATAAGTCTCTAGACAGGCTAAAGAGAGAAGGGAAGAGGGGGCGGGAGAAGAGGAAGGCAGAGGGAGAGAGTAAGAGAGAGAGAGAGAGAAGACACAAATTACTAATATTGTAAGATCACCCCAGATCCTACTGAAACTTAAAGGATAATAAAGGATCATTATGAACAACTCTATACCCACAGATTTTATAACCTAGATGAAATGAGCCAATTGCTGAAAGATACAATATTACAAAATTTAATCAAGAAAAAAATTGATAATATGAGCATGGCTAATCTAGTAAATAATTTGCATCAATAATTTATTGCCTCCCAAAATAGAAATCACCAGATCCAAACTGTTCTATTCATGAAGCCTACCCAACATGTAAGGAAGAATTATGCCAGTTTTCTCTAATCTATTCCAGAAGACAATACAAAAAAAGTATTTTCAAACATATCCTGTGACACCAGCATTACTCGAGCACCAAAACAAGACAAAAGGCATCACGAGGAAAAAAACAAACACACAACCAAACTAAAGACCAGTATCTCTCATACATGCAAAAATTCTCAACAAAATATTAACAAATCATATCCAGCAATGTCTAAAAAAATTATACACCATGGCCAAGTAGGTTTTACACCAGGTATGCAAAGCTGATTTAACATTTAAAATCAAATAATGTAATCTATCACATCAATGGACTAAAGAAGCGAAGCCACATGATTATATCAACACATGCAGAAAATGTATTTGACGAAACCCAACACCTATGCATGGTAAAAACTCACAGCAAACTAAGAAAAGAATATTTACAAAAAACTACAGCTAATGTCATATTTATTAGTAAGAAACTTGTAGATTTTCCACTAAGATCAGGAAGAAAGCAAGGATGTCTCCTCTCAGCACTGCCTTCTACTATCATACTGGATATTTGGCTAATGCAATAAGACAAGAAAAGGAAATAAAATTGGAAGGAATAAATTCAACTGTCTGTGGTCACAGATGAATTGATCATCTATGTAGAAAATCCAAATAATCAACAAAACAACTCCTGAAACTAATAAATAACTAAAGTAAGATTGCAGGATACTAGGTGAACACACAAAAGTTAATCACTTTTCTACATATGAATATAGATGCAAAAATGTACAAGTGAAACTTGAAATTAAAGACACTTTACCAGTTACATTTACACCTCCCAAAATGAAATACTTAGGTATAAATCTAACAAAATATGTATAAGATCTATATGAGAAAAACTGTGAAATTCTGATAAAACATATAAACAGTAATTAAATAAATACAAAGATATACCATGTTCATGGATAGGAAGACTTAATATTGTCAGTTGTTTTCAAGTTGATCTATAGATTTGATGCAATCTCAATTTTAAAACTCAGCAAGTTATTTTGTAGATAACAACAAACTGATTTTAAGGTTCATATGGAAAGGCAGAACACCCAGAATAGCCAACACGATATTAAAGCAGAAGAACAAAGTCAGATGGCTGACACCACATAACTTCAAGATTTACTATAAAGCTACAGTATTCAAGACAATGTGTTGTTGGCAAAAGAATGAACAAGTAGATCAATGGAACACAATAGAGGGCCAAGAAATAGGCCCACATAAATATGGTCAACTGATCTTTTGCAAAAGAGTAAAGGCAATATAATAGAACAAGGATGGTCTCTTCAACAAATGTTGCTGGAAAAACTGAACATCTATATGCAAAATATAAACCTTAGATACATATTTAACATCTTTCACAAAAATTAACTCAAAATGGATGATCAACCTAAATTTAAAATACAAACTATAAAACTCTAGAAGATAAGCTAAAATAAAAATTAAATGCTATTGGAAATAGTAATGACTTTTTAGATAAAACACCAAAGGCATGATACATGCAAGAAATAATTGATAAGCTGGACTCCATTAAAATTAAAACGCCTGCTTTATGAAAGACGATGGCAAAAGAATCAGGATAAGTCACAAGCAGTGGTGACTGAGGTGGTTGGGGCAAGGTGCATGAGGAGGTTGATTGGAAGGGATTGACCAGGGGACAGTGGCATCAGTGGCTGGAGGCAGCACTTGAGCTTCAAAGACGGTGCTAGTGGAGAATCTGGCTGCTTCTCCCCTCCCCACCAGTATTACTTTCTGGAGAAAACACATTCACAGTTAGTACTTTCTTCAGATGCTAACATTTGGTGAACAGTTACTCTTGGTCACAAGATTTAGAAGACACAATATCCATCTTCCCAGATTGGTTCTCTTTTCATATGGATCTTCTGTTTCTATGTTTTCTTAAGAGAACTTTTGGAGAAACATTTTGGATTACAATTGTTCATCCTTATCTATGCAAAGAAAGTAAAGATACTGCTGAGATTTTTAGGAGCTTTTCCTAAAAGGATTCTCATACTCCTTAGAAGTACTTGAGGAAGATTAATGATGGTGGCATGAATCCTTAATCTCATGGCTGCATGCATAGTCATTGTTGAAGCAACAATTGGCCTTTTTCTCCATGGTAACCAACAGTGTGGCCCCCATTATGAAAACTTGCAATGCAGTGTTCAGTACTTTATTCCCCGTGGTTTTCATTGCCGTGCTCTGAAAACACCAGGCTGCCCCCTTCTATGTGAAATGATTCTTTCCATCCCCAAATGATGCTGGCACAGAAAGCATTGCTCACTTTTCTCTAGCAAGTGCATGCAACAGGAAGTTAGACAGCAACTTATCAACTCTGAAGTTTTCTACAATAAGAGTTGAGTGAATCTGTTTACTTATAGAATGATGATTTATTCATAAGAGACAGAATTGCAATAGTACTTTTTAGATTTTATCCAATAATTTTTTGGGTGACAATCTTGGATAATTTTTATGTAGCATGATTTTCTTTGGAATATGAATCTTAAACAGTTATTTAACATGAAACAACAATCTGAAGGATACAGCTGTGTCTATGTCCATACTACCCTGAACACATCAATCTCATCTGAAGCATACTGCTGAAAGAAAAGAATGTTAATGAGCAATAAGAAATTATCTGAAGTTGCAAAGTTCACTGGTAGTAGTAAATACACAGAAAAACAGAATATTATAACATTGTAAACTAGTCATATCTTGACAAGAAGGATAAAGGGGGAACCAATTGAAAATAATAACTTCAACAACTTTTCAAGACATAGACAGTACAATAAGATATAAATAGAAACAACAGAAAGTTTAAAAGTGGGAAGGTAAAGTGTGAAGTTTTTATTAGTTTTTCTTTTGCTTCTTTGTTGGTTGGTTTGTTTATAGAATTAAAGTTCAGTTGTTACTAGTTTAAAATAATGGGTTATGAAGTATTATTTGCAAGCCTCGTGGTAACCTCGAACCAAAAAAAATACAATGTATACACAAAAAATAAAGCAAGCAATTCAAACATACTATCTGACAAACTCACCTTTACCAAATGTAAGACAGGAAGGAAAGAATGAAGGAAGAGAAAACTACAAAAGAAAACCCAGAAAACAAATGAAATGGCAGAAGTTAGTCTTTACTTATCAATAATAACAATGAACACAAATGGATTAAACTCTCCAATCAAAAGATATAGACTGACTGAATAGATTAAATAAAAATAATAAGACTCAATGTTCTGTTGCCTGCAAGAAACACACTTCACTTATAAAGACACACATAGATTGAAAATAAAGGGAAAGAAAAATATATCCCATGACAATGGAAAACATAAAAGAGCAGGAGTAGCTATATTTAGACAAAATAGATTTCAAGACAAAGGCAATAAGAGAAGACAAAGAAGGTCATTACGCAATGATAAAGAGGTAAATTCAGCAAGAGGTACAATGGTTGTAAATATACATGCTCCCAACACTACAGCATCCCAACATGTAGAGCAAATATTATTAGAGATGCACAGAGAGATAGACCCCAATATAATAAGAGCTGGAGACTTTAACACCCCACTTTCAGCATTGGAAAGATCTTCCAGACAGAAAATCAACAAGGAAACATTGGACTTACTCTGCACTGTAGGACAAATGAACCTAATACCAATTTACAGAACATTTCATCCAGTGGCTACAGAATACATCTTATTCTCCTCAACATAAGGGTCAGTCTCAAGGATAGACCATATATCAGGCGACAAAACAAGACTTAAAACATTCAAAATTTTGAAATAATATCAAACATCTTGTCTGACCATAATGAAATAAAACTAGAAATCAGTATCAAGAGGAATTTTTAAAACTATACAAGCACATGCAAATTAAACAATATGCTTCAAAGTGACCAGTGGTCAATGAAGAAATTAAGAAGGAAAGTGAAAAATTTCTTGAAAGAAATTTTAGTGGAAACACAACTACTGAAATCTATGAGATATAGCAAAAGCAGCACTTGGAGGAAAATTTATAGCTATAAGTGCCTACATCAAAAAAGAAAAAAAAACTTCAAATAAACAACCTAACAATGCATCTTAAGGAACAAGAAAAGCAAGAAAAAACCAAATCCAAAATTAGGAGAAGAGAAGAAATAAGAATCAGAGCAGAAATAAATGAATTCGAAATGAAAACAATATAAAAGATCAACAAAACAAAAAGTTGGTTTTTTGAAAATATAAACTTGACAAACCTTTAGACAGAATAACTAAGAAAAAAAAAAGACCAAGTAAACAAAATATGAGATGAAAAAGGAGATATTACAATTGATACTGTAGAAATTCAAAGGGTCATCAGCGGCTACTATGAACAACTATATGCCAACAAATTAAGAAATCTAGAAGAAATGGAAAAAATCCTAGGCATATAAAATCTAGCAAGGTTGAACCATGAGGAAATCCAAAATTTGAACAGATGAATGACAAGTAATGAGATTGAAGCTGCAATAAAAAGTCTCTCAGTAAATAAGAGCCCAAACCTTGGAGAAACTCTTCAGGACATTGGACTGGGCAGAGATTCCTTGAGTACTACTCCACAAGCACAGACAACCAAAGCAATTAGGGACAAATGGGATCACATCAAGTTAAAAAGCTTCTGCACCACAAAAGGAAACAATCAACAAAATGAAGAGACAATTTTCAGAATGGGAGAATATATTTGCAACTATTGATATGACAATGGATTAATAGCCAAAATATATAAGGAGCTCAAATAACTCTAAGAAAATATCTAATAATACAATTAAACAATGGTCAGAATATCTGAATAGACATTTCCCAAAAGAAGACATATAAATGGCAAATAGATGTATGAAAAGGTGCTCCACATCAATGATCATCAGAGAAATGCAAATAAAAACTACAATGAGATATCACCTCACACCAGTTAAAATGGCTTGTATCCAAAATATAGTCAGTAACAAATGCTGGCAAGGATATGGAGAAAAAGAAACCTTTGTACACTGTTGGTGGAAATGTGTATTAGTACAACCACTATGGAAAACAGTTTGGAGGTTTCTCAAAAAACTAAAAATAGAACTACCATAGTATCCAGCAGTCTCACTACTAGATATATAGTCAAAAGAAAGGAAATTAATATATCAAAGATATAAGATATATCTGCACTCTCATGTTTATTGCAGCACTATTCCAATACTCAAGATTTGGAAGCAATGTAAGTGTCCATCGACAGAGAAGTGGATAAAGAAAATGTGGTACATATACACAATGAAGTACTATTCAGATGCAAAAAAAAAAAAAAAGAATGCTATTTCTATCATTTGTAACAACATGGATGAACCTGGATGTCATTAAGTTAAGTGAAATAAGCCAGGCACAGAAAGACAAATTTTGCATGTTCTCACTTACTTGTGGAGGCTAAAAATGAAAACAGTTGAATTTATGTAGATAGTAGAAGGATGATTATGAGACGCTGGGAAGGGTTTTGGGTGGAGGTAAAGCATAAAGGATGATTAATATGTACAAAAAATAGATAGAAATATTATTCAGCACCAAAAAGAAATAAGCTATCAAGTTTGAAAAAGACATGTTGGAACCTTAAATGCGCATTTACTAACTGAAAGAAACCATTCTGAAAAATCTACATACTGTATGATTCTACCTATATAACATTTTGGAAAAGGCAAAAACTATGGGATCATAAAAATATTAATGATTTCCAGGGATTAGGATAGGGAGGAATGAGTAGGCAGAACACAGAGGGAGTTTGGAACAGTGAAAGTATTCTATATTATACCATAATGACAAATAGTTGTCTTTATATACATGTTAAAACCCTGAGAATGCAACATGCCAGGACTGAAGCCTAATGTAAACCCTGGATTTTGGGTCATGAGAATGATGATTATGATCTAGCAGCTAAACTTCTTAATTTTTATGTCTTTAGGCTTTATTCTTATATTGGCCTTGCTACTTTTTGCAAAATAAAAATACCCTCTATCTGTTTTATCCAAAAAGGAGCAGTGTTTTCCCTAAAATGCATTTGATTGCATCTCCCTTGTACAATTTACACAAACCATCAGTAGCTTTTATTCATTATCCAAAATGTTAAAATTGTGTCAACTAACTCATATAAATAGCAAAAGATTATAGAATAATAAAAGTTTATAATGAAAGACAACATTCACTGAATTCACTCTTCTCCTTCTCAGTCTCACTTCCATGAAGCAAAAACTTATAAATAGGTATTTAATTAAAAAAAAATCATCTAGTGGTTGTCTCCTTAACTTTAAATATTACTAAGTGATCAATAACTTAATGCATTTTGAATTGATGACCAAACATTAAAAATACAAACTCACTTATAAAACCTACCTTCTTTTTTATTTTTGTCTCACTATTTTGTTTTTTACTACTTTTTTTCTATTGTTTATCTTTAAATAAGAAATTCAGTGGCATAATATTTATAATATTTTCTACTGTTTTTCTCTCAAACCTATTTTTTGGATATTCCACCTACCCTCTCACCAACTGAGTGTTATTTGTTGTCTCTGAGATAATCATTTCATTAGGAAAAATACAAAAGAATACAAAGAGAACAAAGAAGACAAATTATTGGCTTGGAGTTTTATCATAACCAAGACAACTAAGACTTTTAACTGGCAAAGGCTGTGTGTTTTGGGACTCAAAGGTGGAAATGTTAAAAGAAACAGAGAGTAGAGTCTATGCAGGAAAAGCCAGCCACTTTTGTTCCTCTTTGCATAAGGGATTACTAGAAAGCATCAACACATACACTTAAACGATAGGTCACAAATTCCCAGAGCATGGTCAAAATTTGTTTTGCCTGAGATCCCAGTTTACAAAAGGAGAAAGAGGATAAAGAGAAGATGAGGAGGACAAGGGAAAGAGGAGTAAGAGGAGGAGACAAAGTGAAAAAGGAGGTCAGGAGGAAGAAGAGGAGAAAAGAATTTGCATGTCACAGACTCTATCACATGCTATAATTTGATTCACATTAACATTGCAGATGTAGATCCTGTAGCCTTTTGTGTTTGACACCACCAACTTCAATCTTCCAGATTTCAAAAACTTTAGACAGCATCTTTTCACTGTACACCATGTTAGGAATATTAAGCACCTATGCTTTTCTCCACTCATCTTTCTCTTTCACCTTCTCAATATGTGTCAGCTAAACTTACCTTACCTTTTATCGTACATTATCAAAGTTGAAAATTTTACAATCTGCCCTACAGCATTATTTCATTCTTCTGCTTTGTCCATACATTAAATTTTTAAGTTGAAAAGCAACAGTTATATTATGACTGTAAATAAGATTTAGTATGTAATCAATGTGCTAAGATTTATCTCTTTTACAATAGGTTTACCAGTAAGACTGTCAAGCAGATCAAAAGAACATGACTAATATATAGGTGAAATGGCAAAAACCACAATTACTTTTACATCAACCTAATATCTATTGAGACTCCATAATTGTTCAAAATTTGCACTATTTTAGTTTCCATTTGCCTAATATTTGACAATGAGTTTTATATACATTTTTCTTTTTTTTTTTTTTTCCTGGAGTGTCTAATTTGTTGTTATTAGTCTTAGGTTCGCTGTTTAGGGAAAAATTTATTGTTGTCACCATTTCAGTGATATCTTTTTTGTCAATTTTTCTATTGCTTAGAATTCACTTCATTCTTCTTTCTTTGTGTAGTAAAGAAACACATAAGAAATATATCCTTTAAACCAATTTTAAGTGTATAATACAGCATTATTAATAATATGCACATTGTTATACAGCAGATCTCAAAAGCCTTTTATCTTGTATGTCTGAACTTTATACCTATTAAACATCTGTCCATTACTGCGGCCCCTGGCCACCATCATTCTCCCCTCTGCTTCTCTGAGTTTAACAACTTTAGATACCTCATATAAGTAGAATCATGTGGGATTTGTCTCTCTGAGAGTGGAATATTGCACTTAGCATAATGCCCTCAAGGTTCATCCATGTTGTAGCATATAGCATGTTCCTTTTTTAAAAAGCTGAATAATATTTCATTGTGTGGAAAGATAGGTAGGTAGGTAGGTAGGTGGATGGATGGATGGATGGATAGATAGATAGATAGATAGATAGATAGATAGATAGATAGATAGATAGATACATCGATAGATAGATAGAGCCATTCTTCTGCCTATGGACATTTAGGTTGTTCTCACTTCTTGATTATTGTGAATAATGCTGCAATCGAACATGGGAGTGCAAATATCTCTTCAAGGTCCTGTTTTCAATTCTTTTGGGTAAATACCAGAAGTGGAATTGCTAGATCAGATAGAAGTCCTATTTTTAATTTGTTGAGAAACCTCCATACTCTGTTCCTTAGCAGCTTCACTATTTTACATTCCCACCAACTGTGCACAAGGGTTACTTTTTCCATATCCTTGTCAACACTTGCTATTTTTTAATTTTTTTTTAAATTATGGTCATCCTAAGAGGGGTAAGATGATATCTCATTGTTTTTGATTTACATTCTCGTGATGATTAATGATGTTAAACATCTTTTCATGTATCTATTGAACATTTGTATGTATTATTTCCTTTATTTTTCAATGAGTTATTTGGTTTTTTGTTTTGTTTTGCTTTTGAGTTGCAGAATTTCCTGATAACATTTGGAAATTAAGTCTTTATCAGATATACAGTTTGCACATAATTTTCCCATTATGTAGGTTTCCTTTTTATTCTCTTGACTGTTTCCTTTTCTGCACAGAAGCTTTTTAGTTTGTTGTAGTTGTACTTGTCTATCTTTGCTTTCGTTGCCTGTACTTTTTGTGTCATATGCAATAAAACATTGCCAAGGCTAATGCTATGAACACTTCTTCCTATGTTTTCTTCTAGGAATTTTAGAGTTTAAAGTTTTCCATTTAAGTTTTTAATCTATTTTGAATTGATTTCTGTGTATGGTGTCAAATAAAGGTCCAATTTCTATCTTTTGCATGTGAATGTCCACTTTTCCCAATACCATTTGCTGAAGGGACTATCCTTTTCCCATAGTGCCATCTTGACATCTTTGTTGAAGGATGTCAACAAGGATGACATCTTGACATCATTGTTGAAGGATGTCATGTTTTTTAATCATATATATGTAGATTTATTTTGTGGCTATTCTAATCTGTCACATTGGTCTATATGTCTGTAATTATGCCAGTCCAATATACGTATTTTTAATCACTATAACTCTGTAATATGTTTTGAAGTCACAAAGTGTGAGGCCTTTTTTTTGTTATTTTTTTCTGAAATTTATTTTGGTTAGTTCAGCTCTCTTATGGTTCTACATGAATTTAAGGATGCTTTTTTGTTTGTGCAACAAATGCCACTGAGATTTTGATAGGGATTCCATTGAACCCGTAGATCTCTTTGGGCAATATGGATATTTTTACAATCTTGTCTTTTAATCTATGAACATGGGATGTCTTTCCATTTATTTGTGTCTTCTTTTAGTTCTTTCAGTAATATTTTATAGTTTTCCAGTGTAGAAGTCTTTCACTTCTTCGGTTAAGTTTATTCCTAAGTATTTTATATTTATTGATGCTATTGTAAGTAGGATTGTTTTCTTAATTTTCTTTTTGGATATTTCATTGTCAGTGTATAGCCACGTAAGTAATTTTTATGGTAATTTTGGATCCTGTAACATTGCTCAATTATTAGTTCTAACAGGTTTGTGTGTGTGTGTGTGTGTGTGTGTGTGTAATTTTGAGAATTGTTTGTGTACCCATGTAATCTACTAATAGAGATCATTTTACTTCTTCCTTTCTGACTTGAATGCCTTTTATTTCTTTGTCTTGCTTACTTGCTGTAGCTAGGACTTCGAGAACTATGTTAAATAGAAGTGACAAGATTGGGCATCCTTGCCTTGTTCCTGATTTGAGATGAAAGTATTTCAGTTTTTAAGTGTTGAGTAAGATGTTAGCTATGGGCTTCTTATATATGGCTCTGAGATAGCAAGATAAAAACTAGTCCTCTCAGGTAGGCTGCCAAAAGCCAGAAATTTGGTTGCTGGTTTTATTTCTTTTCCTCTCCAGGAGGAAGTGAAGAGTTAGAGGTTTTCTTCTACTCTTTATTTACTGAGCCAGAGGAAGGGACCGTGGCCAGTGAGGGGTCCAAATTTTTGCCTTTGTTCTCAGCAGTTCTCAACTTGGCACCCTTTCCTGTCAGTGTTTATTGAGTCAGGACATAAGACAGTCCCTTAGGCAGCTCCCGAAAAAGTCAAAACATTGGACACATATTTCAGTCTTCTATTTCCATTCCAAGGGAGAAACTGAGATCTGGGAGTTTTCTCCCAGTTGCACTGCACTAAGGAAGAGGGTCTATGGTAAGTGTTTGCCATGAATCTTCCTACTGGCATTGGTGCAGCTGGGTTTGTGTTTGCCTGGGATGATGGAACCTTTTAATTGGTTTCTGGATTTCTCACAAAGGGAAATGATCTGTATTGTTGTTGAATTCATTTCTCCTTAGAGAAAGGAGAGCCTGGGGCTCCCTATTCAATCACCTTGCTGATGTCCATTTAATTCTTCTTAAAGATATTTGTCTTGTAGCCCACTGAATTCCTATTCTAAGACTCCCAATTATTTTCTACGTTTACCAAACACTGTCATTCTAGAGTCTGTTTTCTTTAGCTTCCAGGGTGAATTTCCTCACTTCTTATATTGCACAATTTGTCTTTCTTAGTTTCTGTTTCTGTTTTGTGATTCATTATCACAAATGATATCATTAAGAACCATTCTCAGAAAAGGATCATGAGAGGTAAATTCAAGATTTGAAAGCCTTAAAATATTTTATTTTGCTTTTACTCCTGATTAGTATCAGGCAGGGGTTAGAATTTTGTATTCTAAATATGTTGCCCACTGAATTTTGAAGTCTTTTTTTATTGTGTGATATCAACAAGTGATGCTGATAAGAAGTCAAATTATAGATGGAAAATAATTCTAAAGGAAGTTTTAGATTTATCTGTTTGTCGTACTGAAATTTCATGTGTCTAGAAGTACTTCTTTTTACATCTCTTTTCTTATTTTCCTATGCACCTTCTCTGTAGCTTTGGGACATCGACATTAAGTTATAGGTCAGTTATGAGTTGATTACTTATGACTCTATGAAAATTAAAATTTTAAGCAGAATATGCTTTCTAAATATTTGTCTACTCATCTGCCAAACACCCTTTTTGTTATTCAGTGTTGGTACTACAGAATAGATAGATTCATGTATGTTCCATCAAGTATAAGCAAGCATAAACTAAACACAAGAAATACTCTTGGAAATAAATAAAATAACCTAAGTGTCCTTTGATATAATCATTCAAGATTAATTGTAGTACATTATTTAAGCATACTAAATTTACCATTCAGAAAAGGAAACAAAATCGCTCAGAAAAAAATTGAGCTGTTTGCCATCATTATATACAAAGGAGAGGTTTACAGCTCTTTAGTGCTTATAAGAAATATTTGAAATTGTATTTTTAAGTTCCTAATAGGGAGCCACTGGTTAACTTATTTTTAGCTTGCAATTAGTAGAAGAAAATATCTCATACAGCAAATATTATACTGTAATCCGATTTTATCTCTTGCAGAGTTTAGTAAACAAATAAACCCCACAACAATGACAACACAACATAAAAAAGTTTGGCTTTAAGCAAAAATACATCTATATTATTACCACAACATAGTAGTCATAACTTACTAATTTTGCTTCCATTTTTTTTCCCAAGATGATAGATTATATGCTTTTACCATGCCTCAGCCACTTGGAAATAGATAGATGGTGCAATAAAGATAAACTCAGTGAGTGTTAATTCAAGAAGGAACACAGGAATCTACTGAAATCATGAAAAGCACCCAAGATCTCAGAGAGAATGCTGACAAACAGCCCTATGATGGCATCTGCCTGACAACAGTAAGTGAAGCCTCAGTATGTAAGAGATGCAGAGAGCTGCCCAATATGACTCACCTTTCCACTAGGGATCTGAGCAACCCAGGCCAAGGGAGAGCACTTTGCTACTCTCAAACCCTGAAACTAACTTGAGGAGAAGCTTGGAGATGCCATGAGGGAAAGACAGTGGGAAGAACGTCAGACATTTTCCTACACCCGGCATTGAGAGGAGGACAACATTTTTAATCTGGTTGCATAATCTGGTCAGCCATTCTTTGGCAACCTGGCAGCATGGCTCAAACAGGCATTTGAGTCTCGGGCCAGACACTGGAGTGCCTGCTCTGGGGCCGCGTAGTGGCGCTAGAATTGTGCTCTTCCTTGTGACAAGTCTAGGGTGGGGAAAGCTGCTACAGCTGCAGTTTGTCCTAGGCAGTGAGACTTGCAGGTAGGGCCAGTTCAGTGATGCGGAACCAGTCTGTGGGTGCCATTGCTGGGTGCCCTGGCCTGCTTCCCTGAAATCATGGTGAAATGGGGCCATCTCCACTCCACCCCCAAGCATATGTCCAGGCATTTAGAGCACCTGATTGCCTGAATCATCAGCATGACTGTCCTACACTTCATAAACATAGATCAAGGTTCACTGGGGCCCTCTCCACTCCGTGTCCAGGAAGATGTCCAGGCATTTAGAGTGCCCATTCACCTAGTTTAGCAGTCTGAGCTTCCCTGCCCTTCCTGGGCCTAGATTGTGGTGCATTAAGTCTTTCTTTGCTCCATGTGCATGCAAATCTCTAGGCATCTGGAGTACCACCTCACCTAACTGAGCAGCCTGAGAAAAACTGCCTTTTTTGAGCAAAGATCTGGGTGCAGGGGGGGTCCTCTCTGCTGTAGACTGAGGCAGATCTTCAGGCATGGAGGGCAGCCACTTGCCCGGAACAGCA
Source organism: Macaca thibetana thibetana (assembly GCF_024542745.1). Taxonomy (NCBI): domain Eukaryota; kingdom Metazoa; phylum Chordata; class Mammalia; order Primates; family Cercopithecidae; genus Macaca; species Macaca thibetana. The sequence continues at coordinate 39,971,249 of NC_065585.1, forward strand.
GCCTGTACTGCCCCACCCTTCCTGTGCAGAGATTCTGGTGAAAGGTGGACCTCTCTGCTACACACCCAGGCATATGTCCAGGTATCTGGTACACCCACTCTCATGGATTAAAAGTTGGGATGCCCCTCATCCCCATGCAGAGAACTTGGGGCTGAGGTTTACCAGCTCCGTGTCTAGGCACACCTCTGGGCACTTGGTAGCCACCCACTGGATTCTCCCTTAGTGCTAGTACTTCTCCTTGCCATTGGAGAAGCACATGGAGGCGGATTTACCTGCTAATCTTGGTCCCTGCTCCCCCAGAACTGAGCAGGGAGATAAGACCACTGTGAACTCCACAAATAAGCCCATTGCCTGAGGTAACAGAGAGCTTCTCCTGGTAAAAAGCATATAGCCAGCCACACTGACTGCAGCCAGCTCTCCCTATAAGTATCATCTGCTGGTTTGTAGGTCACACTGCATAGCCCAATATAAAAGTTGCCATCAGAAGTGCACAGGGCTATAGAAGCAAAACCAAAAGACCCTACCCAGCATCTTCTAAGTTCACACCCTCTAGGGAGGGAAGAAAGGAAAAAGGAAAGAATAAACAAATAATAATATTATATGGAAAGATAGAAAAAGAAAAATCTATCATGCCAAAAATTGGAAGTGCCAGCATCTCCAGATGAAAGGGAACCTGCACAAGAATTCTGGCATCATGAAAAACCTGAATGTTGTGTCACCACCAAAAGATCACATTTGCTCTCCAGCAGTGGTCCCTAAGGAAGATGGAAACTCAGAACTGATACATAAAGAATTCCAAGTATGGATTGCAAGGAAGCTCAAAGAGATCCAAGACAAAGTTGAAAATCAACACAAAGAAACTTCTAAAGCAATCCAGGATATAAAGGAGGAGATAAACATCCTAAAATGTAATCAATTACAGTTTCTAGAATTAAAAAACTCACTTAAGGAATATCAAAATATACTTGAAAGCTTTATTAATAGACTGGGCCAAGCAGAGGAAATAATTTCATAGCTTGAAGATCAGTCCTTTGAACTAACCCTGTCAGACAAAAATTTAAGAAAAAGAATTTTTAGAAGTGAAGAAAACTCTTCAAGAAATATGAGATTTTGTAAAGTTACCTAATCTATGAATTATTGGCATTTCTGAGAGAAAAGGAGAAAAAGTAAACAAGCTGGAAACATATGGCAGTAATTCAAGAAAATTTCCCTCATCTTGCTAGAGAGATTAACATCCAGAAAAAGAATTCCTGAGAAAACCTGCAAGATACTACACAAAACAAACATCATTAAGAAAGAGTCACCAGACTCTCCAAGGTCAATGCTAAAGAAAAAAATCTCACAGACAGAGATAAAAATCAAGTAATATACAAAGGGAACCCCATCAGTCTAATAGCAGACTTCTAAGCAGAAATCTCACAAGCTGCGAGAGATTGGGAGCCTATTTTTAGCATTATTAAGGAGAAGAAATTCCAACCATGTATTTCGTATCCTGCCAAACTAAGCTTCGTAAGTGAAGGAGAAATAAAATCTTTTTCATACCAGCATGTGCTAAGGGAATTTGTTACCACTAGATCAGCCTTATAAGAGATACTTAAGGGAATTCTAAGCTTGGAAACAAAACAAAACTTAAGTACCTAACCCACAGATTCTATAAAGCAACTACACAATAAAAACTGCAAATAACCATCTAACAACTTAACAACGGGATCAAAACTTCACATATCGATATAATCTTGAATGTAAATGGTTTAAATGCCTCACTTAAAAGGTACAGAGTGGCAAGTTGGATTTTAAAAAAAAAGGCTTATCCACTTACTGTCTTCAGTAGACCACTCTCACATGTAATGATACCCACAGGTTCAAAGTAAAGCATTAGAGAAAGATCTATCATGCAAACAGAAAACAAACAACAAAAAAAGAGCAAGGTTTATGATTCCTATATAAGATAAAACAGACTTTAAACAAACTACATTAAAAAAGACAAAGATGGGTGTTACATAGTGATAAAGTATTCAATTCAACAGGAAGGCTTAAGTATCCCAAATACATATGTACCCAAATTGGAGCATCCAGATTGATAAAATAAGTATTTCTAGGCCTACAAAAAGGCTTAGACATCTGCAAAATAACAGTGGAGGGCTTCAACACTCCCCTGACAGTATTAGCTAGATCATCAAGGCAGAAAACAAACAAATTCTGGATTTAAATTGGACACTTGACCAATGGGTCCTAATAAACATCTAAAGAATACTGCACCCATCAACCACAGTATTATATTCTTCTAATTTGCACACAGAGTAACAAGATCAAACACATGCTTGGTGATAAAGCAAGTCTCAATAAATTCAGAAAAACTGAAATAATACCAGCCATACTCTTGGACCACAGTGGAATAAAATGGAAACCAATACTAAGAAGATCTCTCAAAATTATATAACTACATAGAAGTTAAACAATTTGCTCCTGAATGGCTTTTGAGTAAACAATGAAATTAGGTCAGAAATTATCAAATTCATTGAAATAAATGAATAGGGAGACACAATGTACCAAAATCTCTGGGATGTAGCAAAAGCAGTGTTAAAAGGAAAGCTTATACCACTAAATGCCATACCTTAGAAAGTTAGAAAGATCTTAAATTAACGATTTCACATCACAACTAGAGGAAATAAAAATACAAGAACAGACCTAACACAAAGCTAGCAGAAGAAAAGAAATAATATCAGAGTAGAACTGAATGAAACTGAGATCCAAAAATCCATACAAAGAATTAACAAAAGCAAAAGTTTGTTATTCGAAAGGATAAACAAGATCAGTAGACCAGTAGGGGGGAAAAAGAGAGAAGATCCAAAAAGGCATAATCACAAATGACAAAGATGACATGCAACCAATTTTATAAAAATAAAAAAAGACGCTCAGGATTATTATGAACACCTCTATGCACAGAAACTAGAAAATATAGAGGAAATGGATAAATTCCTAGAAACACACACTCTCCCAAGATTGAATCAGGAAAAAATGGAAACACTAAACAGAACGTGTTAGGCTGTTTTTGTATTGCTATAAAGAAATACCTGAGACTGTGTAATTTATAAAAGAAAAGAGGTTTAATTGATTCATGGTTCTGCAGGCTTTACAGGAAGCATAATGCTGGCATCTGCTCAGCTTCTAGGGAAGTCTCAAGAAGCTTCCAATCATGGCAGAAGGCAAACGCGAAGCAAGCATGTCACATTGCCAGAGCGGGATCAAAAAAGAGTGAGCGGGTGGGAGGTGCCACACACTTTTGAATGACCAGATCTTATGTGGACTGAGAACAATAGCTCACTTATCACCAAGGGGATGGCACAAGCCATTCATAAAAGATGTACCTCCATAATCCACACACCTCCCATCTGACCCCACTTCCAACACTAGGGATTAGAATTCAACATGAAATTTTGGCTAAGACAAATATTTAAACTATATCACATACCAATATCAAGTTCAAAAATTGAAGTAGTAATAAAAAATCCACCAATCAAAAATACTCTTCATCAAATGGATTCACAGCCGAATTCTAACAGCCATACAAAGAAGAGCTGGTACCAATTCTACTGGAACTATTCCAAAAACTGAGGAGGAAGGACTCTTCCATGACTCATTCTACAAAGCTACCATCACACTGATAACAAAACCTGGCAAAGCACAACAAAAAATTAAAACTGCAGGCCAATATCCCTGATGAACATTGCCACAAAAATCCTAAACAAAATGCTAGCAAATTAAATCCAACAACACATTAAAAAGTTAATTCACCATGATCAAGTAGGCTACATTCCTGTGATGCTAGGTTGATTCAATATTTGCAAATCAATAAATGTGATTCGCCACATAAAAAAATTAAAAACAAAAACAATATTATCATCTCAATAGACAAGGAAAAAGCTTTTGATAAAATCCAACATCCCTTCATGATAAAAACCCACAAGAAACTAGGCATCAAAGGGATATAATAAGTTAATAAGAGCCATCTTACTATCTTATTAAAATAATAAGAAAATAAGAGCCATCTTATCATCTTATTAAAATAATAAGAATCATCTATCACAAACCTACAGCCAACATCATCCTGAATGGGCAAAAACTGGACGGATTTCTCCTGAGAACTAGAACAAGATGAAGATGCCCACTCCTACCATTTCTATTTAACATAGCACTGAAAGTGCAAGCCAGTGTAATCACCCGGGAGAAAGAAACAAAATGCATCTGAATAGTAAAAGAAGAATTCAAATGATTTATCTTTGCAGACAATATGATTCCATGCATAGAAAATACTAAAACCTCCACCAAAAGGCTCCTGGAACTGATAAATGATTTCAGCAAAGTTTCAAGATACAAAATCAATTTATAAAAATTAGTAGCATTTCTATACACCAAAAACCAAGCTGAGAGTCAAATCAACAATGCAATCCCATTTACAATAGCCATAAAACAATAAAATACCTAGACATGCAGTCAACCAAGGAGGTGAAAGAGCTTTACAAGGAGAACTACAGGGCACTGCTAAAAGGAATCACAGACAACAGAAACAAACGGAAAAATCTTCAATAGTCATGTATAGGAAGAGTCAATATCATTAAAATGGTTATACTAAAGCAATCTAGAGATTCAACATTATTCTTATATAACTATCAATGTTATTTTTCTATACGTAGAAAAAACTATTCTAAAATTCATATGGAACAAAAAGTTGCCTGAATAGCCAAAGCAATCCTAAGCAAAAAGAAAAAAAAAAACAGAAGGCATCACATTACCTGACTTCAAACTATACTATATGCCTATGGTAACCAAAACAGCATGGTACTGTTACAGAAACATACATGTAGACCAATGGAAAAGAATAGAGAACTCAGAAGTAAAGCCACACACCTATGACCATCTGATCTCTGACATATTTGACAAAAATAAGCAATGAGGAAAGGACTCTCTTTTCAATAAAGAGTCCTGAGATAGTTGGCTAACTACATGCAGAAGTATGAAACTGGACCCTTACCTGTCACTGTATACAAAAATTAACTTCAGATGGATTAGAGTCCTAAAGGTAAGACCTTGAACTATAAGAATCCTAGAAGAAAACCTAGCAAACACCTTTCTGGACATCGACCTTATGAAAGAACGTATGACTAAGTTCTCAAAGTCAATTTCAACAAAACAAAAAATGGACAAGTGGGACCTACGTACCCTCTTCCCTCAGGCTTTGCACAAGCTGGTCCCTTTGCCTGGAAGACTTTTCTATCACGTCTTAGTGTGATTTACTCCTTCATTTTCTTCAGGTCATTATTCAAATATCACATTCTCATTAAAGACTTCTTAGTCACCCTGTCTAAAATTTCAAACTCTACCCATATATATGCACACGTTTTAGTCTCCTATTTAAAAACTTCTAAATTTCATACTTCTTTATGCTGTTTATTTTCTCTCTCCTATAATAGAATGTAAATCTCATGAAAACAACAATTCTTTGTCCACTTTATTTACTATATGCACTCAGCTCCTATAAGCAGGAACAGCTATATAATTTATGGGGCACAGTGCAAGATGAAAATGCAGGGAACCATGTTCAAAATTATTAAGAATCTCAAGACAGCAGCAGCTCAGCATTACATGAAATGCAGAGGTGGCAAGTTCATGAAACTTGCCCTGTCTAGAACCTCTCAGAGAGAAGCAACCCATTTCACATTGATCATCCAGCAGACAAGACTGTATTCCATTGTCTTTCAACTGAGCCTGTGAGGAAAGTATCCAAGCTGTCCACAGCACAAGATTCTCATAAGTCCCTTTGATAGAGGGCAGGGCAGTGACTGTCCAGAGATGTGGCAGTAGAATAAGGAGCCTCCTACACAACCTCCTCACATTTTTAAGGGCAGAAAAATCATCACGCAATTCCTTCCACTTGCAAAACGAATAATAGATACAAAAAATAAAAGTCTCCCTTACATTGTAAAAGACAACCAAAAGGGTCTCAGGTGAAATAATTTCTATAAGAAAGATAAATTATTTGTATGTCTTCAAAATTTTATAACTGAACTAAAGTGCCTTTAAAGATACTAAATTGTTTTTAAAAGTTAAGAACAAAAAGAATTAAAATATCTACATGAAGTAAACCATATTTATACATTTTTATAACATAACATGGCATAAAATTATGCATCCTTTGTAACAGAACAGCATTTCTATGTCTTTTCTCATGCAGTTACCACATAGTAAGAATATTCCTGAGTCAGATCTCCATTTTCAGCACAGCATCAAATATATTCCAATATTTTCTCTAACTTCTAGGATATTCCAAAATTCTTATTATTCAAAAGTAAATTGTAGCAAAGAGAATAACGCAAATGTAGTGTTTTAATGCTTAAAAATGGCAGTTTCCAAAATATGTAATTATTTCTTCTTAAAAAGTTCACCTCACAATTTTTAGGGTGGGTTTATAGTTTCCATTAATCACATTCACTTAGATAATTCTGGTTTTCTTTATTGTTTTATTTGAGAACAATTAGAGTTTGATTTTTTATTCAAAACTTCCCTTTGACAGCCACATAGCCACGTGTGGTATAAACCTCTAATAGCAATACATAGAATAAGATCCCCAGAACAAGTTGGATGCACAAACTTAAGTCCTCAAATAAAGATATAAAAGTTCTAAATCAGTACATTGTTGTGTTACTTTGTTCTCAAGCTGCAGAATCCTTAGGAGACTTACAATCATGGTGGAAGGCACCTCTTCACAGGGTGGCAGGAGAAAGAATGAGTGCTGAACAAAGGGGGAAGCCCCTTGTAAAACCATCAGAGCTCACGAGAACTCACTCACTATGATGAGAACAGGAGCGGAGAAACCGCCCCCATGATTCATTATCTGCACCTGGTCCAGCCTTGACACGTGGGAATTATTACAATTCAAGGTGAGATTTGGGTGGGGACACAGAGCCAAACCATATCAACTGCATATTTTGAAAACATTGCCTGTGCACCAATGTATAATTTTTAGCCATCCATAATTCATTCTGTGGGTGATGTCTCATCAAACCATTTGATTCACCTCAGACATATGAAGCAAAAACATCAATACATAAATATGTTTGATATTTTCTTCTATATTAAGGCTTTCTAAGACAAAAATAGAATTGTTCCCCACATAACATTTATTAACATCTCAAAGAACACTAGCATTCCCTGAAACACAGTTTTGGAAATGCTGGCCTGGAGTAAAGCCCAAACCGATAGCACAGTGTTATGTAAAAGGAATAGAATTTGGAATTAGGCAGACCTTTGGGTTAAAATGGGTTCTGTCATTTAGTTTGCTGGAATATTGTGAACTTCATTGAAAAACAAAAAGTAGCAGTACTTAGCTTTACATGGTGGGGACAAAATAGTTGCTTAATAAATATTAGCTTGTTCTCTTCCATTCTCCACCCTACTGTTTCCTCTTTGGGGGCTGCATCAATTGGATTCTTAGTTACAAGTGAAAGAAAATACAACTAAACTCTGGCAAAAAAAAGGGAATTTATTGGCTCACATAAAATGACAAGAATGGATTCAGGGCCCAGAAAATATAATTAGGAGTTGGTTTCTCTCCATCTCTTTACTATGCCTTCTGTCATACTGGCTTCAGTTTCAAGTGCCACGTGACAGTAAGGGGTTGCTTGGAGCTCCAGCCCCAGCATTCTCCAGGCTTCAAGCCTAACAGAAAAAAGTGAATACCTCTTCCCTGGAAATTACCAAATAAGTTCTACTTTAGTTCTGATTAAGTCACACACCATGTCTAGACCAATTACGACAGTTAAAAGCAGGAACAGTAGTGGTTGGTCCAAGATCCTGTGCTCCCCTCAGGAAGGCTGAGAGTGTGAGTGTGCATATATGCGTCTATGTACATGTTTGTACAAGATGTGTGTCAGATTCTACAAAACCCAAAGGACCAGAAGTGGGGAAGGAGCTAATTCCCCAAATGGAATGGGGTTCAGGTTAAGGTTCCCTGAAAGAAGGTTAATAGACACTGGACAGTGAAAACAGCTGATGGCCATTACAGCTCCCCTCTCATCAACCCAGAATCACATATGCTACAAGCAGAAATCTGTCCTACCCACTAGAAATAATGATATTCCTAAAATACTCTGCCTCATTGCCCCAGAATCTCCCAGAGATCATACCCTATCAATTAATGTTACTTAAAATTTCTTTACTTTTTCTACTAGAGTTTTTATCCCTTAGACTCCATTCGCTTATTTCTTGACATACCCTAACATGTTCCTTTACCAAATCTTCACTCATCTAGTAATTGTCTTCTTTCTGAGCCCCCCAAGTTTTCTGAACATCCTAGCACAGATCACATTGTCCTATATTGATTGCCTGGCTTCTTGTGTGTTTCTCCTCATCCTGTGTTTGATTCACTCTGGTCCTTATTGTCTAGTATAAAAACTACCACACAGCTGGGTACAGTAGCTCACGCCTGTAATCCCAGCACTTTGGGAGGCTGAGGCGGGTGGATCACGAGGTCAGGAGATCAAGACCATCCTGGCTAACACAGTGAAACCCCATCTCTACTAAAAATACAAAAAAATTAGCTGGGCGTGGAGGCACATACCTGTGCCTGTAGTCCCAACTACTTGGATGGTTGAGGCAGGAAAATCGCTTGAACCCAGGATGCGGAGGTTGCAGTGAGCCAAGATTGCACCACTGCACTCCAGCCTGGGTGACAGAGCGAAACTGTCTCAAAAAAAAAAAAAAAAAAAAAAAAAAAAAAAACTAATAAAAAGAAAAAAAAAAAAACTACCACACAAGAGACACTTAAAGGAGATTTGCTAAAGGGATAAATGAATGAATCAAATACCAGTGAATGGATCCACAAGTATCACAAAAGAAACCTCCAAGATGTGACTCTCCTGATTTATGTCATAGATAATTAACTTCAGTTAGAGTGTTAGATAAGTATTATTAGTAAAGGTACATATTGAAGTCCATTTTATACTCCAGATTGTTTATCCTGAAATACAAATAGCTACATCGGCCTTACGGAGTTGAAGTGAGTCATTCTGTTTGTCTTTGTCTCTTTGTCTGTTTCTCTCTCTCTCCCTGCTCCTACTTTCTCAGACATAGACACAGACAACACCCCTACACACATATAAAACAAAATTTCCACAGAAAAATGATAATTCGAGCATGACATAATTTTTTTGTCATTTTGACAGCTTTTATTTTACATGGGTTTTCATATATAATCCCAAATGGTGAGCTACTCTGAGAAGGCAGTGGCCACATTTTCACTACAGCAAAATCTCCAGATTCAGCAATTTTTCTGACAATTTATTTGACTACAAAGTATCTAGTTGGCTTCAGAGGGAGGAAAAAAAAATCATCTGGAGTTTTCAACAGAAGGAACTTCTAAAGGTAGATGAAGCCAATGCATTTCAAGGAAAAAAAAAAAAGTAGATTAGCCAACAGTGAAATTTGTACAGTCCCAGGAAGATTTCTTCTTCCTTGAATTTTGCTGAAGCAGGATTTTCATCAATTATTCCCATGAAAGTTTAAAAGTGCTATGAGTAGATACTTCCAACTCTTAAAGGCAAAAGTTCTTTTTTAAATATAATTTAGGACCTGTTTTTAAAGAATACAGAAGCCATGCATGAGTGCAATTTTATCATAAAATATGCATAAATCTACATAAATGTGTAGAATTTTTAAAATTCTGATTGGTCTATCCTTTTCCTTCTATATTAGTAATTGCTTCTAATTCTCATCTCTTTCCAGACACTTTAAAAATTCTCATATATTATTCTTCATAAGGTCTCCCCAGTTACTTTTTGGTGAATTTCTGCTTTCCACAATTGATCATGTTGGCCAGAGACCAATTCCTACTGCCTGCCTCCACCATAGAATCCAAGCCTTCATACCAGTCCCTTATAGTGTGCTCCCGAGACTCTGAACTGTACGTGAGTGAAACAAGACATCTAGAAATTTTGAAGGCCAGAATCCTCACAGTAGCAGCAGTAACAGAGGTGATGACAGCAGCAGCAGCTGTGGCAATATACTGACCAGGCTATTCCTGCCCAAGCGTGTTGCAATGTTTCCTGCTTCCTGAATTCCTTCTGAGCTTCCTTTTTTCCTGCTGTTCCCAGTGGTCCTCTTCCTGCTGTCATTGACTCTGGGAGCTGCATCCCTCCAATATCAGGTAGACTAAAATTCCATAAGGCCCATTGTGCCTGTTATTAAAACTGTAGGACAACTTTTTTTCTGTTATTTTCCTAGTACATTTTTTTCATCTATTTAACTCACGTTTTCTCAATATATTCCAGATGTCCCCTTCATAATTATATACTATTCGGTTACATGCTATTGAATTTTTAAAAAGCAAATCTTAGAATTTCTCTTTGTAAAAATTCCTTTGATCCGCGTAATCATGTTTATTTTTTATTTCCTGCATTTTCCTCCTCATTTATATAGACTCTGATAAGTCAAGTGAGCATGTTAAACACTTAAATTAAGCACTAAAAGAATACGTAACAAAGTCTACAAGTGTTGATCAATTGTCTATCTCCTTCAGAAAAATCTGAGGATATTGGAATAATTTAATTTCAATTTCCTTTGAAATATCTGAGTTTTCTGACCTTTTCTTCTGTTTTTAAAAATACCCAAATAGTGTTATATTTTTATGTCAGTGCATTGACATAATAAAGGGCATTTATGAAAAACCTGCAGCTAACATAATGAAAGATTCAATGATGAAAGACTGAAAGCTTTCTTCCTAAGATCAAGAACAAGATAAGGATGGCTTCTTTCACCACTGCTATTTAACATTGCACTGGAAGTTCTAGCCAGAGCAATTTGACAAGAAAAAGAAGTAAATGGCATCCAGATATTTTAAAAAAAAAAAGTGAAATATTTCTATTTACAGATAGTATAATCCTACAAAAAGAATATCCCAAATAATCCACCAGAAGCTACTAGAGCTAATAAACAAATGCAAGAAAGTTATAGGGTACAAGATCAATAGACACAAATCAGTTGCATTTTTATATACTTGCAATGAGCACTCAACAAAGAAAACAAAATAAATTTATTTACAATAGTATCTAAAAGAATAATATATCAGGGAATAAGTTTAGCTAAGGAGGTGAAAGACTTGTACAATGAAAACCGTAACACATTGCTGAAATAAATTAAAGAAGACCTAAAATAATGGAAAGATATCCTGTGTCCATGAACTGAAAGACTTAATGTTGTTAAGATATTAGTATGTACCTCAGATGACTACAAATTTAGGGCAATTTTTATTGAAACTGCAATAGCCTTTTTTGCGGAAATGGAAAAATTGACTCTCAAATTCATATGGAATTGCAAGGAGCCCTCGATAGCAAAAACAACATTAAAAAATGAAAAGCAAAGTTGGAGAACTCGCACTTCCCAATTTTAAAACTTACTACAAAGTTACAGTAATCAAAGCAGTGTGATACTGGCATAAGAACAGACATATAAAACAATGGAATAGAATTGAGAGTACAGCACAAAGACATAAGAATGAGGCATTGGACTTTGGGGACTTAGGAGGAAAGGGTGAGAGGCAGGTGAGAGACAAAAGACTACATGTTGGATACGGTGTACACTGCCTGGGTGATGGGTGCACCAAAATCTTAGAAATCATCATTAAAGAATTTATTCATATAGTAAACACCACCTGCTCCCTAAAAACCTATTGAAATAAAAAATAAATTTAGAAAAAAGAATTCAAAGTCCAGGAATCAATCTATAAATCTATGACCTATTGATATTTGACAAGGTTGCCACATCCATTCAATGGAGAAAGAACAGTCTTCAACAAATGGTGCTGGTAAACAACCTAAATACATGGACTAAAAATTATAACTGCTAGAAGAAGTATAGGGGAAATCATGACCTTAGATTTGGCAGTGGAATCATAGATACAGTTGCTGATTTGAATTCTGCTAATTTTTTTTTTCCTCTTGGTAAGTAATTTCCTTTTTGTTCCTGACTTTGATATCCTGTAGTTCTTGTTTTTAGAGGAAGATCTCTTATTATAGCATTAGCTCACTGGAGAAATGGAAAAATTTTAAAAGGTGGGAATCATTTAAAACAACAATTAGGCCTGCCTTGGTGGCTAACACCTGTACTCCCAGCACTTTGGGAGGCCGAGGCTGGTGGATCACCTGAGGTCAGAAGTTCGAGACCAGCCTGGCCAGCACAGTGAAACTCCAGCTCTACTAAAAATACAAAAAGCTAGCTGAACGTGGTGTATGCCTGTAATCCCAGCTATCTGGGAGGCTGAGGCATGAGAATCGCTTGAATCTGGGAGGCAGAGGTTGCAGTGGGTGGAGATTGCGCCATTGCACTCCAGCTATCTTAAGCATTTAATTTATACTGTTGGGAAACGTTTTAAAATAGACAAGTCCCTTCCTTTGAGACAGGCCTACTGGTCTCATTTTTATGTTATCTTTCCTTCATGAACTACGTGCATTATGCATTCTCTACAATTTCCAATTCCAGTTTCTCTACAGTGAATGCAAGAAACTAAAAGACATTGTAGGAAGCAGTTGTGTTCACTATATTCCGGATATTTATGACTTTTGACTTCCTTCCAAAACCCAATTTTAGAGCTAATTTATTTAAGTGGCATACCTTTATGGAATTCTCCCAAAACATTCAATTTAGCTTTACTTGACACAACTTTTTTGTTTTATGTTGATATTTTATTGGTCTGGATAATAAAAATAACATGTGCAACTCATCTTAACAGAGACAAAACAAAATTGAATTTTTAAAAATAGAACTCAAGGCCAGGCGCGGTGGCTCACGCCTGTAATCCCAGAACTTTGGGAGGCCAAGGCGGGCGGATCACAAGGTCAGGAGATCGAGACCATCCTGGCTAACACAGTGAAACCCCGTCTTTACTAAAAATACAAAAAAGAATTAGCCGGGCATGGTGGGGGGCACCTGTAGTCCCAGCTACTCAGGAGGCTGAGGCAGGAGAATGGCATGAACCTGGGAGGTGGAGGTTGCAGTGAGCCGAGATTGAGCCGCTGCCCTTCAGCCTGGGCAACAGAGCGAGACTCCATCTCAAAAACTATAAATAAATTAAATTAAATAAATAAAATAGAATTCAACTGGTGGGAGCAAGAGTGCACTGATGTACCATATAGTCACTGCCTAGTTGTAAGTGACTATAAGAACTGGCAAGAGAGAATGGAGAAAACCCACTGATTAGCTGAGTTACTGAGTAAGTCAAGAGAACTCCCTCAGTGAAGAAGACTTCTGCTCTATTTCTCTTACTCAGAACTCAATCTGAATAATCATGTCTTTTTCAGTTCTGGATATTTGCTGCTATTTTTTTCCCAAAGATATTTCTTCCCTCTCCATTCTTACACACACAAACTTAGATGAATGCTCAATATTTCCATTTGATTGTCCACTTCACTTAAGTGTTTTTCATGTGTCCAACCTCTTACTGCTCTTGGTTGCACTTTAGGGCTTTTTCTGAGATCTGTCTCCCCATTTTCTCACCCCCTTTTTAGCTGTGTCTAGCTATTATTTAAGCAGTTCATTGCATTTTCCATTTTAATTTTATATTTTTTTGCTTTCAGATGTTCTACCTCATTTCTTTCAAGTCTGTCTAGTATTTTTTGTGGTATCACATTTTTTGTTAATATTTCTATGCCCTCTTGTATATCTTCAATCATTTAAAAATATTTAAAATAATACTCTCTTTTAAATTGTTTAGTTTTCTCCTGGTTTTGAGACTACTATAATTTTTGTTGCATCTGCTAACTCATCTCAGCCTGCGTTGTTCTCATAAATGATTTAGGTAAAAGTCTCTGGAGCCAGACTGGTTAGATTTTTAACCTGGTCATGAAATTCCATACAACTGTTACAATTTAGTGGAAACGGTCTCTCTTGGCTTCATCTTCATTTCTCCCCCAAAATAAGAGATATAATTGGTTATATGGCTATAAATTTTATAAGAAGAAAAGCAAGTTTATTGATTAAGTGAAACTTGAAAACATTATTAGGCTTTTAAATCATTTTTAGGTTTTTTTAAAAACATTTTTAGGTTTTTAAATCTCCATCAATGGAGGCAGGATTTAAAATATAAATAGCTGATACTGTAGATTTTGCCTCCAAGCCCTTAGAGTTTTTTCTGTTCTTTTATTTATTTCTTTCTTTTTCTGACTACACTGAAAAGACAAAGAGTTCTTTGGACTCTTTGAAAGGACAAAATGGATAGAGTTTTTCTTATCCACTTTTCCTAGGGCTCCCTTTCAGCTGGAAGTGTTATATCAGAATCTTTGTTCCAGCCCATTGTCTCATTTAACCAGAAGTTAAGTAGTCTGTGCATCAGTGAGAATAAAAACCTCAATGCTCCCAGATCAAAATTCACATGGGCCATTATCCACTTTTCATGCTGGATTTTTAGTTCTAATTTTGGAAATTGAGGCTATCTTATTTCACTTATGTGCATGCGTATGTCTGTGTGTTTGTGTATGTCTTTTTGAACTTGATTATTTTGTATTTGTTATTTTGCACTAGCATGTTTTTTTATCATGTTTTTCTGAAGGGTTTGAGAGGTTAAGGGGACATCCACATTTGTTCCACATGAGGCTAAAAATCACCTTAGAATAGATTTTTCTAAAAGTAAAATTTCTGGGTCAAAAACCTAATGCTTTTAAAATTTATAGTTTTGAGGTGCTTTTAAATTTCTCTCCCCCAAAACACGAGTCATTAAACCTGCCTTCTCATGGTGCCTGAGGGTGCCTACTGCCTCATACCTTTGGCTATACCACATACTACTGTGTCCGGAATTGGTGGGTTCTTGGTCTCACTGACTTCAAGAATGAAGCCGCGGACCCTCGCGGTGAGTGTTACAGTTCTTAAAGACAGTGTGTCTGGAGTTTGTTCCTTCAGATGTTCAGAAGTGTATGGAACTTCTTCCTTCTGGTGGGTTCGTGGCCTTGCTGTCAGGAGTCAAGATACAGACCTTCATAGTGAGTGTTACAGCTCTTAAAGGCAGCGCATCTGGAGTTGTTCATTCTTCCCGGTGGGTTTGTGGTCTCATTGGCTTCAGGAGTGAAGCTGTAGACCTTCACGGTCAGTGTTACAGCTCATAAAGGCAGCATGGACCCAAAGAGTAAACAGCAGCAAGATTTATTGCAAAGAGCTAACGAACAAGCTTCCACACTGTGGAAGCGGACCTCAGCGGACTGCCACTGCTGGCTGGGGCGGCTTGCTTTTATTCCCTTATCTGACCCCACCCACATCCATTTTACAGAGAGCTCATTGGTCTATTTTACAGAGAGCTGATTGGTCCATTTTGACAGAGTGCTGATTGGTTCGTCTACAATCCTTGAGCTAGACAGAGTGCTGATTGGTGTGTTTACAATCCTTGAGCTAGACACAGAGTGCTAGACAGAAAAGTTCTCCAAGTCCCCACTAGGTTACCTAGATACAGTTAGCTAGATACAGAGTACCAATTGGTGTATTTACAAACCTTGAGCTGGATACAGAGTACTGATTGGTGTATTTACAAACCCTGAGCTAGACACAGAGTGCTGATTGCTGGGTTTACAATCCTTGAAGTAGACACAGTGCTAGACATAAAAGTTCTCCAAGTCCCCACTAGGTTAGCTACAGAGTTAGCTAGATACAGAGTACCAACTGGTGTATTTACAAACCTTGAGCTAGACACAGAGTACTGATTAGTGTATTTACAAACCCTGAGCTAGACACAGAGTGCTGATTGGTGTATTTAAGATCCTCTAGCTAGACATAAAAGTTCTCCAAGTCTCCACCAGATTAGCTAGATACAGAGTGCTGATTGGTGCACATACAATCCTCTGGCTAGATATAAAAGTTCTCCAAGTCCCCATCCGGCTCAGGAGCCCAGCTGGCTTCACCTAGTGGATCCTGCACAGGGGCTGCGGGCAGAGCTGTCTGCCAGTCCCCAGGGGCGCCTGCACTGGTCAGCCCTTGGGCTGTCGGTGGGACTAGGCGCCCAGGAGCAGGGGGCGGTTCGGAGAGGCTTGGGCCGCCCGCGAGCCCACCGCAGAGGGGTAAGTTTAGACATGGCGGCTGCAGGTCCCGAGCCCTGCCCCGGGGGGAGGCAGCTATAAGGCCCTGTGAGAATTTGAGTGCAGCGCTGGCGGGCTAGTACTGCTGGGGGACCTGGCGCAACCTCCGCAGCTGCTGGCCCAGGTGCTAAGCCCCTCACTGCTCTGGGCCGGCGGCGCCAGTCAGCTGGTCAGTGTGCGGGGGCCCACCGACCCCACGCCCGCGCCCGCGCCTACGCCGGCGCCCGAGCCTGCGCCCACTGGAACTTGCACTGGCCCGTGAGCGCGGCGCGCAGCCCCTGTTCCCACCCGCGCCTCTCCTTCCACACCTCCCGGCAAGCAGAAGGAGGCAGCTCCGGCCTCAGCCAGCCCAGAGAGGGGCTCCCACGGTGCCTTGGCGGGCTGAAGGGCTCCTCAAGCACCACCAGAGTGGACGCTGAGGCTGAGGAGGCACTGAGGGTGAGGGCTGCTAGCACATTGTCACCTCTCACCACAATTTGGGGAGAAAAATTATCCTATGGTCTCTAATTTTACTTTTGCTTACTACTGATGACTTTGGGAAACTGCATCTATATTTGCATTAATGTTTATTCTGTGATTGCCCATTCACACACTTTTTAAAAGGCCAATATCCTTTTTAATCTTCTACTTTCTTTATCTCAATGGACGAGCAATAAATAATAATTAATGATGTCACGATATTATCTCATTCTATATTAGCATATAATTAGTGAGAGGTAAGCAGTCCCATTTCCATTTTATAAGGATGACTACATGTTAGAAATTGAAGTTAAGTAATTTGAAAATTATGTCTAAGGTCACACAATTATGAAACTGAAAAATCAGTTTTTGAGTCAGATCACCCAGGAGTATGGTACCTGTGCTCTAAAAACACTGCACTGTGTAGTGAAGCCACCACTAAAGCTCATCCCAAAACAATGTCTAAAGAAACATACATATAAGATCCAGCTTTAAACAATAAATGACAATTCTGAGTTAGAGCTAAATACTCATAGTGGAATGTCAATATCCTCCCCTCTCCACAGAGAATTTTACTATCTGAGAAGTTGGTGGAGCCCACAGACCTGAGGATTTCTTCCTAGCTGCGACAGAACACGGTAAATTAAGGGAGTTTGATTTGCATTGCTCAGTGTTATTTAATGAAAAGTTTGAATTAATTGGTTACTATCTCCCAAGAGACTCCCTAAATGAAAAGTCTACTGGTTGTCCATATGTTTTCTAGCAATAATGATTACCAGCCATGCCTTGTGTACTCTGAGGCTCTTAATTCTATGCCTTGGTTAGTATGAGAATTTTGGCAGTGTGAGGTACTAAACTGTCTAAATAAACGAACTACAGGGATGACTTGTACTAACAGCTAAGAAAAGCCTCTTTGCTCACCATTCCCTTTTCCAGAATATTTCATTAATTTTTTCAATAAATATTTATTGAAGCCAGAACATAAAGTGGATATAAAAAGACCATACCAGGTGGCAGGTTACGGCAGTTTAAAAGGACGGATGAAAGGGGGTCCCTTGGTGCTTGGAGCAGCATCCGTTGTCATAATTAGCAAAATGTTAGCTTGAGAGCTCAAGATTTAAATAGAAAATGATCTTTCTTACGATGACCCCTGCCCCTGTCTTTTGAAGGTACTCTTTGAGTCTGACCACTGCCAGGCATTAGTTACACCAATTGTCTCAACCTTTTCAACTGAATAATCTCTTCACTACGAGGAATTCACAATATGCCTTTCAGGTGTGGAAAGAAAATTCATACTCAACCTGTAAAAACCTAGCAGATGGTACAGTGATGTGTATATAAATACATGCATACAGGATATATTCCTGAAGAATGAATCAGATTCATGTTACACCTATTTAAATGTTTCATTATATTTAATTTTAATTCATTTATTCATGGTTTTAACCTCTGTAAGGACATGCATTATTTAAATTAATAGGTAAACTGCATCAACAAAACTGTAGCATTTAATGTTGAAGATAACTGACATGCATGAAGTCATTGTATTTTAAAATATTGGTTTTTCTATTGTTTTGCACAGATGGTGCTAGTAATTAATATTAAGCTATTTTTTTCATCAGGGGATTCCCTGTTGACAAAATTCACATAGTATACAATAAATTGCTACATTATACCATCTGAGTAGGTGATGAATTGCTTATAAACTTATTAATACTAATAAATTTTTCTCAGATGCAAAATATGTAATATTCCTACTAGCCAATGTATTATTGAAATTAATAAATTTAATAAGTTTGACAATATGGTCTATTCTGAAAAAAAAAATTATTAACTGCGTATTTGATCTTAGATGTACCGAAAATGTGTTCCATGCCATCTGGATTCTGAGGACAACATCAATTTCAAGATATAGAAGGTATTTGAGTAATTAAAGGTAGCCAGGAGCAACACAGCCTACCACTTTAAAAAGGGCCTTCTGAAAGGAAGTATCTTTCCTGAGTGGCCAATAGATACGTTCTTGGCCATACCAGAAATGTCAGGGAACCTCAGTAGCATGGTTGCATATGAGCAGGAAACTTTAAAAAGAGTTTAAAATGCTCTCTTTATAATCAAGGGCTCTATTTAGCATAAATCCTCAATAATCTCACTTATCACATGATGAGGAAGGACAGTTCTATCACTTCCATCTGAGTAAGTCATTCAGTAGGACACTCAAATTGAGGCATTGGGAACATATCTGAATTTTACTAGCACCTCCTACAGAGGGCATCAAAAGTGGAAAATTGATGTTAATAAATCCCTCCTTATGCCTCTTTCAGAGGGATCAAAATATAACAAGCTAGTTTCATTTCTAAAGGATTTAAAATTATCATTCCTTATTTCTAAAGTGCCATGAAAATGCTATTTAAATTACATTCAACTCTCAAACAGTAATTTACTGACAAGAGAATGATCTATTAGAAAACAAGATTTTCAAAGTAAGGAAATGCTAAAGTAAATAAAAAGTATCATTTATTCCTGTGCTTGACCCTCTAAAATTAGGATTGGGCTAGATCCCCTATGAAACCCTTCCAATCTTCTAATGACTCATCTCTGGTTCCTCTCTGCCACCACTCCTGGTTCTTATTACAAAATCTTGTACATTTAGTAGACTAGAATAAAATGACAGCCTCAAAATCATCTCTTTGTAAGGGAACCTGAAAGATACTAATATTTCATATTAGTCACTGGGTATCACCATTCCAAGTTCATCATTTTTGTTTTATGAGGAATCAGATCCATAGAGTCTAATGTGAGGGAACTTAACACATGAGTTTCTCTTCTTGTGTGAGAGGCAACCCTGGCAAATGACGATAGCCTAGAATATGTCTGGATGCAGAGTTGCATCACAGGCCTCAGTGCCCGGGAAGACACAGAGTTGGAAATGTAAAATGAATTGAAAAAACTGCAACACCATTAAAAAAAATCAAGGAGTCACCAATAACTGTAACCTCACTTTTGAGTTCGAAACATTGATGTCAATTTTTATAAGTCTTGCAGAAATGCAGCTCAATCATTACTCCTGGCAGAAAAGTGATGCTCATTCACAGATGGACCCAGATCCTGACTGGTCTCAGAAATCCTGAAGAATCTTCCTTTTTTTTTTTTTCTTTAAAATCTTTTTTCTATCCTTGTCATGAAAAGAATTTCAATTCATTTTCATTTTCAAACTAAATATATGCTACACCATATGATACAATTTAACAAAAATCAGTATTGTGAAACATTATTACAAATATCCATGTTCTGGCTTTCTAGTCTCTTTCATCATTAATAAACTGAGACCTTGGCATTGTTTGCTTTGGCAAAAAAGCAAACGCAATTGATCCCTTAAATATCCCCTGATTTGAGAGCTGGTTAACAATGTATGAAATTTCAGGTGAGGACATTACAATTCAAGTTGTATATAAACCCTAAAACACACTGTGAAGAAATAAGCTATGCCAAAACTAATAAAAATACCTTGTGCAATATAAATGTTTTCTTGATTGGTAAAAATACCTTTTAGGGCCGGGCACCGTGGCTCACGCCTGTAATCCCAGCACTTTGGGAGGCCGAGGCGGGTGGATCACGAGGTCAGGAGATCAAGACCATCCTGGCTAACACGGTGAAACCCTGTCTGTACTAAAAATACAAAAAAGTAGCTGGGCGAGGTGGCGGGTGCCTGTAGTCCCAGCTACTCGGGAGGCTGAGGCAGGAGAATGGTGTGAACCCAGGAGGCGGAGCTTGCAGTGAGCCAAGATCGCGCCACTGCACTCTAGCCTGGGAGACAGAGCCAGAGTCTGTCTCAAAAAAAAAAAAAAAAAGACCTTTTAGGCGAGTTTGTCATTAAATGATTAAAACATATTCCTAACTTTTTATATTATGTACATGTGGAATACAAGTCTCACTTATAAATGAATATATAGCATGCCAGTGCCACTTATAAAAAGTCTTGTATTTGTCAATGAAATTTGGTAATACAAAAAAGTCTGTATTTTTACTTGATATGCTTTATGGGAAGAAAGTAACAATACATTCCACAATCAATGTAAACTTTGTTATGAAAGTAAAGCAGTTGTAATTACATAATAAGAGATATGTTTCAAAATTAACTTTTATATGGAAAATATTTACAATAATAGTTACAGAATAAGGTACTCCAAAGATGTTTGAAAACATTTCTGCAAAGCTATAATATTATAAATAATCTATGAACATCTTTTTTGTGTGTGTTAGAATAATATGGCAAAAGGACAAACTAAGAATAGGGTTGACTTGCATGTGAAATTGGACCTGTGGGAAACTAGGATAGGGTTTATAATAATCCAGGAATAGAGTTCAAAGAAATATATTTCAGGCAAATCTCTACTGTCCATTCTTAATATATCCACCTTTTCACATTCACTATGGGTCTTCATTTCAAATTTCCTGATAGTACCTATTGCATTTGGCTTAATCTCCTACATTAATAGGAAAACTAGTTTATTAACCATTTTATTAATCATGACTTATACTTACACACTTACTTTGCTGACATTTCTCATTCTCTGTTTATTCTTAGATTATGAAAAATTATTTTTGTTTTCAAAACTTCAGGAGACTTTAGAAGCCATCCAAACACTTCAGTCTCCAAAAGAGAAAACAAAAGTGCTTTGTCCTAGTTTCACACAAATCAGTTGCAGCCAGGAACCCTTCAAGGCCCAAACACCTAAGGCCCTCCAGGTGTTAGGCTGTATATTCCTTAGGAGCCCAGAATATAATTCATATGCCCTGGTCTTACATGTATTTGTAGAGCATGAGCTCATTAAGTGGTGAAGAAGGAAGAAAAAAAGAAGAGAGGGAGAGAGGAAGGGAGAGAGGAAGGAAGGAAGGGAGGGAGGGAAGGAAAAGGGATGGATGGATTGTTACAATATAGTTTAAAATATGACACCAAAAGACATCTAATACATTACAGGAAACTGTTGAGCTGAGGTCAGGATGGGGTAAATTAACCATTTTCCACTTCATCCCAAGTCAGATATTCTACTAAGGCTTCATTGTTAACTTGTAATTGCATACACGTACATAATTATGTGTGTGTATGTGCACGTGTGGTTTGTAAGGAAGGGCAGATGTAGGATCTAGGAACTATTTGGGAAACATAGGAAAGAATAAGGGTATATTTTATAATCAAACAATTAAAAATTCATGCTCTGATAACTTTTCATAAACTATAGAAAATTATAAAAACAAAAATACAGAGCAATGGAATTTGAATTATAAACATCTAAGATTAAATACAATTACATAATAAAATCATTCATTTTTTAGAATCACCATGTACCTTGTCCTTGTCTATTGTCTTATTGATCCTCTATGTTTTGTTTTTGTCAACTGTATTATTGATTTTCTCTAAATATTTAATTTGTAAAATCTATAAATGGAGTCAAAACAGCATATGGCAAAAATAAACACCAAAATTTATGAATATCAATAACCTGTATTTCAGTATTTTTTATACTCAGTGCAGGGCCCTAGAACCATGCTGCCTAAGTTCAAATATTAGCTCCTTCACCCACCAACCATATGACATTGGGTAAGTTATTGAATCTGCCTCAGTTTCTTCATCTGTAGAAGAGACATGATAACAGTACCCGTTCTCCGTGACTGTTACAAAGATCAAATAAATTATGATAGATTCAGCACTTTGAATATTACCTGCCACATGACCTGCTATCAATATGTGTTAAAAATTAATGTTGTGATACAATTATACTACAATGGTTGTTTGAATGAAGTAGTTTAAAACATTATTTATCATGAATTCAAGTTAAAGTAATGGGACTTGGTTAGGTGCCTTAAATAAACATGAATAATTGTCTTAAAGAAGGTTGATCATATTAATTTTTTGTCTATTAAAAATACCTAGCGATAATGGCTAAGGTGTATGAACAGAATATATTTAAAGCAAAGAATAATAAATTTTCATTCAAACTTACCATGTAATTTCACCCTATTGAGCCAAAATTGCCTTTTCATTAAAGACATAGCCTTGATTCTCATAATTTGCTTTGCGTTTGAACTCTTCTTAGCCTAATTTAGAAGAGAAAGTCATAAAATTGGGTGTTTTCCTTGAACAAACACATTCATTGTAATTTAGTTGAGTTGCGTTTCAAAAAGTCTTTCTAAGAAATAACAGATTTTAATGATCGGTTTATCTATACTGAAAATACCAGGTAAAGCTAGAGTAAATGTATTTATTCAAACAAAGGGCAATATAACAATACTGCCATTTTTGTTGACCTTTTGAATTTTATTCTAAGATATCTCCCTTAATCTTCTCCTTGGTTGTCTTATATGTCTCCATTAACTACTAACATGGTGAAAGGCAGAGTAGTAGTATTATAGCCAGCTCTGTTGGTGCCCCTATTCACTCTGAGGTACCAGGGAGTTACTACATCCCCCAATCCACTCTCTACAGGGTAACAGTTGGCCAGTGACTGAGTGGTAAGGGGCAGAAAAATTCAGCTCCTTGCGTCAAGGGCCAGCAAACTCTATGGTGCAACTTACACTGTAGTGCTCCCTTTGGGCTCAGGCTGAGTCTAGGTTTCTCCAGAAACCACCTCCTTGTTGAACTTCTTCCCCTTTTCTGTTTCGCTTCCCTCATTCCAGTACAAATTTCTCCCAAGAGCAAAACTTAATTCTCCAGCACATGAGTCCAATTCTCAGGTTATTCCTCTAGGACATTGGTCCCCAGCCTTTTTGGCATCAGTGACCGGTTTTGTGGAAGACAATTTTTCCATGGACCTGGGGGTGGGGGGATGGTTTTAGGATGATTAAGTGCACTACATTTACTGTGCACTTTGTTTTTATTATTACATTGTAATATGTAAGGAAATAATTATAGGACTCACCGTAATGTAGAATCAGTGGGAGCCCTGAGCTTGTTTTTCTGCAACTAGACAGTCCTAAGTGGGGGTTACGGGAGACAGTGACAGATCATCAGGCATTTAGATTCTTATAAGGAGTGCGCAACCTAGATTTCTTTGCATGTGCAGTTCACAAGGGGGTTAACCCTTCTATGAGAATCTAATGCCAGACTCAGGCAGTAATTCCAGCAATGGGAAACAGCTGTAAATACAGATGAAACTTCATTCTTGCTGGCTGCTCTCCTCCTGCTGTGTGGCCCAGTTCCTAACAGGCCACTGTCCATGGCCTAGGGGTTGGGGGCCCGTGCTCTAGGAAACCCTCCTAAGATAAGTACATAAAGACTGAGCAATGCTTTGAGTCAAATATCCAGTGCTGGATAAAGAAAAGGATGAACATATACACCATGGAATACTATGCAGCCATAAAAAAGAATGAGTTCATGTCCTTTGCAGGGACATGGATAAAACTGGAAACCATCATTCTCAGCAAACTAACACAGGAACAGAAAACTAAACACCACATGTTCTCACTCATAAGTGGGAGTTGAACAATTAGAACACATGGACACAGGGAGGGGAAGATCACCTGTTGGGGTCTGTCAGAGGGGCAAAGGGAGGGAGAGCATTAGGACAAATACCTAATGCATGTGGGGCTTAAAACCTAGATGACGGGTTTATGGGTGCAGCAAACCACCATGGCACATGTATACCTATGTAACAAACCTGCACATTCTGCACATGCATCCCAGAACTTAAAGTATAATAAAACACACACACACACAACACACACATATCCAGCACTGCCAGTTTAAGAGTGAGACTTCAGAAAAATTGCTTACCAGTATAAGCCTCAGTGTTCTCATCTGTAAAATGGTGATAATGATACTTCATCTCCAATACAGAATTGTTGAGATTCAAAAATGTAAATTAAGATACTTAAGAGGGATGTATTATTACACATGTGAGCACTTTTACTTAGCACTTCTAGAATAATTTTTTATTTTCTTTAAAACATAAAATATTTATTGATGAAAAAAATTACACCCACTCCCACTCTCAATTACTTTCTCTATGTCTTAATACATTGTTGAATCTGATTTTTTTTTTCTCTTCTGTTGAAATTGTGGTGGCTCCAAAGCTGAATTGCCCCCAAAGTTGAATAGAGGGGAATTTAAGTCACACATATTTTAAAAACTATTACTAAGCTACTGAAAGCTGGAGCCAGAACCTTCCTCACAACTCACAGAAGATGCAAAAGAACCAGCCCACTAACACAATCGTAATTCCCTCCCACCTACCACCTTCCAGACACAGAGAGAGTTCTCAGAGTGACGAGCCAGGGGAGTGAGCGCCGAGTTTAGCCGAGAAGCTTTTTCCTGCCCTCTTCTCTCTCCTCCTCTTTACTGGTACATTATCTCCCACAAAGAGCCCAAGTGAAGTAGAAAATTCTAGAAGGTGGTACTGTGCCTTGATCCTTGTCTGCATGTTTGTATTTCTGAGGTCTTGACTCCATTAGAAGGGAGCTGAGCATGGAGAGAGATGACTGAGGAAGTAACATATGTTCCCTGTCTGGATAGTCCTAAAAGTAGGAGAGATGCTGATAGTGTTTCCATAGGAGGAGAGGGAACTGCAACACAGTGTAGGAAGGTAGAAGGCCCTTGATGCATGTGATGGGGCCCAGAGAGCAAGAGGAGTTGTCCTCTCACCGTTACGGGAGGAAACCACATGGAATTGCTGGCAGGGACCAGAAAGAGAAAATGGCTTTTAGAGGGAGTTTTCAGTGATGAAAGGTGCTGGATGATCTAAAGAAATTATACATCACGTTAGCCCTAAGCAGAACCTGAGGGAGGCAGAGCCAGGCAGAGGAAACCTCCATATTGATGATGTAGCTTTCAGCTACCAACTATGTAGGAGCTGGGCCCAAAAAAAAAGATTTTGTGGGCCAGTTGCGGGAGGAGGCGGAGAATTAGTAAAACAGAACTGCCCCTCCAGAATCCTATCCTTTAATGACAAACTTGATCAGCATGGGGGAGAGGAAAACTGCATTGAACAGGAAATGTATAAAGTAGACTGGATTAAATTTTAATAACCAAGAATGACCAGAAAGTTAGGAAATCTGCCCAAGAAATTCATTAAAAACACAGGACAGGGCAATTCCACACAGTACAAGTGAAAGCAATGATGAAAAGGAAGCAAATCATTTATACCCTACTGAGTTCAAACTCTTCAATCAGCTAGCTACACATCAGTAGGTAATTTGACCTGCAAATTATCCAAACTGAGTAAGACTGCAAAAATATTAAAACCAAATCACATGGATTGGTACTAAAGAATCTCAATGCAGTAAGGGAAGCAAAGAGAAGTAAAGAGCATGGGTTTTGGTGTTAGACCAAATTGAGTTGTAATCCCAGTTCACTTATCAGCCGAGTGACCCTGGGCAAGTTTCTTAGACTCACTAAGCTGTGGTTTACTGATCTGAAATTGGAAATTATCTATAAGTTTGTTGTAAAAATTAAATGAAATAACAAATGTAATGTGCAATGTGCAGCTCATGGTAAACATTCAAATAATAGCTACTATGATTTCTTTACCGTTATTTGTAACTCTAAAATAAAGTTATAGGTCTTTTTTATTTTCAAACTAGAATGCAGCATTGAATTCTTTGGTGGCTGGTGCTGCACAAAAACTAGCATAAAAATGCAGAAATGAGGTCATTAGTAGAGAATTGGACCTTTTATAGATTAACAAGAGATAGTTTCCCAGATTGAGTTTTATTGGCAAAATAGCTCATCCCTCACCCTCTTTCCAAATACATCAAATATTAAATTCTGCAGTTTGGTGAGGGGCTTCGGTTGTACCATCTTGTATATTTATTTATTTATTTATTAAATTAACACTGTCCATGTTTGTCTACAATGACATGAAATAAACTACCTGCTTGTAAGTTTTCCCCTAAGCTTCTGAGAATTGCACCCCCCTTTTTTATTTGCCCAATTGTCAGTACTTTTCCTTCTCTGCTTTCTGGCCCATTATCTGCTTAGTAATGGATCCCTTTAACTCAAACAGCAGGTTTGTGTGTTCCCCGTTCCAAAGAGGCAAGCTGACCAGTCAGATTTCACCAACATCTGGCACCCAAAGGCTGCACTCTGGCTCCATCCTTTATTGATGTGAGGGGATTTTTGTTTGGTTTGGTTTGGTTTGGTTTTCATAATAAACGTAGTTTCAAAAATAAGATTTCCCTTCAGCTGATAGTTTTGCATATTGTGCTGGCTCAGGGTTTAGAGAGAAAGACATAAATGATTTCCTAAAACACATTCTTTAGAACAAAGACTATAGCCGTCCTTGCCTACAGACTGGATCTGGCACACTTCACAGCTCTGAAATGCTCACAGGGTTCTAGCCCTGCAGGAGTCACCAGAGACGCAGGGCTGCCCCTTCTAGCTGGCCTGACAAGGGTAGTGAGGGCTGAAATTCAATCTGTGTGCACCTCTCCATGCCTTTACCCTTGCAAGGCTGTGTCTACCCAGAGGGGGTAACTTTAAAAGGGCTGAATGGGGGTGACCTTGATAATTGTACTAAATTATGTATAAAATTACAGACTGCTGAGTATGAAGGTGTGTTCAGTGACCCTCCTGTGACCCTTGAAGGAAGAAGTAGAAGTATAGAAATAAGCACGATTTTGAAGACACAGCATAACAGGTGGGAGAAAAATCTGGAAAAGAGGCTTCAAAGAAAGAGCTGCATATGGCTCTGTGAAACATTCCGCCCTGTGCCATCAAATAAACCAGGACTTTAAAAATGTTTTTTTATAATATCTATTAAAAATCTGACATATATGAAAATGTTTCTGGTATCATCAGGATATTGTAAACCTTTTTGATAGAGTATGGCACCTGCCACGTAGTGAAAATCTTTATTTCTGAGTCAGCGCAATTGGTCACCCAGTCTTCTGAAGTTCTTAATACAGAGAAAACAGAGAAAGCAGAGTTGTTCATTATTAATACTTTAGCTTAACCAGCATAGGAACAGGATGATGTTGACAAATGTAGATAAATGGTGTTTGTTAAGAAAGATATATTTACAGAAGGGATGAATTTGTAGAGCAAAAATGGCAATGTTTACAGATGAGAAAATAAGAAAGACTGAGTGACGTATTTATCTAGAAGAATTTCGACTTGAAGAGTGATTTGAATAAAAGTATGAATTTCTATGCCATAGACAACTTGTGTGATAGACAGAAAAATGTAGTAAAGAAGTATTTCCTTAGAAAAAAAGTAGAAAAGAAATTTTGAAACAAGTTATTTGTATTTATGCACTTAAATTTCAATGCATAGGATACAGTGAATAAAGAAATATAAACTGCTGTATTTAAGAAGGCAAAAATATGGTCTTCATTCTAATGATGATATTATAAATTAGAAGAAATTTCTCATTGAATACCTCTTCCTCTGATATAGGAGGTCAGGCATAGGTAAACTCTCTGAAGTTAGCTATTCAGTCTTTCTCATATTTGTATTTTCCTTGTGTTTTACAAAAGTAAATATATGTTTCACATTTATTGGAGAAAAATTAGATCCATGATGCAGAAGGTAGGGCAGAGAGTGATAAATAGCCCTTGGAAGAAGATAAAGGACAAAGAAGTGCAAGCAAGTTACATTATCATTCTTAGGGGTATCAGTGCAGCAGATTGCATTTTCTGAAAATGGCCACAGAAGTATGTCCAGTTTCACATGATCTTTCTCACATGTTCTTACAGAACCTTACAATCCTCTCAGCAAAGAATTGGATTCTATCTCCCTTCCCCTTCTAATTGAGTGACTCTTTGTAGGTGTTTTAATGATAAAATGTAGCAGAAGTGATCCTGAGTGACTTCCAAGGCTAAGTTATGAAAAGTAACATAGCTTTCACCTGGCTCTTTCTCTTGAATGTTCACCATTGGAGCCCAGCCACCATATTGAGAGGAAGCCCAGACCACATGGAGAGATCACATGCAAATGTTCCAGGCAACAGCCAAAACTAAAGTCTTATTCAATGACTAGTATCAACCACTAGACACGTGAGTGAGAAATAAGCCTTCGGATGATTCTATTACCCATCCTTCAGACTGCCCAAGATGTTGACAAATGGAGCAGAGGTAAGGTACTGTCACAGACTCCTATACAATTTGCAGATTTGTGAGCTAAATAACCCACTATGTTTTAAGAGAGTTTGTTACACAGCAATAAGTAAGACACTCATAAGAAGTATTTGGCTAAGCAGGAGAGTAATAATACTTCCTAATATAGATTATAATACTCAAACTGTTTAAAAACAGTGTATAGGATACAGGAAACTTGTATTTTGGATAAGCCATTGTTTTAGCACAATGCTTACCTCATAGTAGGGATGTAAACAACTTTAATTTACTTGGAAACCGCATTCTGATAAAGCAAGGCACCTGGACTTGCTGTGCTATACTCTCAACCAGAAGATTAAAGAGTCAGCACAAGTCAAGGAGATACCTTTTATCTTAGCATGTGATGGCATTGTTTCTCCTTTCTTTTGGTGGTAGCGCCCTACTGTTCTTTATATGCAATTAACAAATTTCTATACCATGTACTTTGAGTTGGGCTGTCACTAGTGTTTTAACCCCTGGCCATATGGGTAAGGTGATGATTCAGTCTAGCTAAGAAGAGTGCTGCATCCCCCCATAGTACAAAAATTGGATCAAGGATGGGCAAGTCACCCAGGCAGAACTAACCAATATTTTCTCTGACTTGGAAAAAGAGGGTCGGCCTTTCTCTCTCTCTCTCTCTCTCTCTCTCTCTCTCTCTCTCTCATTTGAGTTACTTGTCATGAACAAGTCCTAATTTGTATTGATGGAGACTGTTTAACCAACATGAATCACTTTGAGAAGTACTCGTGATAGAGACATGAAGAGACTTTACCATGATGTTTTCTTAAAGGTCAAAATACTGAGAAAAGTACTGGGTAAAGTTACATTGCTCAGATCAAACTATAGCAATAGTTTCATAGCCAGCATTTATTTAGAGAAATATAATTCAATAATGCTAGAAAATTCTAAATCAAATAAATTCTAACTATAAAATCACAAATACAAATAATCTCAGTATTAGAGAAATGGAGAAGTATCCCCCAAAAATCTGATTCTGTTCCCTGATAATACATTAGTTACCATCTGTTTTGCTACAACACAATGGTTTCATTTCCCCTAAACTCTTAGCTATAAAAAATTGTATTGCAAACATAATCGTTTTAGAGAAAATAGAAGAGGTTAGGCCCTAGACAGTGACAGATTCATCATAATAAACTTTTTTCCTTGCAGATATTTTAATGATAAATGGATTATCTAGCTAGAAGTATATTTTGTACTAAAAGCTAAAACAATAAATTGGTTGATCAAAAATGACAAAACAAACCGAAACACTGAGAAAATCCAAAAGAGCATTGACGAATATGAAAGTATTTCTAGACCACTAAAATACATTTCAACATAGGTCTCAACTGTGAATAATATAATGAGGTATTAACTGAGAAATGGCCAAAGTAGCTAGATTTTTGATTGAGCAAAGCAGTAGGTTCTTTCCTATGTAAATACTGTATCATCTGTAAAGGATAATGCAAACCATCTTTCCTAAATAATTAGTTATGTTCATTGAGTTAAAAAACAGAGGAAAGCTCTTTAAAATGGACATTTGTGTGCCTGATTCATTATGGCTATCTCTGACAAACTTGGGCTTTAAATGATAGCAATAAAAGATGGAATAAGAGGCATGTACACACACACACACAAATGCATTCCAGAAAAGTTGTATGAAGAACTAAAGATTGCCTCAAGAAAATATAAAACCAGAGGTAAAGAGACTTTCAAAAATGCTCATGCTAATAATAACAGTGCAATGCTAACAATAATAGAAATGGCCTTTTTACATATATCTGGGGCAAGAAGAACAAGAAGGAATCAGTCCGCCTCATGCAATAGACAATGTAAAGTTAACAAATGAGAGAAAATGAATGCACTTCTATTTTACTCCTACTTTCCATCAAAGAGAATGACTTTTAAACTGGGAAAGGTAGAATAAACATGGTTGAAGGAACTGAAACCTAAGATAGGTGAACAGACAGCCAAGTGCCGAGATGCTGTAAAAAGAAGTTCCAGTCTCTCAGCCTAGAAAGACTTTTTTTCCCACAGCACTAGAGGATGTTTCAGGTGTAGGCATGAAACAGCACTAGTAACCTCTGTGCAGTTCTCATTGGAAGGGACGCGAGGAAGCTCAAAACAGCTAAATATTGTCAAAAAAAAATTTAGAGGGGGTAAAATTAGACAGTGGGAAGCTGATTTTTATACATTTAAAAATTCTAGGATTTATTATGAGATTAGTTTAAAAAACATTTAGAGACTGGCACGGTGGCGCATGCCTATAACCCCGCTGCTTTGGGAGGCTGAGGAACTTTGAGCAGAGGATTGCTTAAGTGGAGGAATTGGAGATCAGGCTGGGCAACAGAGTGAGACCCTGTCTCTACAAAAAAACAAAAACAAAATTATCTGGACGTGGTGGCACATGTCTACAGTCTTAGCTACTCAGGAGGTTGAGGCGGGAGGATTGCTGGAGCCCAGGAGCTTGAGGTTACAGTGAGCTGTGATTGTGCCACTGCACTCCAGCCTGCATGACAGAGTGAGACCCTGTCTCAAAACAAATAGACAAAACAAAATAAAATAAAATAAAACATTTAGAAAAGAAAGCAATGGTCATTAGGAGTCAGCAGAGGTTCATCATGAATAAGCTATGCACCACTAATGGAATTTCTGTTAGCATGTAAGTATTGTAGAAAAAGCACAACAGTATATTTCAGTTCTTTCACTTCCTAATTGTGTGACTGTGTACATAAATCCAACAGACCAACTTGTAGTAGATGGCCACATAATGTGAAAATTTTGAAAAAACTTGTATAAAACAATTAAGAGCCTCATGGAGGATTAAGGGGATAGAAGATGATGAATTCAAAGAATAGATTCTGGAGCTAGACTGTCTGGTTTTGCCATTTGCTGTGTGACTTTGGGCAAATCACCTAACATCTCTGTACCTTTTTAATATAAAAATGAAAAAAATAATAGAACCTATATCATGGGTTTGTTGGGAAGATTAGATGAATCTCCCTATAAAGAACTTAGAATAGTATCTGGCACAAAATTAGGAGAATACATGTTAACTTTTATTATCACTGATAACATGTTGCAAATTAGGACAAAGTGGAGAAACAAAGTTTAGGAAACTGCAAATATGTATACAGATGTTCCCCAATTTATTATGCAGTCCCGATAAACTCATCATAAATTCAAGATATCCTAAATCAACTTACAATGGGCTTATCTACACCATCATAGGCTTAGGAGCATACTGAATGCATATTGCTTTTAAACCATCTTAATGTTGAAAAATCATAAGTTAAACCATGTCTATTTGTGTGGATTGAATGAACACAAATAGATAAAAAGTACTGATCCTTAATGAATTACTATCAGCAACATTTATTCATTTATTTAAATAAGTGTTAACTGAGTACATAGTATGTACCAAGCCCTGAGGTGGGCACTAGGGACACAGAGATGGAAAGATAAAAGGTCTCAGTATCGTGACAAAGAGGCCCTGGTCCTTTCAATGTTTTAATCAGTGACTTACATGCAATGTATGGCACACTTTGAGTACTCCAGATAGAACAAAGTTAGAAGGACATACAAATATGTGGGATGACAAGTCAAAAGAGAAATGGAACAAATGACCTAAATTAAAATGGTACAATTTAAGAGATCAAGCTAAATACTATTTACATTTACAAGTATAATTTTATTTTAGAACAATATATACTTATGTTGACAGATCAGAAATTGACAAAGCAAAAATAAAAAATGAAATATCATCTTTAATCCTGCCACAACCTTCTAGTCTTTATATCACATGTATAGATCTGAATGTCTTCATAATACATACACATATGTATACATGCTTCATGTACAATTAGTACATATATATGTGAAAATATTTTTAAATGAAATTGAGTTATGATGTTAATCTATTTTGTAACATGCTTATTTAATCTAAAAATGAATAGAGTTTCATGTCACTAAATTTCCATCAACATAGCATTTAGTACTACCCAGCATAAATTCACTTATACTCTTACAAACAGCTTATGTATGACAGAGACTGACTGAGACTGACTGCTGCAAAATACGTCCATTTCCTTTTCTTCCTGGGCACACAGCTAGACTACATTTCTTTGCAGCTAGAGGCAGCTCTGTGACTAAGTTAAAGGCGTTGGAAAATGAATGAAAGAGATGGGAGTGTCCCATGTGTGATTTTGCACTTCCCTCTCTCACCTTGGAGTAATTTTGAAAACCTCAAGTTAAAAATGATAAAGCTACAAGATTGAAAGATCTTGAGACCCGAATCATCAGTTAGAGAAAGGACCTTACATGAATAAGAAATAAAATTTTTTCATCTTCCCATCATTGCATATTTTTTTGGTTGTTTATTACAGCAACTGGTGTTACTTTAAGTAATACAGAATTAGTGTATCACTAATTTCACTTTTCATGTTCAAAAATTAGACATTATACCTTTTAAAATGTTACCAACTTATAATGCCTGTTAAATTGTTTCTTCCATTTGAATTCTTTACACTAGAAGAGATGAACTAGGGATGGGTGGCATGTCAAAATTGGCTAACAGTTTCAATGTGACAAAAGACCCAAGGGATTTAGTTAATTAAAAGTGAAACATAAACCAAAAACATGATCAGCATGCAAGTGGCATGGGATACTGGTGCCTAGAACAGGGGACAAAATAGCCCCATGAGGTTGTCCAGTGGTCAGACCAGACCGGGACTTCAGTTCTGGACAGCACCCTTCAGAAGTGAGATGAGTGAACTACAGCTCTCAGTGAAAAGGACTGGGATATTTCTTCTGGAATATAGACACCAAAAACAGGTGGGGCTGGCATGACAATAACATTAATGAGGATGACACAAATAGGCATTTCTTTTGGGGTGGGTATACTAATAATTACCCCAATATGAAAACCAGGTAAGTCACTTTTATTAGGGACATTATGATTTAAAACTGAAGAAAAACAGAAAGCACAGCTTACTGAACAGATGTTATCACCCTCTAAATGTCTGCAGTTTGCATGGGTCCCCCACCCAATATATCACAAGACACACCAAAAAATGCATGTACACACACGCGCAAACACACACACAATCACACCTATTAGCATTTATTGGAAGAAGTTGACATTTTAAGGGCAAAGGCTAATAATAAAAGCTAATTGTATTAAGTGCTTAGTATATGTCAGGCCCCATTCTAATTGCCTTATATGTATGAAATGATTCACAGCAATTCCCCACAATTCTTTAAGGTACATTCCATTATTATCTCTATTGCATAGATGAGAAAACAAGCCCAAAGAGTGGTAAGTAATCTGCCTGGCATCACACAGCTAGTAGGTGGTACAGCTGGGATTTAAACCAAGCAGTCTGGCACCAGAGACCCTGTAGTTAAGTCACAACTTTAAGACTGAGAATTGAAAGCATAGAAGTAAACTAAGAAATAATACATTTTCAGGGAAAAAATTGAGGGAAAATTGCTAATGAGATCTCAAAATTTTGCAAAGTGAATTTTCATGTTAAGTATTTCAATAGGTATATTGACTTACTTGTAGGAATAAATTTTTTAAAATAAAACATGCACATTTATTTATCTTTAGTTAAAGCAATATGCTATAAGTCCAGAAGCTAGGAATATTTTCCTAATAATTGGACTTAATTTTTCAGCTATGCAACAAATAAATACATTGTAATGACAAGATTACTTTTTCATCTGTAAAATGGGGTTATGTGTGTTTACTTTCCTCATTTAATGTTAGAAAATTATGTCGTTTTATTTTCAGTCTTCAAATTAAATCTATTAAATTAGCCTGTCACTTAAGTAAAATGAAAGTCTGTGTCCACATAGTCTTTATCTGCTGTGGCATCTTTCATCCAATTATCTATCTCAGAAGCATTGTCTTGTGGTTGCAGTGCGGGACCACCTTTGAATCCTGATATTGGTACTGACAGTCTGACAGTGCCCCTGCTGCCAGCCTCTAATCTCTACTCCTTCCTATATCCAAAGTGAAAGTAATTTCTTCAAATCTCTCACTCCCTTTCAATTTTTCCTAGGCATCAACTTATATATATTCTATTGTTTCCTTTACCCAAATATCTAATATTGGTTTAAGGTTCTAGCTAAGAACCACATTCCCCCAGTCTTTCTCCCTCTGTGCATTCTTACTTATGCTCCTGTGTATCCATGCCATGGCTCTTTCTTCTTTAGAAAAATTCAAATCAAAATGTACCTTTCTGGAAAGGCTTACTTTTATAATTCCTGTTAGCCATTGTATTCGTCTGTTCTCATGCTGCTAATAAAGACATATCCAAGACTGGGTAATTTATAAAGGAAAGAGGTTTAATGAACTCATAGCTCAGCATGGCTGGGGAGGCTTCACAATCACATTGGAAGGCAAAGGAGAAGCACAGGCAGGTCTTATATGGCAGCAGGCTAGAGGGCTTTTGCAGGGGGACTCGCATTTCTAAAACCATCAGATCTTGTGAGACTTATTTATTATCAGGAGGACAGTATGCAGGAAACTGCCCCCATGATTTAATTATCTCCACCTGGCCTTGACACATGGGGATTATTACAATTCAAGGTGAGATTTGGGTGGGGACACAGCCATACCCTATCAGCCATGACCCTGTCTTTACTTTGTATTACCTCAACATGGACTTGGTATTTTTATTTGTTTATATTGATCAAGTTTTATTTTCACAATGTCATTGGGATGATGTTTGTGGATGGACCAAAGAGACTCAAATGTTGGTGAGTGGTCCATCTCTTTCAAGTCAGACTCAATAAAACCCAGAGACAAATATAGAGTGAGGTGGAAATGGGATGCAAATTCCACAGTATTTCAGAGTAACACATATCATTGAAGTTGGAATTAATTTGTGTTGTCATGGAACTTGGAAATTATCATATTCTTCCTATGGTATAATTAGATTATAAATAATTATCTATCTTCACAGAGATTTCCACATGGTAGTTGTTCATTAAATAAGTTATTAATATTTCAATTGTTTTATCATAAACATTTAAAATAAAAAATCTATTATGTTTTAGTTACATATTTTTAAGAAAATAGTGGTTTCTGATGTGGGTCCTAATACCAAGAGGTTTCTAAGAATGTAATCAATGTTTATAATAATCTGGACCAATAAGTGCTTAATAATAATATGTGATATAATCAGTTATAAAAATAATAATACAAACCAAGAACTAGAGGAATCTTAATTGATCATTTCCTTAATAAGCCCTTCATTGCATGTGAATCAAGTATTTACAAATAAAAGCATGCATTTGTTGTGTTTTGCAGCAACATGGACAGAGATAGATAAGGGAACTAACAGGAACAGAAAACCAAATGCCGCATGTTCTAGCTTATAAGTGGAGCTAAACATTGACTACATATGGACACAAAGAAGAAAATGACAGACACTGAGGCCTACTTGATGGTAGAGAGTGGGAGGAGGGTAAGGACTGAAAAACTACCTGTCAGGTACTATGCTTATTATGTGGGTAATGAAATAATCTGTACACCAAACCCCTGTGACATGCAATTTACCCATATAACAAACCTGCAGGTATACCCCTGAACCTAGAATGAAAATAAAAGTTAAAACAACAACAACAAAAAGATGCATTTGAAATTAGATCAAGAAAATTATATATATATACTATTCAGCCTTAAAAAACAAAGGAGATCTTGTCATTTGTGACAATATGGATACACCTGGAGGACGTTAAGTGAAATAACCCAGGCATTGAAAGAAATATCACATGATCTGACTTACATGTGGAATCCAAAAAAACTTTAACTCATAGAAGCAGAGAATAGAATGGTGGCTATCTGGGGCTGGGGTTAGGAACCTTGGGATTGGGAGAGATTGGGCAAAGGGTACAAAATTTCAGTTAAACAGGAGGAATAAGTTCAAGAGATCTATTTTATATCCTGGTGACTATAGTTAACAGCAACATATTACGTATTTGAAAATTGCTAAAAGAGTAGATTTTAAGTGTTCGCACCACAAAAAATAAACATATGAAGTGATGTATATGTTAATTAGCTTGATGTAGCCATTCCACAGTATATGCATATTTCATAACATCATGTTGTATACCATAAATATATACAATTTTAATTTTTCAGCTGAAGTATTTTTAAAAACAAAAACCATGCATTAGTTTTGCTTTTATTTTTACACAGGATAAGTGTTTATTTAAATGTATACTTTTCTAAAATATAAATGAACATTTTAGAAAATAAAAATGATTTAACTTTTATTTTAATTCTGGACTTCAGAGTGACACATCTTTTTAAACACTATATTAATTTTTCCTTAATAATTCCTTCTCCTATCTTTCAAAATTATATTCATAAAATATATATGATTTAAATTAACTATTTACCTGTACTCCAAAATCATAGTTTTGATCCCTATTTCCAGTCTGCTGCTATAGAGGTTACAAATTAAGAACCAGAAGTTTTGATGACTGTATGTCATTTTATATGAAAGCAGCAGTGTCAACAAATTATTTCTCCTCTAATTTTTAAATCTTTTATGAGATTTGCATTAAATATAGAGAGACTATTTTAGAAGATTACAGTGGTTATTTAAGAACCTGAAAAAATTAAAAAAATTAAATTTTATTACTACCAAGTGTTTGAATAGAAATACCTAACATATGTAAGATACAATACACACACACAGACACACACACACACAAATCTTTTTTTCAGTCCCCTCTCTTCTTCCAGTAGTAGTCTCTTATAAAATAATGACCAAATGTCAACACATAAGAATACTAACTTCATGACAATGCTTCAGGAAATATACTATTATCGTAACTCCTGGATGTCAGTATTATTTTTGTAATTACAAAAGTGAGGAAATCAAGCTCTATTATTAACATCATAAAGATGATATATGATCAGTCGCAATTAGAAACAACAGTTGTTTTTCTTTAGTTATTTCCTTAGTAGAGAAAACACCTAAGCTTCTTTTGATTAATAAAGACTGCAGTTATTACATAAAAGGCTGTGGAAGATTTTCTAGGGAGATTTTGAAGATAGGGGAACGTTATTTGGTTTAAGTATCATTCTCCAGTCCAGGTATCTGGGAAGGCGTTTTTGTTCCAGTTGCCCTTTTTTTTCAAGCACAACTTGATGTTCCCTGAGAGACTCTAATTCAACTATTTTTAAATATAGGTGTCTACACTACACATGTAAAATTTTGGGTACCTGATATCAAAGATATGGTTAAGCTGTTTATACTTGAGAATTACCAATTTGGAAAATGTCTGCAAGTATCTTCAAAGAAATGAACTCTAGATTCATATGAAAGAGTAACTGGATACTAATAGAATGTATCTTGTTAGAGTTAACCAAAATGTGGACATTTTACAGCAAACTGTTGCCCAGGAAAGACCACTTAACACATTTAGGTAAGTAACAAAATTATGATCCCTCTTTGGTGCCCAGAGCAGTGTAAGGATAAATAGAAGATTCTCAATGGCTACTCTAGATTGATGAATGCCAATATTCAGTGACCCATGGTGACAGCTTTTGGGAAGCTGTTGTGAGGAACAATATATTGGAGAGTTTCGCACAAAATATGAACAATTAAAAGCGCTTTGAACCTTTTTTCCTTATCAAAAGAACCACCTGACCTGAGAGCAATTAACAGAAAGGGGAAAAGCGTTCAAGTATGTTTTCTCCAGGACTGAGTAAGTTTAAATCTCGTGGAGTTAGAGCAAGAAAACGCGATGGATAGAGAAAGAATCATTAAATATTTCATTTTTGAAGATGTACATGATATCTCTACATCTGTGAGAAACATGCAATTGACACGTCTGACTCTTTGCAAGTGTAGGAGAGGTTTAAGTTTTAGAATATGGTGGCATCTGATGAGAAAAAAGCCAACTTGGAGGTGGTAAATTTCATCCAATTACAAAGAAAAGAGGAAGGAGAACAGGGGTGATGAAGGAATCCATCCATCATGCACAATACAAATAAAGGCCTGTCACTCATTTTCCTAATGTCAAAAAAAGAACTATTTAGTAATTTTTGACACCAAGGAAACCATTTGTAATAGCCTTCTTCACTTTTCAATTCATCCTTAAATTTAAAAGAAAAAACCCCATTTAATTGTTTCTATTATGTCAGTTCATCATTTATGAATCCATGTCAGTGTCTTAGTTTTTTCAGTGAAATAGCTAATTCATATCGTATTTGTAGTCACCACTTCATAGTGAATCACTGCTGTTTGACTTAGCCTGTCATCTGACACAGAACATCTCAGAACCATTTGCATCACTCTTCTTGCTCTGATCTGCACATATGGTCATAATTAGGAATGTGATACATTATATTTATTTAAAATACTCAGTGAATTTAGAATATAATAGTGAAAACAGCATAACTCATATGTCACAAGAAAAAATTTGTGTTAAACCACATGAACTACGTTACAGCTATTAATTATGTATAGATAAAACACCAATGATTGGGGATCAGAGCATAAGTATAAAATATAATTTTTATGAAAACAAATTTACAATTGACATATTTATAACTATCTTATATAGAATGTTGAAAATATGAACTAAATGCATACTGTAGCATATTTGAGTTTTATATCAAAATTTTCCTTTTCAAAACAGAATACCCAGAAGTTTCCTTTCCCTAAATATACCTGCAATTTTCAAGTCCTTTTAATTCATGCCTTTAAATGAAATGGTTGAGTATACAAGGTCAGTGAAATCGTTATTTATGGTTGAAATGTTTTTGCTACATCTATTTTAAGAAGGGTCATTTTTCATTTCTTTTTTAAAATTGGTTTAAACTGTTTAGCTGACTATACAAAATTACTCAATGTGCAACTAGCAGTTTACTCCATTTACAAGCCTAGGTAGCCTAGGAATTATTTAAGATTTTACAATTAAGATGATTAACTTAAAATCATATGATTTGATTGTTCTCATGTTTATAGTAATCGTCATTTTTAAAATTATTTTATTATTACTACAAAATATTTTCCTCTTAAATGTGTTTCTTACCTCTTTATTTGTTTTGGTTTGTTTCTGAGGAAAAACTACAATATCAATATTTAATTGCTTACCTTTGCACATCAATGCCAATATTTTATGTTAAGATGACCTGTAGTTATGGAGATCCTTGTTTTGTAACTGAAACAAATGTCTTCAAAGAATATCACTGCTTCCTGCTTCATTTTCCCTAGGAAATGCATCACCCGACTTAGTTGGTATTTTAAAAATTATTATTATTTTCCCTTTTGAAGTTCTGCTGAATTCAAAATGAATAAAAACTACTTAATGGTGAATATTTTTAGATATTCAAATGCACATTTTCTATCCTGGTCAATATTTGCAACTCTTCTCCAAGCTAAGAAAGCACATCAGCCTTGTCATGCAGACCAGCATAAACTGCAGATTTGTGAGCATCTAACCGCAGGAAGAACGCACTGCTGAAGCTAAACTAGACTATTAAGAAGACTTTCAGTG
Organism: Macaca thibetana thibetana; assembly: GCF_024542745.1. Lineage (NCBI taxonomy): Eukaryota > Metazoa > Chordata > Mammalia > Primates > Cercopithecidae > Macaca > Macaca thibetana. The sequence goes on from NC_065585.1 coordinate 40,011,427, forward strand.
CTGGCCAGTGTTCTATTCCAGGAGTTAGAGAATTAGCACAGAATATATTTATTTCAAAATTTTAAAAGAAGACATTAACAACTAAGCAAGATTTATTAATTCTACTTGGAAATTGCAAGAATCCTGAAAGTGAAAGCTGCTATATTTGTGATTTTTTGAACTGCACACTTGGTGGAATGACTCCCACTACTGACCCTTTTCTAAGTCAAAGGGGATTTCAAAGTGTAACTATTTACAAGTTAAAATGAGAAGGAAGCAAGTCTCTAAAAAATAAGAGTTTATCGTAAGACTGAGGAAAATAGTCAAAACAATGACTACTGAGAAAATATTATGATTATTATATTGTTATTATTTTTGCCCAAGGTCTCTAGGCATTTGAAGAAGAAAGATTAAACAAAAACAAACATTTCATTTGTAGGTAGACTCAAAAAATAACTGAGTAACCTTGACCTCCATCAGCACACAAAATCCTACACAGCCAATGACAGACTTCATTGTTTAAAGACTACTTGGGAATGATTAAGAAAAAGATGATGTAATCTAATATGTGATAAAGAGAGATATAATATTCTCTACTGGAAGGCATTCCTATCATGTCATATCAAAGTCTAGCAAAACGTTGAAAGTTAGAAATGTTATCAAGCATTAGCAGGCATTTAAAGAACGTCTCTTGAATATTTCTAGCATAAAAAAGTATTTCATGTGATGTAAATGAATGGTAATTTTCTGACTTTAAAAGAGAGCTGTGCCAGTACATTTCAGTGTTCTGGACCCAATTCTGCAAACATGGAGACGCTTTCAATTTGCTCTGCCTGCCTTCCCGCCTTAGATGGCTGCGATTGCAGCGAAATTAATCCATTTAAAAATCTGCGGCTTAAACTTAAGGATTTTCAGTTTTTTCCCCCTTCTCTCTTTTTTTTTTCTTAGAATATCAATAAGTTCCAATTGAAGAGCGGATTCTTTTGCAATTCAGGCATGTGCCGGCGATAACGGGCGAGTTGGCATGAAGAGAGGCAGAGATGGATTAATTATGCAGAGAACATGGAAATTCTGCTTATCATCGGCTAGCAAAGGAGCCCGGCTCACATAATCAGCAAACGAAGGGAGAGGAAAAAATAACAATGCAATGGCACCTTCCAGCCCATCATCAGGATTTTTTCTACCCCCTTGTAATTAAAAAATAACATACACTTATAGCCCTATCTCCTGTGCAGGCAAAGAGTGGATGTCCACAAAATAATTGCACTGGGATATTAGAGCTGGCGACACGGGCTGTCCATTCCGGCTTGCTCTCCTGCTCACCGTCTCTTTCTCTTTTGGCCTCTCAGGCACTTTGCTTCTGAACCCAGTCCAAATCAGAGATATGTCTCAGGTGACATTCTAGCTCGGTTTCCAAAAATCCCAAATTGGTACCTTATCATGATCCAAGCAAACATACATACATATATGATAAATATTTGGAGGGCTGACTCCAGGCGAGGCTTTGGAACTGATCACCTGTGGACTATCTGGTCAGTTTCATTGTTGATGAAACATGTCCAAATAGCCTTCGTTTTGCAAAGTGACTGGATTAAAATGGTGGCTGTGAAACGGCCGTGCTATCTTCTCAAATCATTTAACTTATCTACAACTTTTTGTTTCTATTCCCTTTGCCAACTCGTTTTATAAACGTAAGTTAATGATTGCAGTGTTTGCGCCTCAAAATCAGAATTCACAATTCTGTATTGTCATTGTAAAATCTGACAGCTCAATGCCTTGTATTTCTCTAAATGCCAAAAGACTACAATAAACCTAGTTTATTGCTTTAAAGAAAATCAAATTGAATCTTACATTTGCATTCATGTGATTTCTAATTCTGAAAACTAAAATGTAAACACATATGTTAAATAATGATACTCCTGACTGAATGCCGTTGAAGTAGGTTTTGCTGTTGTAATTGTCACTCAAATAATTTGACCTAATTACAGACATAAGCCCGAAGAAGCTCTCTGGCCATAAGAGAGGCCATTTCTTACTGAAAAGTTATTGGTGAGCTAGAGAAACAGAAAGATAAATGTAAAGCTGGAAAGACAAAAATTATACAACACATGAAGGAAAGATGTTGTTCCAAAGTGCAGTAAACTGAATTAGAAAGCTGGCAGACTCTAGAAATGTAATTTATTCATAGAGTTCCACCAAAGCAGGGAACCAGTGTGGGGCGCAGTTTACACGCTTGTGGGAATGTTTTAAGTGACAGTGACGATAATAGACTGATTTTTTAAAACTAATTATTTCCATGTCTATGCATGTGGACACACATACTCTGGTATATATGAATATTATCAAACACAAACACTGAGTAAAGGATCGAGCAAATGTTTAGAGATATTTATGATTAGGGACTTCGTTAGTTTCTGAGAGCTGAGGGAAAATAAAATCAGAAAAAAAAATACTCAAGTGGGGGTTGGGTTAAGGGTGAAGAAAGGGAAAGAAAAGACAGAAAATCCCACTAAAGAGAACAAGAGAATAAAAATATGAGGAAGAGAACATTATAATTGTGACAGTCAAAATTATAATTTTTATATCTAGTTATTGTATAAATGTATACATGTAAGATATTAAATATATATAGGAACCTATAGAAAATAATTCAAGTGTATATCCCTACACCAAGAGTTATCCAAGTGCATAAGGAAACCGCAGATTTCTCAGAGCAGAATATAATTTTCTAGGGATTTTAGAGCACAGCCACACAAATCAGGGGAATACAGCTGGGATAATTTGGCCATCCATTACTATTTAATTTCTACCACCTTCCTACCATTTAGTCCCCAGAAAACGTATTTAGCATCTCTTTGACCTAGCTTCTTAAGTGCACTCCTACTATGATAAAACCTACCCCCTTTGAAGTTCCTAAATTAAAGATACTGAGGAGCTGGGTGCTGTGGCTTATGCCTATAATGCCAGCACTTTGGAAGGCTGAGGCAGGAGGATCGCTTGAAGCCAGAAGTTCCAAACCAGCCTAGGCAACATACAAGACCTGTCTCCACAAAAAATAAATAATAAAAAAACTAGCCAGGGGTGGTGGCATGTCTCTGTAGTCTGAGCTACTTGGGAGCCTGAGGCAAGAGGATTGCTTGAGCCAAGAAGTTCCAGGTTACAGTGAGCTATGATTCTACCACTGCACTCCATCCTAGGCAACAGAGCAAGACCCTGTGTCAAAAGAGAAACATTAAAATGAATGAATAAATGATACTGAATAATCCATGAGCAGTGATGAATAATTCTTGCCAGGACCAATTATCAGACCGAATCTGGTGATTTTTTATATTAGAAGGAGACAGATAGTCAGAGCTACCTTCCCAAGATGACCCTAAACTATTATGTAAAGTTTTGTTTTCTTAGCAAAATAAATTACTGAACTCTTGGACTCGCGAGAAACTTATATTCTTCTAGGATCAAAATATTAAGAGCTAGTTCAATTCAGTTAGACACTAGAAAACAATGTACTCCAGGCTTACAAGATGAGCAGAGACTCATCTCAGTTAATATCCAGAGCGACAGGTGGTTCTTTAGATGTGGTTCTCGCTGGGTGGTCCAGTGTTTTTTTTTTAACCCTGGCTGCACAATAGAATCCTCTGGGAAGCTTTTTAAAAATACTTATGCCTAAGCCACACCCCAGATATATAATTTTTTTAACTTCCCAGGAGATTCTAATGTGCAGCCAGAGTTGAGGACCGTTCTGGCTAGGTTCATTCATTGCCCTGCATTGAAGTCCCTTTAAAGCACCAAATATCTTCAAGACTAGGGCAGTCAGTCATCAAAGCAAACTAGGCTATGAGCAACATGGGGCAGGAACCATGCTGCTTGGTCTCCTGCCTCCCCAGCACCTAGCCCAGTGCCTGTTACGTAGAGGGTTCTCAAAAATAATTTTTGATTGAAAGAATAAAGCAAACAGGAGCCAGAAAGACAGAAGGCTTTACATCCACCTGTCGTCACAGCTGTCTTCTCTGCCCTACATCACGCCCCATAAGTCTTGATAATTTGGAAGACTTCTCAAGGTTTTCTGAAAGCCTGTGCTGAAACTTTATAGATGCAGCATACTTCTATAATCTTTTATACTTTCCTGAAAACATGTCTTAACATCTTTTACAAGAGAAGGTAGAGAATAGAATTCTCAGTAACCGTAACTGTAAATGGATTTGTAATCTACCCATGATTAAAATTATTTTCATCATGAAGTAGAATCCTCATTATTGTTACAATTTTAATATTATCAACTCCAAAGTGTCTTGGTGATTGATAATATAGACAGCAAAACCCTATATTATAGTAATTAAATTTAAAATGAATCAGCCATCCTTATATGTCTCAGTATAGTACCTGATTATTTGAAAACAATTATCTTTGCATGTCACCTAATGCCAGACAGCACTTGGAGCTGCTCCCAGGGATTGTTCTGGGTCACAATGCTGCTGCCTAGTCTAAATACACAGACACTGTGTCTTAGGTGCCACGATGAATATTTTCTCCATTAAAATACATGGCCACCACGAAAGTGAGCTCTCACCCAGAAGGAATGCAGGCCTGCCTGAATTAGGAAACCTTTGAACAAAACCTTCAGGCTGAAATGAGCATTCATCGTGGGCAACTCTCACTGACTTTAAAGGAAGGCCGTTCTCTAGGAAACCTCAGACACCATGGGCCTAAGAGCATGTCTGACTTTGTGGATGAGGTTTTTCTTTTCTGATCAGAGCCAGGATGTAATGCATAATGCTTTCTTGATTGGACTAATTGCCCTTCAAAGGAAATGTCTTTCTTCATACATTCAATTAAATAAACTATTACTATAGTTCCCAATGTTGTCCCTTATTTCCCTAGTTAAGATGTTACAGGAACATTCATTTCTCCATGCAGGAAGAGATTCCCCTGCTTCTCTTAATCTTACACTTTTTTGCAATCCTTTTTAATGACAAAACCCCCCTTTACTGAATGCTCCATCCCACCACCCTCCCCACACACATTTTGGAGAAAAAATTAATACAAAAAATTCTTCCATACTTGGTTCATTTGCAGATTTCACCAGGCTTGCAAAAAGCACACCTGTTGTGCTGTCTGGATTTCCTTTTCTGATCATAGGCTTCTGACAAAGAGGGGGGAAAAGAAAGATTTTTATCAAACGCTCTTCACCGGACAATGAATTTTCTTCACCATTTGAATGTATCTGTGGAATGCCTGAGTGATTCATTACAGCAGATTCTGAAGTATGACAATGGGCCGCAGAAATGACTGATGGTATCTTTTTCCTGATTTCATTTCCCTGATCCTCTTCATCCCTTGGCCTGTGTACCTCGATTAATTAGAAACCAGGGATTTTCACTCATCAGCTGATGGGTTTCATGCTCCACTCTGTCACAAATCTGCTGCCTGCACTATCTCTCTTACAGCCGGTGGCTGCTTTAAAAACTTTCCCTTCTTTTTTTTTCTTTTTTCTTTTTTTTTTTTTTTTTTTTTTTTCCTTTTTTGAAGCAGTGCTTTGTGACTACAGGTTTAGGTCTTTTAAAGATTCAGACATATTTTTTAAAAAGAGATTAAAATTAAAGTAGAGAAGATTCAAAATCTCTGATTAAGTTAATCCCTATCCAAATGATACTTGTCCAAAAATGAACTTTTTGAAGAGATAATAATATAAATGTTTCATAGCTCTCAGCAAGTTCTTTTCCTAAGATATAATAATTGAAGTATTATAAAAAGACTGAAAAATATATAAATGTAATTTTTATGTTTGAGCCCCAAAGCACTTGTGTTTATTTCTCATGCATTTGGGGGTACTCATGCTATATTTTAAAACTCAATTTCATTCAAATTCTAGTTGAATAAACCATTTAATAACAGCATCCTGAAATAAATCATTGAGTCATTATTGTTTCTGGAGGAAATATTTTATAATTGAAATATGTTCTCCCTTAGGGTAGATACCAAATTAAATCACATGATGATATAATCCCCAAGGAAGCAAATCATAATTAAATAGTATTTCAAATGCAGGATACTTGATAGCAAAACTCTCTAAAAATCTAAAACAATGTGTGATTCAAAGGTAAAAACATAACTTATTCTTACCCAAGAAAAGTAATAGCTACCTGATACTACAGGATTATTTACTGGAGTATTTTTCTCCATATTAACTTATTATTTTATTTTATTTTATTTTTTGAGATGGCATTGCACTCTGTCGCCAGGCTGGTGTGCAGCGGCGCGATCTCAGCTCACTGCAACCTCCGCTTCCCGGGTTCAAGTGATTCTCCTGCCTCACCTCCAGACTAATTGGGACTACAGGCGCGCGCCACCACACCCAGCTAATTTTTGTATTTTTAGTAGAGACAGGATTTCCCCATGTTTGCCAGGATAGTCTCGATCTCTTGACCTCGTGATCTGCCCGCTTCAGCCACCGAAAGTGCTGGGATTACAGGTGTGAGCCACCGCACCCAGGCCCCATATTAATTTATTTAAACATCAATTTTGAAAGGAGTCACAGAATTAAAAGAAAATTTCTCCATTTTATAATGTGAGACCCATCAGACATAAAGAGATAAAGTATATATTTGATATATATATCAAATGTATGTATGATATATATGTATACTTTTTCTACTTATCATGAGAAGTAATATACATTTCCATAGTTTTGCCCACAGTAAAAGATTTAGCATCAGAGATTTCATTCTGCATGTCAGTTTTTCATTAATTTTGAAAGTCATAGTAAGAAAAAAATAGGAGCTTGCAGAGAATAACTAACCCTTGCCATCTGAAGATCAATGTCCTTCTGTCCACACTTGCCAAGAAAAGACTGTACTCTTGATAACTATTGAATGACCAAGGAGAGCCCTGATCAGTTTTGAAGGTAAGATTTATCTATCATGACTACTTCAAAGGAAACCACTACTCAACTTAGAAACTCTTTTATTCAGGGTTGGTGGCAAAACAAAAGGTACAGCAGGAAGAGCTACCATGTTTATGTTTCAGAGATATAAGAAGGGATACACCCAACTATGCTATAAAATCTTTGTAGCACCTTTATTTACATATATTGAAATCCAAATTACCACTGCCGTTGGTTACACAGCTCTAGTCAATAGTGCGCCACAAAATTGAATTTTTTTCCGGGTGCGAGACTAAATTTTTCTTGTTGTTGAACTGGTCTACCATAAAAACTTATAGATTTGAAGTAAAGTGGATTTCATAGGATTCAGATCAATTTATCTTCCTGTTGTATTTTTTAAAACCTCAGTAATATTGAAGAGGGACATGAGAGAGGTTGGGAAAATATGCCTTCAGCTTACCTAGATGTAAAAGGAAACCCATTACATCTTTGAAGTTATTAATATCTCTTTTTAAATCATACCTGGCTGTGAGTATTCTTTGAAGAAGAAGAAAAACAGAATTATAACAAATTTCAAGGAAACCTCATTAGAAGTTGGAAAATGGATAAAGAAAAAAAAGTCGCTTAATTTTAAATAATTTGCTTTATGAATTAATATTTTCAGTATAGTGTCATCTGTCACTTTTAATTGACCTTTAAAATAGAATAAACCACTGTCATTATAATAGCTGGGCTTAAAATGGAGCCTATAGAATACCCTTTTCTTTAACAGTAATGCAAAAGAGCTACGGAAACAGTTGGAGAATATTTTATTTAACAACAACACAAGTGTGCTGATAATCTGGAGTATCAGGCCCATCTGTAAATTTTCCTAATTTGCTATGTCTTTCCCTAACACCACCAATATTGTGATAACGCCACATGCTCTTGAGTACCTGCTAATGCCAGGCACAGGGACTACCAATCATGAATAGACAGGAAGAGCTACATAGGCCTGTAAGTCCATGGACTGTAGCATTGCTCCAGTTCTCACTTTAGCCATCCCAGGATTTACGTGTGACTATCAAGGAGAGGCACCAATTTAGATGGTGTGTGTATAATCTATTATATTAATTACATCTGTTAATTCCTTTCCATGGAATATTGCTTCTGTCTCTATTTTTTCAAAATAATTTTGATAGAATAAAATTTGCTATTTTATGTCATAACCCTGAGAACCTGGAAAGTTTTCTACTTTTCTTTTAATGTAGCAATTTAGAGATGAAGAAACTGAAGCATTCTTATTACAGCAAGTGACTTCAGCAAGCTTTGTTGCCTACCAAACAAGTGTAAAGTAAAACCAGAGATTGCTTCAAATGATAATTTCTGATCAAAATAAGAAGGCTTTGCATTCATGGAATACCAATGTACCATCCATCCAAAGTGCTTTAGTGACCATTTGTCTTATTCTTGCAACGCCTATTAAGGTGACTGAGTAGCAAAATAATGGGTTCAGGTGCTGTATGAAACTACTCAGATGTTAATCCACATGGAGCAGTGTGCCAATGGAAGACAGTCTACATTTCCTGTTTGAAATATTCATTGCTTTCCTGGATTACACAGTTCACACAGGAAGTATGTACTGAATAGACACAGTGAGTGCCATATATGTTTCAGTGTTTGTAATATGACCCAAGTATGTGAACCAAAATTAGACACAATGTGTAAGAATATTAACTGTATATCTAAGGTAGGCATGGCAGTAGTCATTCTTTCCTTATTTTCTTATCATTCTAATGTTTTAGAAATTATATTCATCATCTTTCATTATGTTTCTATCATGCTGACAAAATATTTCCATTGTTAAAAAGATCAGATTAAATGGAACATCAACTCTTGGTTTGGAATTTGAAGATTCTTTCATTTGAATTTACCATGCCTTTTCAACCTTATTTTCAAAGCTCCTTGCTAAGTACCCACTGGTGAGAGTGCAGCAGGGGTACCTTAACCTAAGCAGAACTTTCTTTGGTTATTTCTATACTGTCAGCACCTATAAAATATAATCCACAGCATTACATTTTTTTTTGAAACAAAAATAAGCACAATTCCATTTGAATCAGGCTGGTCTGTGCTCTACCTATGAATCCATGTCTGTAATTCTGGATTATTTCCCAGGAATATGTTTCTCTCTTTATCCTGTTTACTTACTCTTCCTTTTTATAACAGTTCACTTCCAATTAATTCCCCAATCTTCATTATTTTCCATGCTATCATAATTCATTCTTTTAAACATATATTTGTCACCATTTATCCAAAGGCAGTCCAAGTTCTGTTAGATGAGTTCTGGGCCCAGGACTTGAGGAATTTATGTTCATTCCACCCAACTTAGGGCTTTACTTGCATTGTATTGTCTTGATCAATAACATTCAATACGTATGTATAGGTTTTCATTCCCTGTATAGATTATAAGCAACCTGAGATTAGGAAACAGGGCCCTCTTCTTATCCAGCATCTCTGGGCACCTAGCTTACTGCCAAATAGAAAAACCAAATGTTCTATAAGCTTGTCTATTGATTGAATTATCTTCTAAATTCTAAGAACATATTTAGAAGTTTATCACCTTTAAAAAATAAATTCAAAGTTGGACACTGAGTATGACCTTTCTATTAATTATCATATTTACTTTCATATTTCTCTGCTGTTTTCATTGTAACTTAGAGAATGGGAATGTGGCCAGCATCTGGATTTTCCACCTTTGCTAACCCTCATTAATCTTTGTGATTATGTTCCCCATTTACTAGAAGCATCCAAAATTATACCACAATTACTACGAATATTAATTGGAAATTGAATTTTTTACCTTGTCTTCCTTTATTGGCAAGGCTTTAATAGTTTAAACTCAGGATTACTTTCAGAGTGGCAACCATTTCTCAGAAAATAACTAAAAAATAGAAGAAAATAATGTTCAAGCAATCAAAAGGAACTTTCATTTTACATTTACGGATTTTTTTTTATTTCTAGTCTCAGACTCAGATGTTAGACAAAGCTTTGTCGAAAAAAAAAAAAAAAAAAAAAAGACAAATATGCTACCATTCCAGATTGTGGTACCCATTCCCCCAAAAGTTGAAGTTTCTCTGGAGACTACCTTGTCCTGACTCAGGCAACCCAAGGGTGTAATGGAAATATAAGAAAGAGGGTGATGTTTAAAACAGCTGAGCTGTGATGAAGAGCTTTCATTTCTCTTTACCCCAGCCAGTGGCAAGCCATTGCTACAGCTTTTATTTCTCTTTTGTTGGGCCTGACGAGGATATTATGTTTTTCTTAAGAGATCTCTTAAGGCTGTTTCAAGGGAGAAAAAGAGTAATGACTGAGAGATAAGCATTATAATAGAAAAAGCATTTTCGTTTATCTTTTATAGTTTTCAGTATGTTTTTGAAAAATGTAAAAGAGAAGAGAATACACAAAAATGTTCCCTAGAATAGAATTTTGGATCATTGTTGCATTTGATTACATATTTTTTAACCTCTGTGTTCTTGATTGAAGAAAAAACATTCTTATACTTGTATTTTTAAAATAACGGAAGCATATGCCAAAATTTGACTCAGGTTTGATACCAGGAGTGAGAGTATGAGTCAATTCTAAAACTACGAGCTTCTTGCACCCCGTCCACTTGCAAAATTTGTCTAAATTCGAGACATTAAGCACATTTTTTTCTTGATGTTATGTTAAATCCTTCTTAATTTCCTATTCTGACCTGGATGCCACATGTTTGGATTCAGCCAGGAATGACTGGATATGAGTAGCAGGAACTTAAGGTTGGTGTGGATACAGGCAGAGAGTTAAATCAAGACCGTTGCAGTGGGCCAGGAACCCGGAAGAGGCCCTGCAGGAATGGAAACTGAGTCTGGCAGAAAACACATAAGATCCAGGGAACATTAACTCAGGGATCCCTAGAATGCTACAGGACAGACTTGAAATTGAGGAGGAACAGAGTGGACTCACAATCTGACTCTAGCCTTTACTTTTATTTGGAGTTCTGTTAGACTGCAGATGAAAAAATACAATTTTGTTGCAACAGAAAGAGGAAGAAGGAGGAGGAGAAAGAGAAAGAAGAGGTAGAAAGGGAAAAGTCAGAAGGGGAAGGGGAAAGGGAAGGAAAATAAGTTATTGTTCTTGATGATCAATATGACAAGAAAATTAGTTTCCTTGACAACAGGAGAGTCTGGTTCACAATAAATTCCCCTGTGTTACATAGTGCTTGGCACGTGGTGAGCATTCGATACATATTTATTAAACAAATAAATGAATGAATAAGTAAATGAGAGAGTGTCACAGATCAGTTGGTAGCAGATGGGTTCAGACCATGCATTAAATATCTCAATCGATAAGCAGAGTACAACAGGTAATTAATGGATGCCTTGAAAGACAGGAGGCAGACCTGTAGTGTCTGGAAACTTGTTGACAGGAAATAAGACCCTAGTCATTGGAATAGAAATCTGGTGCCTGGGGATTGGGTAGAGGAAGGCAGGACCTCAGTCCTAAAGGAAACCTGGATACCTGGGTGGGCATTAGAAAGAAATCTACACAACAGCAACCAAAGCAGAAATCTGGCCTGGGGCTAGCAGCAAGATGGGAACGTTGTTTTCAAAGGTAACAATGGGTGAGGGACAGAGTTTCAGAAGTAGGACTCAAGTAAAATCTCCTCCTGGTTCAGATCAAGGTCAGTTCTGGGATCTGGGGGCAACTGGCAAGTAATCGCAACATGATTCAAATATGGGGGCAGAAGCAAAATCCAGCTTGTGTTCACAATCTTTTCCCCCCACGTTAGCATTTTTTTCCCTTTGTTTAGCAATTTCTGTGATCTTTAAAAAGGTTTGATTGGGGAAAAATCATAGCTGGGTAAGGGATAAGGTGACTTACAGGTAAGAGAAAGGACTGGGGGAATTCTAAGAGGCATCCCAGATAGAAGAGTTTGAAAACCACTGATATTATAATATTAGGTTGATGCAAAAGTAATTGCGGGCCATTAAAAAAAAAAATGGCAAAAACCGCAATTACTTTTTCACCAGCCTAATATCTATTAGGTAACCTCTCTACATTCACATTTATCACAAGTGAATGAAATAAATTAACTTACTCGACCAGAGGTATATCATACAAAACAAAATGTTCTTCTCTAGAGTGCCTTGAAATAGGGAGATTTCCCAGTGTTTTACTACAGCATTTACTGAATTGAGATTATTATGTTTTTATTTCATTAACGTTTATTATTAAATTGTACAAGGCCATAATAAAGTATTTAAGCAGTGTAGAAATAAAAGTAAATGTGGTCTTCCCTATTTATCCAGTACCATTTATAAGAATGTTAGAACACATCTTATATACATACGGTTTTAGAAATATTCTACATATATGTAAGTGTATTTGTGTTCATACTTTTCTTACACAAATGGAATCATGACACTAAAGGTTTTGCAATTTGTTTTTTGCAAATAATATTTCTTAAACTTCTTTCTATGAAAGCATGTATAGATCTATAGATCTACCCTGTATTATCCATTAGGCTGCCTAATATTTCATTTTTATGCAGATGATATCACAATGAGAATTTTTTAATATATTATCTATGTCCACTTATGTGACTATGCCTGTAAGATAGATTTCTAAAAGTGAAATTGCTGGGCCAAAAGGACATAGACTCTTATTCATGGGTACCATAAAAAACGAATAGCATTTTTGTTTCTATTTACTGAATAAAATGACAAAATATATTATTTTGTAATATGTATAAATGTGTTAATACTTTTTAAAGTAGTCGCTCTACTTATAGTATTAAAACCGGCAGTACCATAGCTAATTAATAAATATGACTTCTTTACTAAGGTAACATACAGTATGATATATGCTTTGAATTCCACCTCACAACTGCAGAAAACAACAGAGGAAAAAATAGACACTAGTAAAGTAACATCTACTCTTGAGAAAAAAAATGATTTACAGCTGAAAGTGGTAATCAGTTTTGAAGGTTAATGCTCTTAGAGGAAAACAATTGCCTTCCCTCTTTTTAAGTCTATAAAAGTCTCTCCTTTTCTCTGTCTCTTTTAAAGGGTAGACGTGAGGTCAAATCCAAGATACAAGATGGGAGAAATCTTGATCCAGAATGGTGGAGGGATGAAGGGAGTGGAAAACAACTTGAGTGACTAAATCCAATGCCTTTGCAAATGTGGGGTCTCTAAGCTCTTACACTTTGCTTCAGCCAAGCCAAGGAGAGGTAGCCCTAGCTCTGTTTCAATAAACAGTCCCGTCCCTGAATGAGTCATGTAAATAATAATGCTTGGCTAAAAAAGAGGCTGCCCTATTTTTCCCTAGCATAGAAAAGATGGTGCCATCATCTTGGAAGTTCAGGAAGTTTCTGAATTCAAGGCAAAACAAAAGTTTCCTTGATAGTGTACAGCAGCAATCTCGAACGTGGTGACAGTAACCCAAAGCAGCCATAGAAAACAAGTAGAAGTGAAGAATTCTCCCATGGACCCCCAGTGCTGAGATCCTAAGCTGGGCCTGGTGCTGCACAATTCACAGTGCTGACAAAAGCAGGAAGTTACAGGGATGGATTTCAAAGACGTGCCAGGAGCACACTGCCCTGGGATACTGGGAGCAGGCCAAAGGCAGAGAGGGGTTTAGGCTTCTAGCACTCGCACTGGTAGTGAGAAACTATTGGCTTTGTTGTGATTCGTGAAAACTTTCTCTAACTAGGCTGGGGGTTGGGGAAACAAGCCCTAGATGCACTACGTATAAATATTGTATTTTCATCACACATGGATATACTGCAAAATCTCTGACAACCATGCTTTTGAGAATTCACATATGAAAAATCCAAACTTTTATTTTATTTTATTTTATTTTGAGACGGAGTCTCGCTCTGCCGCCCAGGCTGGAGTGCAGTGGCCGGATCTCAGCTCACTGCAAGCTCCGCCTCCCGGGTTTACGCCATTCTCCTGCCTCAGCCTCCCGGGTAGCTGGGACTACAGGCGCCCGCCACCACGCCCGGCTAGTTTTTTTGTATTTTTTAGTAGAGACGGGGTTTCACCGTGTTAGCCAGGATGGTCTCGATCTCCTGACCTCGTGATCCGCCCGTCTCGGCCTCCCAAAGTGCTGGGATTACAGGCTTGAGCCACCGCGCCCGGCCCAAACCTTTAATATATAATGATTCAGGTGTGTGTTCTTAAGTAAGTGAATACAACAACATTGCCCCTCCCCCCTTTTCTCCCCAGTATACCACATGGTGGACATGAGTGCCAGGGCAGATAAAAGAGGATCTATTTTAATGATCAGAGGCCTAGAGTCCAAAATACTGTGTTCTTAAATACTACATTCATTTATTTTAAAAATATTGAATTTTGTGAAAGAAGAGAAAATGGGATACCAAAAAAAATTACTATTATCCAAAATCAAATCCATCATTAAGAGACAAAACGTGCCACCAGTGACCATGGTCAGTCTGGTTCAAATAAGAGATTGGTTACTAATAATTAAAAATATATCTCCATAATAGATTTTCACTTTTGTTTCTCTGAAGCATTAGTTTTGTTTCCAATCTGAATGTTTCATTATGACATCTTACACCAGAGCTTCCCTGATTCTCCTCCTTAGGATTTATTTTTTGTCATATAGGCTCTAGAAACTAGAACCTTAGTGAAACAGTCCCTTTGATCTTTTGTAGTCCTCACCTTACCTTTTCTTTCCGCCTTGGATTTCACCATCTGAGTAGTTTCAGACAACCCACCAATGAACCAGAAACAAGTTCAAATATAATTGTGACAAATGCCAGGTTTGGAAACCCTGCCTGGTAATTGACATTGAAAGAGACTTAAAGTTTCTTACGGAGTGAAGACTATTGTAATGGGGCATGTATTGGAATATCAACTCCATAACTGTCCACTTTAATTCAGAATTGAGGAGTCCACCGCACATTCTGAATTACTTTTAATAAAAAGTGTGTTTTTACCTACTATGACAAAACTTACTTGATAATAAGTTCTCCAGCTTGCCCAATATGGTGAAGAAATCCCAGAACTTGCTCAACAGTTTTCAAATCATCTGGATAAATCATAACTTTCTGCATTTCAGCATGTGACTCTCTATAAAAGGAAATGGTGCTTTATCTCCAGTGTGACTGCTGCATGAACATTCTCTCCTGCACCCAAGTAGAGCTCATCATCCTTTACTGTGAATAGACAAGGCTCCCTCCTATTCTCACACTTTCAAAAGCATGCAAAATCTGTTTCTATTAAAGTGTTTAATGGTATCCCAATTAAAAATCATAGAAAAATCATCCCACGTTATTCCAGTGGTTCCTTTTATTTATTAACTCCTGTTTGTTCAGAGGCTGCAAAGCACTATTTTTGTATACAGAAGTTTTCTTTTTTCCTACATACTGATATGTAGTTTGCTTCTGATTTTTCCTTTTAAATTAGCCATTAGTAGAACATTTCCAGAATCTGAAATTTCATGAACTCTGTATCTTGGCCTTTTTTCTTTGAGTATACAGATGAGCTTATTAAGGGAGGCTTTGTGGGGACAGGGCACATTTTGCAGAAAGGGGTCCTGTTCTGCATCTCTCTAGTACAGTGGATCTGAATGGGAATTCAGAATCTGAATCTGAATTTGTACTTAAGGTAAGTTTTACCGTCCCCCACCCCCCATTCTTTAGGTGCTTGTGCATAAAAAGTGAAACACCCAGAATTCTTCCAATAAAGTATGTCTTGTTTGAAGCCTGTCTTAGAAGGTGTGTCACTAGGAAAGCTTCTCGGGCTTTGTTATGATACAATTGCATTTTTACACACCCCTGTGTGTAAAGGTCTCTGCTTCATTGAGTGTCTGGGCTCACACTGGGACATGTCAACGACATCCCTGCAGTCCTGAACCAGGCATAGTTTGATATACTAATACTATAGAAACAGGACATTTCCTTTGCTGGCACTGGGTAGAAAACATCAGCTTGTTTTCTTTAACTGTTGTCTTATTTATTTCACAGACAGTCTCAGAAAATGGGCCAGCTCCTTACTACTCCCACACAATGTAAGAGCTTGTTTCCAAAGAGCAGAGAAAATGTACTAAGATCCACGGGAGGGATGACAGATGGATTCTGTCGCATTGCCAGAGACATGAAATTGCAGGTGACACCTGATATATGATAATAAAGAGCACCCAGCCAGTAATCAGCCCTTGGCCTTTATTTTTGTGATGTCATCAGCATGCAGGTGGCTTACCTGAGATTCTGAACAAAATGCTGAGCATTGTCAAGGGGCTCACGGGGGCAACTTTTATCTCCCCATCTGTGTGATCTCCAGTGTGATGAGTTTGGACTCCTGCCATTTCCAACTCTATTTTGGTTTACAAAAAGTTATCAGAAGGTTGTCTGTTTATTCTGCTCTATTCTTTGTCTTAAAAAAATCTGAAGCCAATAAGACAGTTCAACTGTGTAGTTAATTATAATATTGATACCTTTAGGACTAAATTTGCATGATTTGTAATGTAGTCAATAAGAAATATGGAATGTAAAGGATATCCATTTAACATCAATCTGAATTCAGATGATACTCAGGTTGGAAATGACTGTGTGTATTTTATAAATAAAATATACACATTAAATAATCGGTGGCATATTAAAAATAGGTCTGAGGAAGTTGTGCTCTTCCTGCTACATTTGGGAAGTGGAATTGTTAACCTATTATTTATTTCTACTTGGTTCAGCTACCTTTCTTTAAAAAATACAAGAAGTTCATTTAACTTGAGTCCTCATAATATAACAACAACCACACAAATGGAAAAAATAGATTTAGAAATAAAATCAACCTCATGCAATAGAATTATGTCATGAATTATAAACAGTTTGCTGAAGAGCTAGATCTCTTAAGATGACTAGGATGACTGGGGGCACTTAAGGAGTCAGGTACACGTGCTGTGTACCTGAGCTGGTTTGAGGTACATGAACCCTAGCTGTGTGGTTTATTTTACTATTGCCAATTCATCCAATAAGGAAAAGAGGGTGTAGAGGCAATAAGTACTCTAGTTTGCACAACTGTAAATAGCAGAACCAAAATTAAACTCAGGCCTCACTGATTTCAAAACAGTATTTAAGCAGTACATCATATTGCCCATAAATAATGTATACATAGAACAAGAGTGGTTTTCAGATGTTATGTTATAATTCTCCTCTCTAAAATATGAGTGAGCCCCTAGTCAGGGGCATTAAAGGAAACATGTGGTCATTGTCCTTTCCTTCCATTAACACCCTGCACTTTCATCACTCACTGCTTGTTTTCTGTGCCCCAGGCCAATCCATATGCTACATTGATCTGGTCAGTTCCTTCCATCAATGATGATTCACTGGTAGTCAAGAAATCTTAACTCTCTACTAGCAATTGCTCCAAGTCCCCTAGGTATTATAAAGATTTATCATGAAATTATTGTTTAACGGTAATTACATTGTTTGTTGTTTTAGTGTTTCACTTTATTTTGAGGGGATGCTACTGAATAGATTGGTAGAAAGATTGGAACATGAGGTGCTCCACAATTTCCAAGTGTGACGTTTACAAAACTGCTGGCCCACTGTATGTCTGTGTGTGTGTGCATGTGTTTCTGTGTGTGGAGGGTTTTGTAAAATGCGCATGGTGTAGTACAAACGACTTTGATGTTTAGCAATGAAAGAATGACTTCTAGGCTGAGTACTGCATGAGAAAATGTTCACTAACTTAAAAAAAACTCTAGTTACTTTTTGTTTTATAGGATTAAGCTTCTAACTTGATTAAAACAACTTACATTTTAAAGAATTTAACAATTTTATGCACCCCCCATACACATATAAAACGAAAAGGAAACACAATTTTAAATATGAATTTTCTATATGAAATTTAATTACTTTCTAGCTGTCCTGTACATTATATGCTAATATTTAACGTGAGATAATTTCAACAATTTTTTAGATGCTAAAATTGTGTCATATCACAGATAATATGTAATACTTGAAATAGTTTTCGTCAGTTTGTTTTACTTTGGCCAATCATTACATGGGGTCCAGCACTCTGATATAGTTTTGTTGTTTTTGTTTATTTATTTATATGTTTGTATAAATAACAACAAATTTGGAAACTTCAGTGTGAGAAAAATTCAACAGATTTTTTTTTCAGAAGATAGTAAATAGAAATATCTAATACAATAAGAGCAATGAGAAAAGTTCACTAATAATATACAAATAGTGTTTTAGTTTTTGCTTTTTTCCTTCAGTAGAAGCAATATTCTCTACTGCATTTAATTTATATTCCCTATTAATTCTTTTTTGTTAAAAAATCTGGCATAAAGATATTGAATATAATGTGAAATGTGTAGGATTCCATAATTGCCCCCATGGTGCTTTTGGAGATATAAACCAATAGCAAATTTTCAGATGAATTTTTAATGCCTATACATACCAGAGTGGCTCATTATCCTCCATAATAGAAATGACGCTTTTCACATATTTCAATGTTCTTTTGTCTCAAAGCCTAACTTTAACCCATAAAAAACACAGTTGTGAGAAACAATGCATGAAATATGTGCATCAAATGATACATTATTAAACAAATCACAGATGATCCATGCTGTGTATCGTGAAGAAATCCAAATTTCCTAAAATTCACGTAAATACTACTCAGCCTAGAAATCATCAAATATATAGAGTAGGAGTTAGTTCACCTACAGAAATAATTATTGTGGTGTGTGGTTGGGCAAAGAAAATACAGATTTTCAAGCAGATTAAAGGAGTTAAATTTTGAGAACTTCTAAATAAATATCTATATGTAAACAGTTCATTCTGCCCAGAGTGACATGATTGTATCTACAAATATGACTAGCAGATTTTCATCAAAGTCCCAGAGATTCTTCTCTAATGCCTGTTGGAATGCAGCATGATGTTATGTTGGCTAAGCATGAGATACGATTTTCCATCTATGGAACTTCCACAAGTGGACTCTTAAGAGCATATTATATCACTTCCTAATGATTTTTCTTATCAGTTTGGTAAGTCATGCAATAGTCCCTAAAATGAAAATCAATACTCTTCATGCAGACTGCCTTGATTCTGATTTAGCACAGTCCCAAATGAGTGAGAACTAAGCTCATAGGTGAGACTGTGTTTGGCTTAACTACAAATACATTCTCTACTCCAGCTTTCATCACATATGTCTCTTAGTAAGTTTCACAACAGTTTCCCAGTGTGAAATCTGCAAAACTACACACTGAACAGATCCTCTATTGAGTGCTTATAAGTACATGCCTACATTATTTCAAACATTTCAGTGATTATAGTTTAAATAAATCATTGAAATCAGTGAATAAAATAGAAGCAGATGAGAGCATATTTACTTAATTTGGACATTTGACTGCTCTAAACAACAGAGCCCCAGTTTTCCAAAAGATAATACATAAACTACAAAGTAAAATACAGATAGACAACTTTAGAAAAATCTTCGAGAAAAACAAATGTGCATACTTTTTATTAAAAAATTGAAGCTTGATTTATAACTTATTTTGACTTTTGAGATAGAGTCTTGCTCTGTCGCACAGGCTGGAGTGCAGTGACGCAATCTCAGCTCACTGCAAACTCGGCCAAGAATGGGCTCACGCCATTCTCCTGCCTCAGCCTCCCGAGTAGCTGGGACTACAGGTGCCTGCCACCACGCCCGGCTAATTTTTTTTTTTTTTTTTGTATTTTTAGTGAGACGGGGTTTCACCGTGCCAGCCAGGATGGTCTCCATCTCCTGACCTCGTGATCTGCCCGCCTCAGCCTCCCAAAGTGCTGGGATTACAGGCGTGAGCCACCGCTCCCAGACTATAATTTTATTTTTAAATTAATATTTGATAATACATTTCTGCTGGAGTACTGAACCTAGAAAATAAGCAGTGAAATACCTCTAGAAAAAGATAAAAAATATACTACATGATCTTATTTTACCTTATTCATTTTACATTTGTGTGTAATACCAAAATTGTGTAAAATATCTTATTTTCCACATTAAAACTATGTGAATCCTTCTGCCTCTTATTAACACAACCATATATCTCTTTGTTCTGCAGATGACCCCTAAAAATCCACATCCTCTATAAATCCATCTAGATTGATCAGAAAGAGACTAATGATTTTTACTGGACCCAATTTATCTCGACCTCGAAGTTTAAGTTCTACTCCTCTTATTCTTCAACCCCCATCGAAAAATTTACAATTGACTTCTTTTCAACTTGCAGATGACCAGAACATCCTGTGAATAATTTTATTGCCCCTGGATGCATCTGTGCAACATTCTTATTCTGTTTTATACAGGAGTCCCCCTTATCCACAGCTTCTCTGTCCATGGTTTCAGCTACCTATGGTAGACTGTGATCTGAAAATATTAAATAACAATTTTCAGAAAGGAATAAATAATGTATAAGTTTTAAATTGGGTGTCATTCTGATATTGTTATAGTTGTTTTGGTTTATTATTATCAATAATCTGTCAATGTGCCTGATTTATAAATTAAACTTTATCTTAAGTATGTATGTACAGGAAAAAACACAGTACATATAGGGTTCAGTACTATCTATGTTTCAGGCATCCACTGGGGGTTTTGGAATGTATCCTTCATGAACAATAAGAGACCACTGCAAATCTGTTGTTTTTCTATATCACTGTAACTTTATTCTGATTCTAAACCATTAAAAGATATGAATCATCAGACATTACAGCTACAGCATTATGTAATAAAACTCCATTTATTCATAAAACATTGAGTACCTCTTATGTATCAGAAATTGATCAAGAAGTTTGAAATACAAAAAATAAATGGGACATAGTGCCTGACCTTAAGATGTTTACTTTAATAGTACCAGAGGGAAATATGTGCAGACCTATGTATTATCTTTCATTAGACAATGCTGTAGTTATAAAATATCCCCAAATCTCAGGATCCTACTTTATCTCTCACATTAAATATTGACTGATTGGCTATGAATCGACCATGGCTTTACCCAGCATAACTTTTTCATTCCAGGATTGAGACTGAAGGCCAAGGCTCCATTTGAGACATGTCATTTTTGTAACATAACAGGAGGGTGAAAAAAGCCTTTTAATGTTTCTTTGTGGCACATGTAACCTCCACTCAAATTTCATTAACCAAAGCAAGCCATGTGGCCAAAGTTGGTAACAACAGAGCAAGAAAATAAACCCACCCCATAGAAAGGCACTGAAGGTTGTGGGGCAAGAGGTAAGGATGAAGAATTAATTCTCTCATAGGGAGGAGAACCAAAAAAAATGAAAATAAAAACATAACTAATTATAAATAGAAAAAAAGGAGAGCAAATATAAACTGTGGTCTGAATAACCGCAATGGGATCATCCAAATACAGCATTTGGTGGTAATGAGCTGGGTCTTGCAAGTTGAGTAGGGGTTTGTCAGGGTGATAAAATGGGAACCGTGTTCTAGGCAGAAGATAAAGATATGCATTTGCAAAGACATAAAGAAAGGAGAGAGTCCATTTTGTTCAGGCAATGGTGGGCTGTTTAGCACAGTTGTGACATTAGCTTGTGATAATAGTGGTCTGAGGTTAAATGCAATCTAAGAAACTTTGACCTTATATGCTAAGAATAGAGTCCTGATGGAGGTGGATTTTTGGCAGCGGAGTGTCCCTATATAACCAATTTTGGCCAAGTCAATTAATTCATGTCCTAGGATCTCAGATTCTTAATTTATAAAGTGGAATTTAGGGGCCAAATTACATGTAGTTTTTTTCCAGCCCTTACATTCTATAACTCTATAGTCTTTATTACCCAATAGAGATGATTTTCATACTTAATGAAAATAACTCAAGATTTCATTTCAAGATTTGCATTTCCTAAAGTTTCAAACTTAAAGGAAAAATCTTCTCCTTTCTCATATGAGGGAGCTATAATCATTATTCAATAACTACTTATGTGTCCTGATGTATGGTTAAAAATGCAAAATATAAAAAACAGATTTCAGAATAATTATATTTAGAACTCCACTAAGTCATTTTTAAACAAAATATAGCAGTGAAAAAAATCTATTTAATGCAAATTTTCTCAGATTAATGACTTGGGCTTTTCAGTGTTTATTTTCTACATTGTAAAATCTTCTGTTTTTAAATTCTAAATGGTGAGCATATTTACTAGGTATTTATTTACTATAAGTGAGATATAAGTGAAAACATTGAATTAGGTAAGATAATTCAAGATCGACTAGATTATCTTGAAGTAACAATCTTCAAAATATAAGTGGTTTTTTGTTGTTTTTTTTTGTTTGTTTGTTTGTTTTGAGACGGAGTCTTGCTCTGTCGCCCAGGCTGGAGTACCGTGGAGCGATCTCGGTTCACTGCAAGCTCCGCCTTCCGGGTTCACGCCATTCTCCTGCCTCAGCCTCCCGAGTAGCTGGGACTACAGGCACCAGTCACCACGCCCGGCTAATTGTTTGTATTTTTAGTACAGACGGGGTTTCACTGTGTTAGCCAGAATGGTCTCGATCTCCTGACCTTATGATCCGCCCGCCTCGGCCTCCCAAAGTGCTAGGATTACAGGCATGAGCCACCGTACCTGGCCATAAGTGGTTTATATATTAAAGACTTATTTTTAGCTTACCCAAAGACTATTTCTAGTCCAGGTAATACTCAAGAGCAGACATGTACATGGGTTGGTTCAGCATTTTAGGTGGCTTTCAATTTCCAACACCTCTTATCAACACACATTTCACTACCATATTCACAGAGTGAAGCATAAGCTAGAGAGTGGAATATTAGCAATTTAATGCTTCTATCCAGAAGTGATATATGGTATTTCCACCAACCGTCACATCTACCCACATTTCATTGCCAAAAGAAGTCACAAGGCCTCCCCTTATTCAAGGAGATGGGGATGTGCTGTGTTTCCACCTTGCCGAAATTTAAAACAAAAAAAAAAAATCAGATTTCTGCCAGAGAATAGGACCCATACATACCATCTAATATAAAGTAATCAAAAAATTAACTTTTGTTTACCATCTACCATGGGCCAGAACTATGTCAGAATCTTTCTCATTTGTTACCTTAGTAAATGCTCATGAAATATTTTTGATCTATTATAGTATCTCCATCTTTCAAAAGCAAGCAAGCAAACAAGCAGCAAAAATGAAACTGATACCCCAAACCTGTCCTAAAGAGATAGGAGGAATTTAACTTAGGAATTTTTATTACAAGACCTGAATTATTTGTATAGACTCATGTTGCCTTTTTATAAATAATAAATGACCAACCATTATTCATCTTTATCACCTAAAAAGTCAAGTAGAAATTGTGTCTTGCAGTTATAATTTTCTTCTCTTGAGACCATGGTTAAGAAAAACATTTTATTAAAGTAATTAAATACCACAGATCATCAGATTCACATGTAATTGAGGAAATCTCCATATTTCATTCTAACTTTTTGAGTGTTCTGAATCTGCTTTTTCAGAAGTTATAAACATGAGACTCACTGGCTACAGATTTATCCTTTTTTGTGTGTTTCATCCATCAATGGCCATAGGAATTAAAAATGGAGCCCAGTTCAGCATAAAATGTGAATCTAGTTATATGAGCCTTTTAAAAAACTCAATGATAAGTAAAGAGTATTCATACCCATTGAATATCTTATCACAGTGTTTCAATGAGGTAGGATGATGGTCTTGCAAGAGAGATTATTCAACATGGTCTATGGATTTTATTTTTAAGTTGAAAAAGTAACCTGCAATATGGCAAGGATAATGGTTTCTATATACTCTTAAAGGCAGTCAATTGCTCTATAAAAAGGTCATGGAATACATGCCCCTTTCTTCCCAAAATGACTATTGTAATTTTTTTTAAAAAAACCTGAAGTGACAATAGATTAAGTTTGCATATATTAATGTTCAACCAAATTGTCTATTTTGGATATTAAAAAATCAGGATAGGATTTGTGCATATGAAACAAGTTCTTTCTGTGTTGCTGAAATTATTGAATAAGTTCCACTGACTATACCTACTTTTCTCTGCATCAGCGTATGTCTAGGAGATGTGAAGAAGGAAAGACGATACAAAATTCTTCTCATAGAGTAAAAATAAAATTTCTTTATTTTAAAACTTTATAAGATGACTTCTCTCAAATTAAAAAATTACTAAAATTTAGGATTTGTAATTGTCTTTCTTGAGCATTGATCTTATAGACATGTTGTCAATAAATATCTTGTAAACAAAATATATTCTTGGTAGGCATAATTATTGATACCCAAAATCATGAAAGGGATCAAAACAGACAAATAATTTTTAAGATAGCAAATATTCATAAGGAAATTTAACAATTTTTTGAACTGACCAGGTTTAGATAATGTTAGCAATTCACAAGTCCAGTATTTGATGGAATGCACAGAATGTAGACTATATCCACAATTAAATCAAGACATTAAGCTTCTCATCAAAGGCTACTAAAGATTGAATTAATTCATTAAAATAACACAAAATTAAAAGATTTAATCATGCCATTTCAATAAGAAACATTATTCAAAAGAAACTAATATATACTAAAAGTTTCTTAATTGTTTTCTTTGAATCATTGGATTGTCTATATTTGTATAACTTACTGTGTGCTGAATAGTTACCAGGCATGATTTCTAATCTTTCCAAAAACTCTGGAAGATAACCATTATTATCCTCGCTTATAGATACTATTTAACTAAGGCCGAGAAACATAAACTATTATGCCCAAGATTGACGGTGGTACAGAGATCCAAATCTTCTTCTGAGTGATTCTAATGTCAGAGTTTTTCTGAAAAATCAGATAATGGCTTCCTGATCACCCAAGACATGTAAGCCAATCACTTGAGACATTGTATAGAGCACTTCTTATTAGTTCTGTTTTCTCTCTAGAAATCTCTTGCATATATGTATCCTCTTTTATCTATTTACATTAATTCTGACCAAATTTAGACCCTTGTCATATTTTGCTTTAACTTCTTTAATTTATTGTCATACATATATCAAATGTTTAACAATGTATACTACGTTGTGTACTGAAGGTAAAAAACAATAAGGTGTTTTTTCAAAAATGGCCTAAAATTCTTTGATACTCCTTCAATTAAGAAGTGGAGTCTATGTCCCTTCTCCTTGAATTCAGGCTCTGTAACTGGTTGGCCAACAGGATATGACAGAAGTGACTCTGTGCCTGTGTAACCCCAGGATGTAAGGAACTGAGAGCTTCTACTTCCTGTCTGATGTGAGAAAGCCCAGGTCACATGGAGAGGCCATGACAGTTCTAGATGAGGCTCAAGTCAACAGCTGGCACCAATCACACCAAACTGTGATTGGGAAAACCTTTGAGATGATGCCAGCCCCAGGTTCCAATCGAGAACTGTCCAGGTAAACACAGTGAACCCCCAGTACTCTGAGACGTAACAATAAAGTAATTGTTACTATTTTGTCACTACAATTTAGAATGACCTGTATGCAACAATAAATAATGAACTAACACCTAAAAACCCAAAGGCTTAGCAACAATCTAGTAGAAAATGAAGATATAAAATAAAGGGGGGAAATTTTTCACTCATCAAAATGACCTCAGGAGAAAGCCTGATATTTGTCTGGAAGAAATGAACTTGTAAGCTGATAGGTGGACATTCGGGATTGGCATATTGTGAGGATGGGGATGTTATGATCACATGGTTGGGGGCGGGTTGATGCACTTTTACTAATTAGAGCTGTTGGGAAATTCCTAATGTATTTTGGTAGGGAGGAGCACTTCTTAGGTTTCATCCATAGCTACTAATACCAGTTTCACTTACTTTAAGCTATTTTTGCCTGATTCTTTTGTTTTTCAAAGAAATCTTTACTCAGAGGAGACTTTTAAAGTATCTGTTTTCTCTAGGCATTTTATTTCTCTTAGGCTAATGATATGATGGACAGGAGAAAAAGGTGGAGAATTCTAGGAATGATACCAGGTGTCACCACAAGAGAGGACAATGCCAAAGGAATTTCTTTGGGCTGAGTTGTAGCTGTCAGTGGGGGATATGGCACATTCTTTTAGACAGCTTCAAAATATCCCATTGATTTCAAATAAGTTTGGGGAAGTATTTGGCCTCCTAAATAAAACTATGTATTCTGTGATATTGCTGTTTTCAGAGAAAGGAGACTTGTGCCAATGTAGAACATAGAAAACAGTATTAAATATCTTGACTAAGACTCTGAATCAAAACTTCAGCATCTTACTTTAGTCTAATTTCTCGGTCTCACCGCAATTGCTTTACTGATCCACAAAATAGAACATAACAACCCCCCACCCCCTAAATATGCATATATCAGATTAACAACTCATTGCCCCAGCATATCAAACAACAGAAGATGTGCTTTCCTAGCAAGCTCTAGGATCTGAGAAATAACTGGTTACTATTGTCACAGAAAAGAAAAACTGCATAAAATAGATTAAACAATACATGTTTAATTGCATTTTAAATTAAATGTGAATCTTGAAAATATAAACAAATTGGTAATTGCAGTTTGTTTCACATTTTGCTGAAAGCATCCAGATACATGCCATATTCCCACATTCATAAGAAAGTCACATACTCTGAAGAAATAAAACTGTATACAAATTCAAAGTAATCGTTTGTGTAATTATATGGCATCAGAGGGGACTTTGTTCATGGCTGGGAAAGAGACCTTATGTAGTACTGAAATGAAACGTTATTGCCATCTCACTTACTCATTCTTGGAATTGGTTTAGTGATTACTTCAACATTGACATCAGTGAAAAACATTTGACATCTGGCCTAGAAAATCAGACAGTCGACCACAGAGACTTTGATTAAAAAACTTCATGTAATTTTCTCCAATCAGTAGCTTGGCCTGTTCTTTTATCAGAGTGAAGGTTGCTCTCATCACCTGCAAATTTATACGAAGGCTTTAAACAAACAAGCATGAAACTTTTACGTGAAAATCCCCTCCTGAAGGAATACTTACAGAGGAACTTGATGATTAGCTGTACTGATTTGATTTCTTCAGTGTGAAATAAGCCTGGAATCTTCTGTGTATATATTTTTTATCCCAGTTGCATATATGCACATATATGTGTATTTTTAGCCTTCATTTCATAAAGCAGTTTTGAGAAAAGTCTACATTAGGTGGTATTGCTTGCCAGGCCAGGGGAAAAGAAAACAAAAAACAAACAAACAAAAAAACCCAGCTTCCTTCACATCATCTGTGTGCCAGGGACTATTCTGAAGTCAGAAATCATGCATGCCACTAGGGTTCTGTATGTTTAACCTCCTATAGAGCAGAGCCATTCCCATTACTGAGAAGAATGAACCCTCAGGGACACAACAATAGAGATCCTGAAATGAACTGCATTGCAGTATCGCCATGAATTAAAGTCTCCATCAGAGGCTGTGGCTCTTGGCATTAGAGAGCAAGGGCTTCAATGAAGTCGAGCAAGGGATTCTGCAGTAATGAGCCATCCTACTGCCTTTTCTCTGTGAAGACAATTTATATAATGAAACTTGATAATTAACTTATGTCCAACAAACTAAATCCAATATATCTGTTTTCAGGTCAGAGGCAGTGGCTGTAGTCTCCTGGAATATGCTACCCCATCTACCAGTTCCTTGACAAGGACACAGTCCCTGCTAATACAGTGTCACAATAAATTTGCTTATCTCTTAAGAACAACGAGGTGTGCTGTAAAATATGTATGTACTATCAAAACATTCATAATAAAATCCTAATAAAATTAGAAAGTTGGAATAAAAGGAAATCATTGTCTTCAATTGTATGTCTTGAAATTACCTTCAATAATGGCTGGTGCATTATATATGGGGTGACTATTACATATGTGTATGTGCATATGTGTGTGTGTGTGTGTGTGTGTGTATACATATATATGAGAGAACTTCAGCCCATGAGCACACAGTTAGTTTTTCAGGTTCAGTTTCTAAGGAAAGAAGACAGTATGATGAAATAAAAACCAACTTCTCCCAATTCTACAACTTTATCTTTCATGGTTTACAAATTGTCATTGCACTATTATACTCTGGAGAATATGAAATCTACTCAATGATTAGAGATTGGAGACACAGTAAAAAACAAAACACACACACACACACACACACACACACACACACTCACTCTCTTTGATACTACCTGAAATAGCAAAGCAAAAAAAAAAAAAGGAAAAAAAACATAGAAGGTGAGAAAAGGAAACACTTGGATCATTTTTCAAAATGTCAATGTTTTATTTAAACCTGCCTGGGGCTGATCTCTGCACTCAATCCATGTACATGGCATGGTGTTGGAATTATAACTCTCAGATGGAAAGAAAGAAGTACAAGGCAGATTTTGCATCACAAGTTGTGACCATTTTTGATACATACTTACAACAGTCATTTATTGGTCCATTGGCCTATATCCTCATGAAATCAGATTGCATTTTTGGAAATCAGGCAGAGAAATAAAATCTGATCTCCAAGATGGATATCTATTGGGAAACACTTTCATTAAGCATCAAGAAGTATTCTCCTGGAAAAAAAGTGATTTGTTCCATGGAAAAATGTTTCTAGAGGAAACTGATATTTAGTTACTCATATCAACAACCACACTTAGAAAAAAAGTCTACATCTTTGTCATTTAAAAACATTACATTATTAATCTTTCTAGATGCATTTATTTGTAAAACACCAGAGGAAGCTTAAAATTGCTTCTTACAATTTCTTTAAAAATACAGTTTTTTTTGCTGATAAATTATTTTACTACTGCTTCAAAATTTCAGATTAACCCATTAATGTGTCAGCAGTAGCTAAATTATGCTAAAATAGCTTAATTTATGCAATTTTCTTGAAATTATTTTTAAATGTAATTTATAGTTACATTATAATAATAATAAAGTAAATAATGTTTGGCCTTGTATGGCATATTAGAGGGGAACTTAAATCATATTCTTAAAGGAGAGTAGATGTTAGGAAAAACTAGAAGTTATGCAAATGTCTTCATTCGAAATCCATATTCATGGAATTTCTGTAATTAACCAAATGAAATATACCTTTTTCAGGTGATGGGGTCCAAAGTGAGAAGTACTCTTACTGTATTTGCCAGTCTGTCATCTATTTTTAATTGATGTTCCTTGTCAACTCATACATTTAATAGTTTACAAGATGAGCCCTTAGGGCTAGACAAAGCTTTACATTTTACATCATGCTTTCCCACTGCTTGTATACCAAAAGTAGAATTTATGAAATTGATAGTGTGCAAATATTTTGAATCCTATTCCCTGGTGTTTAAAATTGTTCATTTGAAAAGTGTCTGTTTTTAATAAAAGAAGTTGAATTTAAAAAGCAGTTTCTGTCTAGGGGGGAAAGTTCCATGAGAGCAAAGTTTAATTTTGTTCTCAAAAGAATCCTAAGCACCTAAAACAGTGCCTAGTATATAATAGTGCTCAATAAATAAACTCACAATTTGTTCAGTGAGTGAATGCAGTGTAAGAAAGACAACCAATGCTACCTATAAAGCGGGCTTTTAAAATGAAATTGTTTTCCATTTTATGGTAACTGTGAAATAGAGATTTATGGAGAATAATCCTTAATTGTGGTCTTTGGAGGCAAGATGGCCCATGACTACTGGTTGCCTGTTACTGAAAACTCTGGGGTATATAAACAAACAACCAAAACTTTTGAAAAGTCTTACAACATGGAAATTAAGCGCTAAATTTTGTGGTAGACAAAATTGGAATAAATGAAAATTTAAGGAAAAATAAGTTCATGGTGACTTGGAGAAATCATTTAGTTAATAAGAATTCATGTTTATCTAGTGCCTACCAGGGGCCAGATGCTTGCACACAGTGAATGCAGGGGTAGTGATACCTATGCAAGGCTAGAATTACAATCTCACCCCTACTCTAGTGATGATGTGGTACATTTACCACATTCTTCCTGAAGTCAGGGAAGGCCTTGCTGAGAAGCTGACATTTAAGAAGAGTGTGACCATAAAGACGGGATGAGCCAAAATAGGCAGGGCAACTGGAATGACATCTGACCAACATGGAGAAACTTTGTGTCTACTAAAAATACAAAAAATTAGCTGGGTGTGGTGGCGCATGTCTGTAATCCCAGCTACTCGGAAGGCTGAGGCAGGAGAATCAACTGAACCTGGGAGGCACAGGTTATGGTCAGCCAACATCACACCATTGCACTCCAGCCTGGGCAACAAGAGTGAAACTCTGTCTCAAAAAAAAAAAAAAAAAAAAAGTGGGAGAAAAATACATGTTTCAGAGAACCAGAATTGGGACCTCAAAAAATGATTGTCCGCCAGGAAGAAATGTTATATTACTTAGGATAATTAAGTTTCTGTTACAAAGGAAACCCCAAATAGCCCAACTTAAACAAGATTAATTCCTCTTTCATGCAATAAGCTGAGCATAATCAGTTGACGGCTGATACGTTTGTCTCCTTGTGTTTTAAGACGACTGCTGCAGTCCCTGCCATTACATCTACATTTCAGTTGGTGGAAAGGAGAAGGGGAGAAGTAGAAAGCACGCATTAACATCCTCCACAGAATACACCCATTCTTTCTTTTCATCCTAATTCCTTATTGCTTCCAAGCAAAACTCCTCTGCCACCCTCCTCCAGTTTCTAACCCATGTTTTTCACATTTTTCCTTTAGGACCAGGATAAAACCTTGGAAATGTAAATCCCTCTATGGGCTCAATTAGGAACCTCAACTCTTGAATCACTGTCAGATTTTCGTACACTTGACTCTTTCACATCGCCCTCCTCAGAGTAATGCGACGAGAACTGTGCATAACATGAAGATCTTTGACTGAAAGATGCTAACTAAATGAGGACATTATGATCATTTATAGGGAAAGGTCTTCATTTGTAGCCCATTGTTGCCAACTTGCTCCAGCTTCATTAGGGCTAGAAACAAAACTCCCAGTGAGCTACAGTCTTCCTCCTCTTTAAGTATTACCACAGTCAGGGGGGCGTGACTAGAAATGGCAGATTGAAATCCCTCCTGTGGCACATGCAATGCTAGCAGGTAGCAGCTGATTGACAAAATCACCTTGGTGGGGCCAGTATAGCTCAGCTGAGGAAGGGCTCTCTTCTTGCCTACCTTGCACCTTTGAAGAAAATTGGCAGCTAAAGTCTTACTCCAGGATCTTTATTATTGGAGATGATGTGTTAGTCAGCAGGATGCAATGTGACTTATACACACCAGGTGGGGCTTTCAATGGGGAGAAATTCAAACTTGAATTAATTTGTTTTCTACCTGGAAGGTATGTCAGGCATTGAAAGGAATTAGTAAATGTCTTATGACACCAGTCACCTTTGTTCCTTCAGGCCTTGCCTTTGCATGTTCTGAAGTAAGAACTGGGCCTCTAGAAAGGCTGCTTTGTTCTGGTAGGTTGAACTTATGGGAACTGTTTCTAAGACCAGGCACATGGTAGAACAACTCTTGTTACCCTGTAGTTTCTCTCTTTCTTTTAGTAAGATATCACCCCAAAGAAAAAGTGGAGTGAAAAATTTTCCAGCTTTCAAACTAAGTAGAAAATGTCATTGATATTCATTTTGAAAACAACAGTTTTATTTTATATATTTTGGTCTCCTGCTCCCAAAATCAGGCTGTCTCACAGAAATATTAAAAAGCAGATAAATTATACATCAGAAAGAAATGATCTCTTTCCTTTGACTTCAGCTAAGGGGTATTTACAAGTGCACAGAGTTGACAACTCTAACAGAATTCAGCTTATGTTCTAGTAAATAACAGAAATATCATTTGAAACAGAATTATGTAAATTGGTGACAGAAACATAATTAAATTAATTTCAAGTATTAATTTAGTAAATACAGCCTTCCAGAGCCCTCCTCTACAGTCCGGTGTCTGTCATTCACATCCCTTACTCTATTTTCTCTATTGAGAGGCTCCAATTTTTCTTTGTCCAATATTTTTCCTAAGGTCTGTTTTGCTTCTTTCTATTGCTTTTTATTGTTTTGCTTTATCATTTATTGAGGATCTGCTGTATGCTATTATCAAAGGCTCTTCTCCCTCTCTTTCCTCCTGCCAGTCTTTTTCTGTCTCTCAAATCATATCTTCTACTATGCCTTTCCTCTCCCCCACTTATCTCAAGACCCCACTCTCCCTCCCTAAACACATATGCACCTTCATACGCAGATACAGTCATACCCATTCTTCCTTTCCTTAGTATCATGGCTTAAT
The DNA here is from genome assembly GCF_024542745.1 of Macaca thibetana thibetana. Lineage (NCBI taxonomy): Eukaryota > Metazoa > Chordata > Mammalia > Primates > Cercopithecidae > Macaca > Macaca thibetana. The sequence continues at coordinate 40,043,534 of NC_065585.1, forward strand.
TGGCATTGAAACAAGAAAGGGATGGCTGAGACCAGAAAAATAGGCAGACCTACTACATCTGACCAATAGAAGGTAATCAAAGCCCATCTGCCGCAGCTGGATGGAGAAGACTATTTGAGAAACCCAAAGAACAGAAAGGAGTAATCAGAGACTCGTGTGGATTAGAATTTCAGAGAAACATGGCCTTAGGAGAGTCGACTGGGCCTAGAAAGGCAAAATGGCAACCCATGAAGATTCAACACTTGGAAAATATGTGGGATCCAGCCACAGAGGGTATACTATTCTCCCTGTTATCATCTGGAAAAAGTGTCAGTAAAGAACCCCAATTTTGAGAAATCACGTTCTTATACAGAAACTAAATCAAGCATAAGGAATAAATGAGGGAACCACAGGTGCATGAACTGGATGATTAGGGCCAGGTGGATGGATCCAACCAGCCCAGTGATGTTTAGTCACAAAGCTCTTTGCTTTCTTCTATCTCTAACCTTGAGCACAGTAAAAATCTGAGTCACAGGTGGGGCGGGGGGCGGGTAAGTGGTCACTTCACAGAAATCAAAGGGGTGATTTCTCAGTACACAGTCATCAACATACCTCTCATCTCCTCTTCCATCCTTGCTGCTTTCTATTCCTAGGGCATATGAGCCTTGTTTCTACAGTAGCCATCTAGAAGTTGGATTTTGTAATTAATATGTGACAAAGTAGAGGAATAGCTGATGAAAGGAGATTCTCAACAAGAGTAAGGAATATCTCCTGAAACCTTGAATTGCCAAATTCTTAAAAACCACTGAGACCCAAATTTCTTACAGGAACCATTTTTTTCATAAAGCATCAGGCTTTATCTCTATGAGATTTATAGGTTGACAGTGATGAATAAGGAATGCCTGATTTATGTAAATGTAGGGATTTAGGTGGTTGGCTAGACTCAACTATGAGCTAAATTAATACATATAATATACCTTTGAGTGGCATATATGCTCTTAAGTCTTCAAATGTTGGAAATACCATTGTCTTCAAGTGTCCGCCTGCCCTCTTTGAATCACCTAGACTTATGATCACATGCATGCAAATAATGCATAGAAACTGAACTGAGGGTGTCAGCCTCTTTTATTTCCAGAACTTGCCCAGCCTTTGCCATTCTATGCACCCACTCCCAATACTCCTTGTCATCATTGCCCTTTGGCTCTTTAACTCCTGCTTCACTTTAAAAGTTGGTTTCTAATTTTCAATTAAGGCCTTTTTTTCTTCTTCTTCTTCTTCTTCTTTTTTTTTTTTTTTTTTGGAGACAGGATCTCACTCTGTTACCAAAGCTGGAGTGCAGTGGCACAATCTCAGCTCACTGCAACCTCTGCCTCCTGGGTTTAAGCAATTCTCATGCCTCAGCTTCCTGAGTAGCTGGGACTACAGGCCATACCACCACCACACCTGGCTAATTTTTGTATTTTTGGTAGAGATAGGGTTTCACCATGTTGGCCAGGCTGGTCTTGAAATCCTGACCTCAAATGATCTGCCTGCCTTGGCCTCCCAAAGTGCTGGGAATACAGGCATGAGCCACTTCTCCCAGCCCACTTCAGTCCTCTAGTTCTGATGACTCATTCACATAGAGGACTCTGACCCAACCTTGGTCAGGACACTGTGCTCTCCACACCACAGACTTTGTGACTTTGGGAAAGAGACATTCCCATTCTTCTTGTTCCTGGTTCTTTGGTATAAACTTCCTTGGTCCACTCTTTTTCTGCCATCCTTGACAGAGAAAACATTTTTTTCAATCATGCTTTACCTTTAGCTCATTGTGGTAGCAAGATACTTTGTTACTACAAATATCTACTCTGTTTGTTAGGGAAGAGTAATAATTAGAAAAAAAATACCTCTACAGGTAGGCAAAGTAAAGGACAACTAAAAATAAATCACAACATTTTGCATAAAATAAGTAATATAGAATATATTCCTATGGTTTGATAATATGATGAATGCTATCTATTGATATGTAATATAATTAAATGCCAGATAAATATATACGATTATATGAATAGAAATACAATGTGATAACATCAAATAGTGTTCCTTATTCTCATCGTTCATCTATTGCTGGTGGGAATACAAATGATACAGCTACTTCAGAAAAATCCCTTTTAAAGTTAAACATTTACTTACCATATGACCCAATAATTCTACTAGATGTTTACTACTAACACAAGAAAACATATGTCCACACAAAGATGTCTATGCAAATATTCATGGAAGCATTTTCACAATAGTCCCAAACTGGAAACAACCCATATGTCCATCATATTTAGATAAAATATGATGAATATTATGGCACATATAAAATATTCCATATTTGGATAAAATATGGTGAATATCATGGTACATCCGTACAATAGAATACTACTCAGCAATAAAAAGCAAAGAATTACTAATACTGCAACAACATAAATGAATATCAAAATTATTTTGCTAAGTGAAAGAAGCCAGACGTGAAACGTATCATACCATGTGACAGTTTATATGACATTCTCAAAATATCAGTTCCATATTAGAAATTTAGTGCTATGGAGATTGTAGTATTAATTCCTTTGAAAATAATTTTCTAAAAAGAAAAATTATGAAATACAAAGCTTATAATATGAATATTTACTGAGGTCAAAATATGTGGCAAACCAACACAATAAATGTTTATTTCCTAAGTACTTTAGAATCCTAGAATGAAATATTAGAAACGTAAGGAATCTCAGCAATTAACAAGCCCAGTGCCAACATTTTAAAATTCAAGAAATGACTGCATATAAACATCGGAAGACTCACTCATTTGTTTGTTTGTGTTTGTTTTTGTTTTGAGACAGGGTCTCACTCTGTTGCCTAGGCTGGAATGCAATGGCATGAGCTGGGCTCACTGCAACCTCCGCCTCCAGGCTTAAGCGATCCTCCCACCTCAGCCTCCCAAGTAGCTGGGATCCCAGGCTCAGGCCACTGTGCCCTTTGTAGAGAAGGGGTTTCGCCATGTTGCTCAGGCTGGTCTTGAACTCCTGGACTCAAGTGATTTGCCCATCTCAGCCTCCTAAACTGCTGAGATTACAGGCATGAGTCACCACCTCTGGCCTGGAAGACCCACTTTAAGTCTTTTTTTTTTTTTTTTTTTTTTTTTTTCCGATTTAGAGTGTTTTTTTTTTTTAATACTTTAAGTTCTAGGGTACATGTGCACAACATGCAGGTTTGTTACATATGTATACCTGTGCCATGTTTGTGTGCTGCACCCATCAACTCCTCAGCACCCATCAACTCGTCATTTACATCAGGTATAACTCCCAATGACATCCCTCCCCCCCTCCCCTCCCCAAAATAGGCCCCGGTGTGTGATGTTCCCCTTCCAGAGTCGAAGTCCAAGAGTCCATTGTTTAATTCCCACCTATGAGTGAGAACATGCGGTGTTTGGTTTTCTGTTCTTGTGATAGTTTGCTGAGAATGATGGTTTCCAGCTGCATCCATGTCCCTACAAAGGACATTAACTCATCCTTTTTTATGGTTGCATAGTATTCCATGGTGTATATGTGCCACATTTTCTTAATCCAGTCTGTCACTGATGGACATTTGGGTTGATTCCAAGTCTTTGCTATTGTGAATAGTGCTGCAATAAACATACGTGTGCATGTGTCTTTACAGCAGCATGATTTATAATCCTTTGGGTATATACCTAGTAATGGGATGGCTGGGTCATATGGTATTTCTAGTTCTAAATCCTTGAGGAATCGCCATACTGTTTTCCAGAATGGTTGAACTAGTTTACAATCCCACCAACAGTGTAAAAGGGTTCCTATTTCTCCACATCCTTTCCAGCACCTGTTGTTTCCTGATGATTGTCATTCTAACTGGTGTCAGATGGTATCTCATTGTAGTTTTGATTTGCATTTCTCTGATGGCCAGTGATGACGAGCATTTTTTCATGTGTCTGTTGGCTATATGCATGTCTTCTTTTGAGAAATGTCTGTTCATATCCTTTGCCCACTTTTTGATGGGGTTTTTTTTTCTTTTAAATTTGTTTGAGTTCTTTGTAGGTTCTGGATATTAGCCCTTTGTCAGATGGGCAGACTGCAAAAAATTTTCTCCCATTCTGTAGGTTGCCTGTTCACTCTGATGGTAGTTTCTTTTGCCGTGCAGAAGCTCTTTAGTTTAATTAGATCCCATTTGTCAATCATGGCTTTTGTTGCCATTGCTTTTGGTGTTTTAGACATGAAGTCCTTGCCCATGCTTATGTCCTGAATGGTATTACCTAGGTTTTCTTCTAGGGGTTTTATGGTTTTAGGTCTAACATTTAAGTCTCTAATCCATCTTGAATTAATTTTTGTATAAGGAGTAAGGAAAGGATCCACTTTCAGCTTTCTACTTATGGCTAGCCAATTTTCCCAGCACCATTTATTAAATAGGGAATACTTTCCCCATTTCTTGTTTTTCTCAGGTTTGTCAAAGATCAGATGACTATAGATGTGTGGTATTATTTCTGAGGACTCTGTTCAGTTCCATTGGTCTATATCTCTGTTTTGGTACCAGTACCATGCTGTTTTGGTTACTGTAGCCTTGTAGTATAGTTTGAAGTCAGGTAGCATGATGCCTCCAGCTTTGTTCTTTTGATTTAGGATTGTCTTGGAGATGCGGGCTCTTTTCTGGTTCCATATGAACTTTAAAGCAGTTTTTTCCAATTCTGTGAAGAAAATCATTGGTAGCTTGATGGGGATGGCATTGAATCTATAAATTACCTTTCGCAGTATGGCCATTTTCACGATATTGATTCTTCCTATCCATGAGCATGATATGTTATTCAATTTGTTTGAGTCCTCTTTTATTTCACTGAGCAGTGGTTTGTAGTTCTCCTTGAAGAGGTCCTTTACATCCCTTGTAAGTTGGATTCCTAGGTATTTTATTCTCTTTGAAGCAATTGTGAATGGAAGTTCATTCCTGATTTGGCTCTCTGTTTGTCTGTTACTGGTGTATAGGAATGCTTGTGATTTTTGCACGTTGATTTCGTATCCTGAGACTTTGCTGAAGTTGCTTATCAGCTTAAGGAGATTTTAGGCTGAGATGATGGGGTTTTCTAAATATACAATCATGTCATCTGCAAACAGGGACAATTTGACTTCTTCTTTTCCTAACTGAATACCCTTGATTTCTTTCTCTTGCCTGATGGCCCTAGCCAGAACTTCCAACACTATGTTGAATAGGAGTGGTGAGAGAGGGCATCCCTGTCATGTGCCAGTTTTCAAAGGGAATGCTTCCAGTTTTTGCCCATTCAGTATGATATTGGCTGTGGGTTTGTCATAAATAGCTCTTATTATTTTGAGATACATTCCATCAATACTGAATTTATTGAGAGTTTTTAGCATCAAGGGCTGTTGAATTTTGTCAAAGGCCTTTTCTGCATCTATTGAGATAATCATGTGGTTTTTGTCTTTGGTTCTGTTTATATGCTGGATTTCGTTTATTGATTTGCATATGTTGAACCAGCCTTGCATCCCAGGGATGAAGCCCACTTGATCATGGTGGGTAAGCTTTTTGATGTGCTGCTGGATTCGGTTTGCCAGTATTTTATTGAGGATTTTTGCATCAATGTTCATCAGGGATATTGGTCTAAAATGCTCTTTTTTTGTTGTGTCTCTGCCAGGCTTTGGTATCAGGATGATGTTGGCCTCATAAAATGAGTTAGGGAGGATTCCCTCTTTTTCTATTCATTGGAATCATTTCAGAAGGAATGGTACCAGTTCCTCTTTGTACTCTGGTAGAATTCGGCTGTGAATCTGTCTGGTCCTGGACTTTTTTTGGTTTGTAGGCTATTAATTATGGCCTCAATTTCAGAGCCTGCTATTGGTCTATTCAGGGATTCAACTTCTTCCTGGTTTAGTCTTGGGAGAGTGTAAGTGTCCAGGAAATTATCCATTTCTTCCATTTCTTCTAGATTTTCTAGTTTATTTGCGCTGAGGTGTTTATAGTATTCTCTGATGGTAGTTTGTATTTCTGTGGGGTCGGTGGTGGTATCCCCTGTATCGTTTTTTTATTGCATCTATTTGATTCTTCTCTCCTTTCTTCTTTATTAGTCTTGCTAGCGGTCTATCAATTTTGTTGATCTTTCAAAAAACCAGCTCCTGGATTCATTGATTTTTTGGAGGGTTTTTTGTGTCTCTATCTCCTTCAGTTCTGCTCTGATCTTAGTTATTTCTTGCCTTCTGCTAGCTTTTGAATGTGTTTGCTCTTGCTTCTCTAGTTCTTTTAATTGTGATGTTAGAGTGTCAATTTTAGATCTTTCCTGCTTTCTCTTGTAGGCATTTAGTGCTATAAATTTACCTCTACACACTGCTTTAAATGTGTCCCAGAGATTCTGGTATGTTGTATCTTTGTTCTCATTGGTTTCAAAGAACATCTTTATTTCTGCCTTCATTTCGTTATGTACCCAGTAGTCATTCAGGAGCAGGTTGTTCAGTTTCCATGTAGTTGAGCAGTTTTGACTGAGTTTCTTAGTCCTGAGTTCTAGTTTGATTGCACTGTGGTCTGAGAGACAGTTTGTTATAATTTCTGTTCTTGTACATTTGCTGAGGAGTGCTTTACTTCCAATTATGTGGTCAATTTTGGAATAAGTGTGATGTGGTGAGAAGAATGTATATTCTGTTGATTTGGGGTGGGGAGTTCTGTAGATGTCTATTAGGTCCGCTTGGTGCAGAGTTGAGTTTAATTCCTGGATATCCTTGTTAACTTTCTGTCTCGTTGATCTAATGTTGACAGTGGGGTGTTGAAGTCTCCCATTATTATTGTATTGGAGTCTAAGTCTCTTTGTAAGTCTCTAAGGACTTGCTTTATGAATCTGGGTGCTCCTGTATTGGGTGCATATATATATAGGATAGTTAGCTCTTCCTGTTGAATTGATCCCTTTACCGTTATGTAGTGGCCTTCTTTGTCTCTTTTGACCTTTGATGGTTTAAACTCTGTTTTATCAGAGACTAGGATTGCAACCCCTGCTTTTTTTTTTTGTTCTCCATTTGCTTGGTAGATCTTCCTCCATCCCTTTATTTTGAGCCTATGTGTGTCTCTGCATGCGAGATGGTTCTCCTGAATACAGCAAACTGATGAGTCTTGACTCTTTATCCAATTTGCCAGTCTGTGTCTTTTAATTGAACCGTTTAGTCCATTTACATTTAAGGTTAATATTATTATGTGTGAACTTGATCCCGTCATTGTGATATTAGCTGGTTATTTTGCTCGTTAGTTGATGCAGCTTCTTCCTAGCATCGATGGTCTTTACATTTTGGCATGTTTTTGCAATGGCTGGTACCGGTTGTTCCTTTCCATGTTTAGTGCTTCCTTCAGGGTCTCTTGTAGGGCAGGCCTAGTGGTGACAAAATCTGTAAGCATTTGCTTGTCTGTAAAGGATTTTATTTCTCCTTCACTTATGAAACTCAGTTTGGCTGGATATGAAATTCTGGGTTTAAAATTCTTTTCTTTAAGAATGTTGAATATTGGCCCTCACTCTCTTCTGGCTTGTAGAGTTTCTGCCGAGAGATCTGCTGTTAGTCTGATGGGCTTCCTTTTGTGGGTAACCCGACCTTTCTCTCTGGCTGCCCTTAACATTTTTTCCTTCATTTCAACTTTGGTGAATCTGACAATTATGTGTCTTGGAGTTGCTCTTCTCGAGGAGTATCTTTGTGGTCTTCCCTGTATTTCCTGAATTTGAATGTTGGCCTGCCTTACTAGGTTGGGGAAGTTCTCCTGGATGATATCCTGAAGAGTGTTTTCCAACTTGGTTCCATTTTCTCCCTCACTTTCAAGAACCCCAATCAGATGTAGATTTGGTTTTTTCACATAATCCCATACTTCTTGAAGACTTTGTTCATTTCTTTTTCCTCTTTTTTTCTTTAGACTTCTCTTCTCGCTTCATTTCATTCATTTGATCCTCAATCGCTGATACTCTTTCTTCCAGTTGATCGAGTTGGTTACTGACACTTGTGCATTTGTCACATATTTTTTGCAAATATTCTTACTTTAGGGTATAGGCTTTGCTGAAATAAATATTCAGTTTTTATTCAGGAAGGGTCATACAATAGATTTCAAAGTAGGGTTTTCAGTAGATTTTATTTTTGGAGGTGATTCTAGTTTCAGTTGTGGTTGCAAAATTTAACTTGGTAGCAAAGGTTATATGTGATAGATACACGTTGTGTGTGTTAGGATTCTCCAGAAAAACAGTACCAATGAGACAGTCAGCTAGATAAATTAATAGACAGTAGATATAGATATATGAAAGGGAATTTATTAGGGGAAATGGCTCATGTAACTCAGGAGGATGAGAAGTTCCAGCAGGCCATCTGCAAGCCGGAAACCCTGGCATGCTGGCAGCACGATTCAGTCCAGGTCTAAAGGCCTCAGAACCAGGGGAGCCAATGGTATAATTCCCAGGCAGAAGGCCTGAGAACTCAGAGGGTCACTAGTGCAATCCCCAGAGTACAAAGGCTGGAGAACCTGGAATTGAGATATTCAAGGGCAGGAGAAGAAGAACATCCCAGTTCCAAGAGAGAGAAAGAGGGACAGGGAGAGAGAGAGAAGAGAGAGCGGGGGGAGACAGACAGAGAGAGAGCACAAATTTGAAAACAAAATTGCCTTTCCTCTGCTTTTGGGGGGTTCTATCTGGGCCCTCAGGGAAATGGATGGTACCTGCCCACACTTGGTGAGGATGGATTTTCCCTACTCTGTTCACTGATTCAAATTTCAGTCTCTTCTGGAAATAATATCTCACAGACATACCCAGAAATAATGATTTACCAGCTATCGGAGTATCCCTTAATCCAGCCAAGTTGATACCTAAAATCAACCATTACACAAATAACTAATGAAAAATGAAAATGACTTGCTTGAAGAAATAATTCCTGATGTCACACGACTGGGATGCTAGCATTATATAAAATCAACCATTACACAAATAACTAATGAAAAATAAAAATGACTTGAAGAAATAATTCTTGATGTCATATGAATGGGATACTAGCATTACATCTGATGCCTGTGCTGGCACATAGAGGGGCACTTGGTGAAAATGGTGGATAAGTGACTGAATGAATAGTTTGATACATAAGAAATAATAATTCTAGTGGAAAATTTGCTTGAATTTAAGAACTTTTGGTTTCACTTCTATCTTTTGCTCTAATTATTTGTATCATCTGAGACAACATTTGCATTATACCTCAGTGGCCTCACCTGCAAAATGGTGATGAAAATGCTTGTTCTCATTAAAATGGATTTGGTAATGGAAACCAAGACATGTTTTAGTTACAGGCACTTCGATAAAAGCATCTGTGTTTTTATCAGGCATGTGACTTATTCAGAGTTTATATTAGAAAATCAGTCACTAAGATTTCTCCTGTCAATCAAAAAATAAAGATTTCTTCTAGTCCCACAAGTTTATTTTAGAATGACACAGAAGTTTTGATTATTCATGGTAATGAAGAGTTTTGATGTTATTGAGAAAAAATTACTGGTACAAATTAATATGAATACTATTACAATAGTGTATATATATGAACACTCATTTTTATATTTTAAACTTGCAACTAATGTAATTTACTGAGTGAATCTGAAGATGGTTTGGATTTAATAAACACACATTAATTCATGCCTAGAGATTCTCAAAATTAAGCAGGTAAGTAAAATCAACATAAAATCTAATATTGGGTATGGAAAAAAAAATCCTGGGATGGGATTCCAGTGGCAAGGATACAAAACAACTAATTTTTGAGCCACATGTTCTCAAAGGAATAACTTGTTTTAACTCCTGGAGAGTCTATTTTTATATATTCTTGCATTACTTGTCTGTGCTTTCTCTCCCTCCCTTAGATCGTAGTAGAATGTAATATAGAAATACAGAAATGGCCTACATTGCATTCTGTTCCCTAAACAGATCAAGAGCAAGATCCTGGCATTTATTGAATAGCTATTTTTGTTAGGCACTGGGCTTAGCATTTTGCATGCATCATCTTATTTAATCTCACCACAACCCCATGAGTTGGGTATTACCTTCATTTTACAGCTGAGCAAACTGAGGTTTTGAGAGGTTAGTAACTTTCCCAAGGTCACACAGCTGTTAAGGGGCAGAGCCAGGACTAAAACACACGTAAATCCAGCTCCATCCTCCGAGCTCTACATAATCACTAGCGGTTCTCAATGTGTGGTCCTGGAACCAGTAGCATCAGTATTCCCTGGAAACTTGTTACAAATACAAATTATTGGACTGCATAATAGAACTACTGAATCAGAAACTCTGGGAATAGGACCCAACATTCTGTGTTTTAACAAACATTTTGGGTGCTTTTAGTGCTAAAGTTTGAAAACTACACTTCCTCCATAATAACAACATGTTTGACATTCATGATTTAACTGGTGGACTTTTTGGCTAAGGAAAATCAATAAAAAAAATGTCAATAGCACACATCCTTGGGAGAATGAAAGGCAAGAAAATGTCTGGAATCCAAGTAAAGCTGAGAGTCTTTTGCACAACATTTTGTTGATTTATTTCATGGGACCCAACACAGTTTTTCAATAGAAAACAGATTTGTTATCTGTAACTATAGGAAAGCAAAGTATGTATTACCTGATTGATTTGGCTTCAGCCAGTCAGGTCAAGAATGAAAACAGTAACAACTAGTAAAGTGTGCGGAAAGTAAATGTACTATTGACCTGGTTGCTCAGATACTCAAAATTTTAATAATTCCATATGGTAAGAGACTGGGATGGGAGTGCCAAGAAGAATTAAACTATTAGAAAAGCTGTCAAGATGAGATAACAGATAGTTCCTTCCATACAAAATTAAAATTCTAAATTCCTTATTAGGCACATATGCCTCGATGCTACCCATCACCCAGCATCTGAATATAGCATCTCATCAATACAGTCAAAATGACCTGCATGAATCTTGGGAATTTCATGCTATGGAAGTGGGTTTGGAGCTGCCAGTGTAGTGTTACACATTTTAGAAAATAAGAGAGAAAGGTAGAACACAGCTTTAGTGAAAACACGCTTCTTAATTCATATTAACTGTCTATTAGGATTGTGTTTACTGATGTGAAAGCTTTGGAAAAACTATGTGAGATATCACATTAAAACAGGAAACAGATGGTGCTTAACTGGGTATGCAGGTGAGGAAGCAGGAGCTTCCTCATTTGGCTGTGGGATGCACAACAAGAATGGCAGCGACCTGTTTGTTCTTTAGTCCGAGTCTGAGGAAAATATCAGTATGTTTGTGAATTACTGTGCATCATGTTTAATATGTACTAATTTACTTACATAGAATCTAACATGATAACAAAAATATCATCTGACCATGAATTCAGTGAATTGTGGTTTATTCCTGCTCACATAATTATTTCTGATTATCAAAACCATTTCTTCTGATGTTAATATAGAGCATATCAGGACTTAGAGCATGAAAGACTCAGTGCACATTTAACCATTTGCAAGTCAGGTTAATGCTGGAATAAATGAAAATAATTTATAGTATGTACTAAAACTGGATTACAAGAAAATTTATGACACATAGTCACACAATAATAAAAAACAAAGATTAATTAACATAAAAATTCTAGCTGTCATATTTCTTAAGTAGAAATAATTGTAATGTAATTTTATTTCACTGATTGAACCTGCAGCTAGGTCTGCAGTAGAGTCAATATGAAAATGAAAGGCTATGAAAGGCACCTCTAGGCCAGCAGAAAAACAGGACATGATCTCACTAGCTTTGGAATTACAACCATTGAATTATATGCTACAAACATACACACACACACACATACACGCACACATGTGCACGCGCACACACACACCCTTAATGATATTTGTTATTGTTTTCAAAGAACTAGAAAATTTGAAAAAAAATGAATAAAACTTTAAAAATATCTGTCCTAAAAATCTCAGGAAACTGTCAAACAGCTAATGTGTTTTCCTTTTAAAAATTAAAAGAAAAAAAAATTGTTCATTTCATTAATTCTTAAAATATTGAAATGTTAGAGGTAAAAAGAATTACTTTGCAGAACGTGTAACCAAGATTTTAATATATTAAATCATTGAAGTCGGCCGAGGGTGGTGGCTCATGCCTGTAATCCCAGCACTTTGGGAGGCCAAGGCGGGTGGATCACCTGATGTCAGAAGTTCAAGGCCAGCCTGACTAACATAATGAAACCCCGTCCCTACTAAAAATACAAAAATTAGCTGGGCATGGTGGCAGGTACCCACCAGCTACTCGAGAGGCTGAGGCAGGAGAATCTCTTGAACTCGGGAGGCAGGGGTTGCAGTGAGCTGAGATCATGTACCATTGCACTCCAGCCTGGGCGACAAGAGTGAAACTCCGTCTCACACACACACACAAAAAAAAGGAAAGAAAAAATCACTGAAGTCATATCAATAATTGGTGACATTTTTCTACACGCAATATTGGAAAATCACACTATACACAAAAGTTTGAATAACAACAACATAAAAAATAGCTTTTTTAGCAGAGGGCTTTGAGGTACTAAACAAATGTTTAGATCTGTTTTCTACTTCATCTCTGAGTCTCTGGGACACAATGTCCACTGCACTATAGTTGCTAAGTGTCAGTGGGACTTAGTGAATTACCTTTCTACCGACACCTTGTCCAGTATATATTTCTGAATAAAAGAAAAGCTCCTCCTTTGAGTTATTATAAGCATTCATTTGGGGCTCCTAAACATTCTGTCAGGACCTGGTTGTTCCTTCATTTCCTCTAATGACGCTAAATTATGCTGATATTTTTTTCTTTTCTTTTTCTTTTTCTTTTTTTTTTTTTTTTTTTTTGAGACAGAGTCTCACTCTGTTGCCCAGGCTGGAGTGCATTGGCACGATCTTGGCTCACTGCAACCTCCGCCTCCCAGGTTCAAGCGATTCTCCTGCCTCAACCTCCTGAGTAGCTGGAACTACAGGCGTGCGCCACCACACCCAGCCTAATTATGCTGATTTTTGACTGCTGACTGATGGAAGATACAATTGTATTTTCTGTATTTAGGAAGACTTGTGATAGAGTTGTGTGGTTTAAACACATTGTGAACAGCTGGCTGGTATTGCAGAAAGCTTCCTGAAGTGACCTACAAAATAATCCAGATTCTTGTAAATGTAAAAATAAGGTATTTCTGTTCTCTTATTGCATTAAATAATAGCTCATCGCTTATTATCTATTTATCCCTATAGTCGATAAAATGTTTACGAGAGTTTTTGTATACATTCCTAAAATAAGGCCTTCATAAAAATTTTAACTTTGGAGAAATTTAGTAAAAAATAAATATGTAAAGTGACATTTGCTCTTGTGTGGTAACTGCAACAAATGTCATCCCCCGCTCACCCCCAAAGTCATGAAAAATCAGCAGACTTGGATTCCAGTTCTAGTTCTTAAGACATGGGCAAGCCCACTAATATTCCCGGGGTTTGTTAATTCCATCTGTAAAACAATACTGACAAAACCTATATCATAAGGTAATTGTAATTATGAGATTTAGAGTTAGATGATATGTGTGAAAAATGCTTAGATTCTTAAGTTTTACATAAATGTGTTGCACATTTTGATGATTAGATATTAAACCTTAAACATCCAGAACATTAGAGAATAAAAGTTCTAGGTTACATTAATATCCTAGTTAATGGCAGATGAAGGGAAAACTTTTACATTCCTGCTCTACTCAAAAAATAATTAAATCTTAAGATTAATTGGGATTTAACTACCTGTTAAATAGCAATTCTAACTGTAACGATGGAATTCATGCTGCAGCAGTTGAGTCTGAAACTCTCCTGATCTTTGGGTCCTTAGGAATTTTATTTTGTCCTTAATGCCTGAAACCAGCTGATTTTTAAAATATATATTTTTTCATAACAGGACAGTGTAATGAAAAAAATTATTAATGGTTAATGTTATTTTATCTTTGGTTAACACCGGTTTTTTAGTAAAATCCTGTTCTGTAAATACATGTGATTTATTGTCAAAGTATTAGAAATAGCAGATATCTTGGACATTTTACATTTAGTTTGAGTACCAAAAATATCGAGAATGAATCTCTATATATCACTGCTGTCCAAGGACTTAACAATTTATAAGCTAATTCGATTCAGTAATTTAGGTAGCATCTTCCAAAGATGGAGAATGGGCTCCTTAAGAAAGCTAAAATGAATGAACCTGTGTCTGAGCTCAAGGTGCCTTCGTTTGGTAATATCTAGCATGTACCAATTTGAGAAGACATTAATTTAATTGTCAATATATGTTACCTGAATGTAAGTAGATAGGCTAAAACTGTGTTTTACTGTATTGAAAAAGAGCTGAGTGATATTTTATTATTTATTTTTAAAATATCCATATGGTGTTATTGAGAACATCTATTTTTAATTATGCCTATAGATAGGAACAAGACAGTGTCATTTATCATTAACTTTCTAAGATGGTTATATGTTTTAAATTTAATTTTTCTCTTATCTTTTTCTTACTCTCTGTGGCTATTAGATACATTATAAACAGATAGATAATTGACTGATAGATACATAGATAGATAGACAATAGAACTGTACAAATATTTAAAGCACATTGTTTGGCAATTGTATATCTGTTTCCCCTCCAAGAATATGGGCAATTTAAGGTCAGAGAGCATGTTCATTTTTGTTTGTGTGCCCAGGGAGATATTAGCATGGGCATGGGTCCACTAGAGCTGAGGGCTGACCTAAGTCTAGTTGCTGTAGGGGTGGGACCTGGAGTCCTACTGCTGTGAGCCCCTCATTAACCCTTTAGTTGCTGGACCATGGGAAAGTCTAAGTTCCAGGAGTGAGTTACAAGGTGGCTAAATAGTGGCTGGAGTGGGTGAAATCCCCAGGGTGCTTGGGTAAGACTTTACCAGTATAGATAATAGATAATTCCCACCCTGGCTGAAAATTATCTTTGTGCCTCTCTTTAAGTCTTCGCAGAGTTCCTGGCTCATAGTAACCTTCAATAACGCTATGTTGAATTACAACTAGTAAATTTGTTGCATACTTTCCTATTAAAACTGAGAGAAGCCCACTCTGGGAGTGAGTATTGTGGGTGAGAACAGGGATAGTCAGGTTTCAAAATATTGGTGTAGATAATCTACAAAGGGGATAGTACAAAGTGCATATATACAGAGAGACAAACACTATTGAAATTGGGTTGTATATAGAAAGAAAAAGGATGATTATGTGTCAATGACACCAACATCCTTTATCTTAAGAGTGGAGGCTCTGGTTAAAATTATTCCAGCCAGAAAACCATTCATAATGCTGGGTGAGTTGTAGCCAAAATGACTGAAAGTTGTCTGGCTTCAATTGCCTTGAACATCCAGACCTATTATCCTGTACCCAAATTTACCTGATGACTAAGACCCAGGAGGAAGAAGCAAGGAATCCAATTTAACACTCAGCCAAAATTAATCCCCCAAAAGTAAAAGTTACTAATACCTTAAGTTGAAGGCAGAGAATAAGTGACAAATGGTAGAAATAATGAATAACTTACCATAGGCAAATAATCAATGGAAATTTGTTTTAAAATAAGAATAAGGGAGTCATGTAACTTGTACTAAATCAACTGCCCTGCTTTGGCCAAAAAGAAGAAAAAGACTCAAATCTCATCAAGGCTTATTAAGGAAAAAAGCCTTTTTAAGCACCAACCTCTATTTTGCATAAAATCATTTGGACAACACCTAAGAATTAAACAATATTTTGTAAAGGAATTATGACAGTCTCTACCAATTACGCTGTATTAATGAACATATGGACTAGCTTACTTTCCTGAATGCTGCCCATTTTCAGGGCTGACTCAATGATTTCTACGTTTTCTCAGTGTCTTCTGAGGAAACAGTTTAACAGACACCAACCCACTCCCTCTAAGCCTTAGAGACAGGCACAGTTGCATAAACTGTACCTGGGTATCGGGGCCTTGTCAGGAAGTTTGGGATGCACACATCCAGTCCATTACGCCCTCCTCACACACTTAAGCTTTTAGCTCAACCAAACCCCTACTCCTTCCTGAGCAAGCACCATCCTTTTAACATCTCTACTTAGTAGCTTCTTTCTGTCTAGGACCTCTTTCCCTATTGTTTGTTTCTACACTTTAATCCTCAGATTATTCACACTTTTGCTAAGAAAACTTTCCTGATCTCCCCAGGTAAAATTCATCCCTATGGCCTTCCTTATACATCTAGGAAATGGCATATGCTAATTACACTCCACTTTTGTTGTTTCTGTCTGATCTTAAGTTATAATGGCCATGAGGCCAGAGCCTCCTTCTTTGGATCCTTCATTCCATCTAGGAGAAGACTGATTTATAGAAGATTTTTTTCTTTTACCAATTTGACAATTTCTACTGTGTAGAAATACAAGATTTCTACAAGATTTCTAAGTCATGTTAGACATATATGGGATTTTGAAGTTCTTGCTTTACATGCAGTATAAAACAAGGACTTCAAAATCCCATGTATTTCTGCTCCCATGGTCAGGTGGCTGAGATTTCTTAAAGAATTTTGTTGTAATGAATGGTGCACAGGAAGTTGGATGACTCTATGACTCATAGTCAGGAACTGGACTCATTTTGCAGCCCTGTTGCCAATATCAGACCATGACATTCAATAAATCACCTACTGGCTCTACAGTTATGTATTTTTTTAGAATAATGTCGCAGCAATCTCTCTTGAATGATTAATAAGTTATCATTAATAATCACTGTCCATGTTTTTTAAAAGCACTTCCATAAGAGTCTTTGATCCAAAAATGAATAAATTCAGGGCTGCTTTCCATGGCTGACCCACTTTTCAGTGGCTAAACCAGCTCTTGAATAGACTATCCAAAGGCCTGTTTTCTACATTAGACAATAACATAGAAATTAAAACAGAAAAATTGATATTTAAAAAGATACTACTGTTAGATATATGCACACACACATATGTGATAATCATGGTTCTCAAATAATGTTTACTAATCAGATTTGTTATCTTGTTTACCTTCTTTGAAAATTTGTATATGCTTTTTTCAAAATTAAATGACCACAAAAACTTAGTAATGGACTAAACATATTCAAATAGACCAAATCTCAAATATATAATTTTTTAATACATCCACATGATTTGACCTGACTCATTAACAGCAGGTTTGATGTCTGAAAAGTACTAGTCAATGAATGCTAATCTTTTAAGTCACAGATTTGTAAACAAATAAATGGAGTTAAGATATCCAACTAAGCCTATCTGGTTGCAGCATTAAAAAAAAAAAAAGCCTTTATAAACAAGAAAAATAGAGCACAAGCAACAGTAAATTGCAAGCAAATGACTGCATATTAAAATAATAACATAGATTCTACATTTCTATATGAATGTGTCATCAAGGCTAATATGAACACAACATACACTACCTAGCAATTCTCTCCATACAAAAATACGTTGTCTTTTAAAGTCTAGATATTCAGCAATGATGGATGTCATCCAAAGCAGCCATGAGAATGACCCTCATGTCTATACTTCAAAACCTTGCCAAGAAATATATTCCCCATGTTGTCATAAACAATCTATTTGGCTTCATTGTCTGCTGATAAACATTTCCCGTCAATTCTTTTGAAGCACATACTATTGACATACTTTCAGATAATAACAGATAGCATAAATAACATTTTCTTAGCCCTCTTCTTCAAGGTCTTTCTTTATAATAAAATGTAACTTTTAACATTTATGTATAATCCTTATATTTATTGGGAATTTTATTTTAGCTGCAGGCTTCTAGTAAATAAAGCTGTGTATTAAGCAAATTCAGGTATTTCAAATGTTTTCATAGTAACCACTGTATTTTTTGTCTTCTGCCATGAAAAGCCACTGATTAGCAAATCTGTCTGAAAGCCAGTTCAGAAGCAATATTTTATCAAGTAGAATTTTTAGAAATTGACTTAACTGGTCAAGTTCACATTAGTGCCCCCAGCCCCGCCTCACCAGTAGTTATCAGCAAACTACTAATCTGTATACTCATAGAATCCTGGATCTCCAGACTCTGTCAATCAGTTTACCTACTTTGTATTAACTACAGGCTTTGTGGCCAATGTTTACTATGCCAGGAATTATTTACTGAATTAAGCAAAGTTGTCAACATGATAATAACCTCGTTGTCATCAATATTAATGTTGACTCATCAAACCTTCAAAACATATTTTAATAAATTACCTTTCTGTTGTTGAACATGCAACATACTATAAAGTTAATTTAACATAAAATCAAGAAAATCCTAATACTGTTTATTATATGAATGCATCAGTGGGGCTATTCTCTAGGGAAAAAAAGAAAGATATGCACACTGTATCCTCTTCCACAGAGGGTTACTATCAACTAGACCAGAGGTTTGCTGTCCATGGCTGAATAGCTAACAGGGAAACTTAACTCCTAAGCCACCTCCTGTGTTCCTCACTTGGACTGTGCTGCTGGATTTAAGTGCACATCTGTATATACACTAATGTCCTTAGTGAGAAATCCTATAAGATGGCTCAGGTTGAACAACAGAAAAATTAACTGATAGGGAATGAAAATTGTTAGGGAAACAATTATAGCAGAGAAGGGAAGTTCAGTCTAGGCAGGATCTACATCAACTTCATTTTCCCAGTGGAATTGCTAGAATCCAAGTCATTTGGTCAAGCACAGTGCCGCCAAAGCCCAGGATTCTTGTTCTGCACACCTTATGGCATGTCAAAAGTAGAGAGGCTCTAGTTTTCTCAAGGTAGTGACAGCCCAGTAGCTAAGGCTACGCATTTTGGGATCAGACAGGTCTTGGTACAAGTACTAACTCTTCTACTTACTAGCTATGTGACCCTGAGAAATTTACTAAAATTCTGAGATTTAGTTTCAACATTCGTAAAATGGGGATAAAAACAGCACCCACTTCGTAAGATCACTATGGAACTGTTCTTGGAATCGAGGACATAATCAAAGTTTATTACTATTATTGTGCTGCTATTCAGCATGCCATCTAAGAAACCACTCAGTGGCAAATGTGCAACATGTTTGTTATGATCTCATAAGACTCAGCACAGGACACTGAAAGTTACAGCACATGGTAATACCAAGAAAACTGGACAGAGATTGGGATTACAGTGGTGAGCAGGACATTCAGACTCATTCACAGCTTCCAATTCTATTGGGAGAAATGAAAAGTCAATTTCGATACGCCGTAACAATGATAAGCACTGTAACCTATGAATACATATAGAAGGAACAGATAGCCCAAGTTTGGGGTCAGTGCAGTGTCTAGAAGGCTTGCTGTGGAGGTGAGGTGAAAGAGGTGGCTAAAACTAAGAATGAGTAGGAGTTAGACAGATACACTGTGTGTGTGAGTGTGTGTGTGTGTGTGTGTGTATGTGCATGTGCATGCGTATGGAATATAGTGGTGATGAGAGAGGATGTATATGGCAGGAAATCACCAGCACAGACAACAAGGATAATACAGGCAAAGGCCTGGAGAGAAAAGACTGCTGACGGTGTGTGCAGTGGTGGGGAAGGATGTAACCACAGTTTGTTGTGTTTGTGTTTATTGGTGGCAGACTGAATGGTACCATGGTTAGGGAAAAAGCTCTGGGGTGATGTTGCTTGGGAGCGGGTATGAGGAGGGGAAGTGAGAGCCAGGGCATGGGTTCCACCCCCAGAGAGCTTTATTCAATTGATTTCAGATAGAGTCTAAGTGCTGATATTGTGTAAAGGCTTTCTAAGTAACTATATGCAACCAGTATTTACAGATTTAAATTAAATGCAGATCATCCTATCAAAAGAGAGCAAGGGTGTCTGGGAATGGACTTTCATTATGAATGAAAGCAAATGGGGCTGTGATGTCACATAGCTCTTTCATGACCTCACTGGTACAACATCAGCAACTACTCACAGGCACTTTCGAGCCCTCTTAGGAAAGGGTGCCGGTGATTAATCCTCTGAGCCACAGAACAGGTATTCACAGCTCCAGGCTAGGGTTGCATCCTTACTTTTAAAACCAGCTGAGTTGTGTCCAATGTACCCATTTTCATTTATATTCCAAGATGCTTCTTTTGGAAATAAAATGGAAATGTTTGAAAATGACCTTTCTAGATAATTCTAATACCATCATTAGCCTAAGGAAAATGGTTGTTCAGTACACCAATACACTCAAGAAAAACTAACATAAAAGAGATGCAGAGCCTGAGATTTACTCTATTTTTAAAAATATGATCTGTTTACCCTTTGGTTTTCTGTCCCCCAGGATACATGAGTATGAGCTGTCATAGGTATAATTTATTCTCAACCAACTCTCATGAGTTGGCTATAGTTGATAGCATATTGCCCTTATGTGAAAGGAGTCATGTTTTCGGTTAGGTGGAAAAAGTACCTCCAAATATATTTCTCCAGGGTGCTCAGTACACTGGAGTTCTCAGTAATGAATATTCGCTTATGGGGATAGTAATGTTCCTTTCTTTTACAAGTTATCACCAGACATCTGCCTATATGCCCCATTTGGTTTAGGAGCATTTCAATGTAAGGTTCAGCTTCCATCTGGAAAAAAAGTTATTTTAGTTCTATTGTATATTCTTTTGTCTTTTTTCTGGAAGTAAGAAAGGGGGCCTTGAGCTGTCATCTATGATACTCCTACCATTCATTCTCAGCCTCAAATCTCCCAGCTACCTGGGTCCTCTAAACCTTATATCCAGAGGTGGTGGGCTCATGACTGCCCTTCAGAGAGTTGAAAACAGAGAGCCTGTCATTCTGCAGAAAGTCATATTTATTCACGATGGGGGCCTGGGTTGTGATGTAAGTGAGGACATAGTCACAAAAAATATGCAATCAAATTATTAGTGAAGTTGAATTACCCTTGTTTCTGGAATTTTTATAAATAAAGTATGATGAAATATTTTAGCAAATCATTCAAGCAAAAGAAAACAAGTATAGTTTGTAGGATTTCTGCAAAAGAAGGAGCAAAAGCTGTGTAGGACACATTTCTGATGTTTAAGTAAAATTCACTCAAAAGGAGATATTTTGCTAAGATCATAGCTTTAGTTATCAATCAATAAATAATAACATAAGTCTCCAGAACAGAATAAAAGCTCCAGCACCCACTGCTCAAAACCTCCCAGGAAACAAATCCTCCAAGGAAGAAAGGTAAAAATATCAGAGAGAGACTGGCAATATCTCCCAGGGATCTACAAGATGTCTAGAAGTGAATGTCATTTTCTCACCAATAATCTGCACTTTAATCTTACATGAAACAATTTTTCACAAAAAAACTTCTCTGTTCCCTTGTATTTGATAAAGAAAAAGAATTAGAAATAGGCTCAATTTCTTTTAGAAAAGTAGGTTTCCTCAGCTTTCGCTTGGCCTTTCTTATGACCCCCTATACAAGAAGACAGATAATAAATATAATGATTTATACTGAAAAAAGAGCAGTGAGTATAATGGCCCAAACAGTGCTGTCTTTTATTACGTTACCATAGTAAATAATAGCAGAGCCGTTCACACCGTTACACTTAAGGTTGTAGCAGCGATTCCATTATCATTCCTGTTTTTCAGAAGTTTATAACTTGGTCTTAACAATACACTCCAGCCTGAAACTAGCCTTTTTTTTTTTTTTTAGTCAAAAGCTGGTTTTTCTTGATTGCCATGCTATTATTGAATAATCAGATTGGAAAATTAAATAGTATTTTTACTATTTTTGCTGTCTATATTTTGAATATATATATATATGTATCTTGAAAATCTCTTTTATAACATGCACACATACACACACACAGATATACATGCACACAGACATATATATACTTCATTGGTTTGCCTACACATTCAACATTTGCATTTAGAACAATGGAGAGCATTGAGTACATTTGATGTTCATTAACTGGATGGCCACCATAGTAACTTACTACAAAATGCCTCAAAGGCATATGTTAAACATTTTTTACAGATATTTTCTAATTCTGCAAATAATAGGGTATTTGTTTGATTAAGGTACGTAGCCTCATTTGAAGACAGAAACACATCAACAAAAGATTAGCCAGTAGAATTTAGAAAAAAACATTAATAAACAGCCCATCTAATATCTTGGTAAGTCAGAAATAAAAATGGGCAGTTTTTGTATGGTGTCACTTTTTTGCCTTAACATGAGGACAGAGATAAGATTTAGATTATAAGTCTATCTTCTGGCTTAATTTTCACTTCCAAGTAATTTTGTCAATAATGTTTGGTTGTTTTTTTTTTTAAGTAAAAAAAAAAAAAAAAAGTTACCTGTTCAGTAACACAAGAAGGATTAGGAACCATATAGAAAATTATAAACAGTGCATAATTATATACTCTAAAGCCTGAAACTTACAATAACTTGGCACTCATGTTAATCTGCTGACCTAGACAAATACAGTCTTTTGGTAAAAAAAAAAAAAAAAAAAAAAAAAAAAAAAAAAAAGTTTTGTAAAATAATTATTTGGAGTAAAAATTCTGACTCTACAGCTCTTGTTTGGACCTAAGAAAGCAAAAGACTAAATCTACATAATTCCCCATTGAAAAGAAAATTTGTCTCTACATTAGATTAGGAGGTACCTAAAGGATTCTGTCTTATTCACTATTTTCTCCTTGTGCCTAGGAAATACAGCATTTCCTTATGCATGAATGGAAATTGGGATCCTGACTTTTATAGAAGATTGTCCAAGACAATTTCAAATATCAACAACTTTAATTTATAGTCAAATAAGAAAAGGAAAATTGTTTCTCAATTTTGAGGAGCTCTTTAAATTATTGTAAATGGAAATAAATTGGTGACTTTTACATTTTTAATTCCAAACTCAAGATAACCCTAAAAATGGTAGAAAAAATAATTAGCTCAAAATGGTAGAAAAATAATTAGCTCAAAAGGAATTTTTTAAAATCCCATTATAATGACATTCTTTTAGCCTTTTTTCAGATATAAATTCATCAAATCAGACCCTGATTTATAAGACCTATAAATATACAGATAATATGATGCTTAACGTTATGTCTCCATGATGGGAATGCCCAGATATCTAGTTAAATATCATTTCAAAGTATGTCTGTGAGGGTGTCTCCAGAAGAGATTAGCATTTGAATTGGTGAGCTGTGTAAAGCAGATGGTCCTCCCTGATGTGGTGGGCATCATCCAATCAGTCGAAGGCCTGAATAAAACAAAAAGCTGGCAAGGGTTGAATGTGCTCTCTGCCTGACTATTTGTGCTGGATATCAATCTTCTCCTTGCCCTTGGCATTCATTCCTGGTTCTCAGGCCTTCAGAGAGGACTGGAACCCATGTCATCGGCTTTCTGGCTCTCAGATCTTATAACTACACAACTGGCTTTCCTGAATCTCCAGCTTGCAGACAGCAGGTCATGGGACTTCTCAGCCCCCATAATCATGTGAGACAGCACCGTGTCATAAATCTCTTTGTGTGTGTGTGTGTGTGTGTGTGTGTGTGTGTGTGTGTGCTGTTTCTGTGGAGAATCCTAATACAGGTAATATTTGTGATGTTGTACAGTACCTCACCAGAAGATACAAATGAAGGAAATAGCATCAACTAGAGATTATATTCAGAGAGTGATCCAGAAAAATGAAAAGTACATTGGCAAGAAAATAGGCAGTATCTGCATTGAGTGGATTGGAACCAAGCAAACAAATATTTGAAATTACAAATATAAGAAATTTAGTATAATTAGTATTTTATATAGGACTATAGGATATTATAATAAAATATAAGGGTAACACAAGATTCTAGTATTTAGTAATACACAAATATATACACAGATATACATATGTGTGTTTATATAGTAATACACATATATATATATTTACTTAACAATAATCTATTTTTATATAATAAAGTGTCACTTAACATTTTCCTTTGGCAACTACCCAAATTTGTTGTGATCAACGATCATGGGAAACCATCAAGAGTTCTTTGCCTGCCTTCATGATACCAACATCAGGGAGTACAAAAGCACATCCGCATTCTCCTGAATAACTTAATGATTATGATGGAGACACTCAGACATCCCCTAAATGACATTTTAAGATTGGGGGTACAAAGGAGAGTAAATAAATTATTAAAGCACCAAAAGCTAAGGCAGAGAATAGCTGGAAAGACATGGTTAATCTTTGCAACAATCATCAAGGAGAAAAATCACATGTGTGAGCAGGATGGTATGATGGTTATCAGTACACACTCTGCAGCCAGGTCACCTAGGTTCACAACCTGATTCGAACACATTTTAGCCGGGTGAAGCCAGACAGATCATTTTACATTTCTGTGTCCCAGTTTTCTGAGCTACAAAATAGGGATGATAACAATGCTGACTCTTGGAAAAAATTACATACAATTTGCTATTATTTCAGGATTACAGAGAACAAAATAACAGTCAGGAAGTGTCTTATTCCTTTTGGGCTGCCTTAACAAAATATGATAGAATGAGTGGCTTATAAACAGTAAATATTTATTTCTCAAACTTCTGGAGGCTGGGAAGTCCAAAGTCAAGGTGTGGGCGGATTCAGTGTCTTTGGTGAGGGTCCACTTCCTCATAGCAGCTTTTTACTGTGTCCTTACATGGTGGAAGGGGTGAGGGCATCTTTCTTGGTCTTCTTTTGTAAAGGCACTAATTCATTCATGAGGGCTCTGCCCCTATAACTTAATCACCTCCCCAAAGCCTTACCTTCTAATACTGTCACCTTAAGGATTAGAATTTCAACATATGAATTTTGGGGGACACACACATTCAGACCCTTATAGGAAGGAAAAACACTTGCTTAAATTGCACAATTTAAAAAGTGGAATTTGTTTCTCCATTAGTTTTGAGAGTCCTGAGTCCTTCCATTACTCCACACTACTTTCATTTTTCCTTCAAGACATTAGAGGATTAACAAAAGTGACGCTTGAAACTGTCATCTTCAAACATTGAGGAATAAAAGGAGAAAAAAAAAAAAACACATAAGGTGAAGTTTCCGGAGATGTCCCCTGGAGGACAAAACAAGGGCTGTTTCACACTGCCCATCATGAAAGACTGACCTCTGGTGGCCTCTGGTTACTGGATTGTGGCTGAGCAGGATTCGACCTCCAGCAACAAGGATGCAAAAACCTCCCAGCGAAAGGAAAATACAAACTCACCAATCTATCTCCCCAAATAAGAAGCTATTATTCTTGATGGTGATTGTGAATTTTTCACCATTAGTAGTCTCATGATATTAGTAACACTCTTCACCAAAAGTTATTATTTGCTTTAGAAATATATTTCTGCAGAATAACCAACATTGGTTATGAATACGTTTCTGTTATTGGTTTGATTCTATCACACGTTATGATTCTTTAGGCAGTACTGCAAAGATGCACTGCATTTTCAAAATGATCATTAAGACAGCATAATTACCATCAATTGTTTAAAAAACAAATAACTATTTATTACACAACACCCAGGCACATGAATGTGTTTTTCTTATTCAATTTGTGTTGATTTAAGTGCTTATTATATGAGAAGGATACTGATCGAGTACTTTTGCAAATGGCCTCAAAACATTGAGAAAATTCCTTTTTTCATTTTTACTACCATGAATTTCAACATGAAATATTTTGCCAGTATGCTATGAACAGCAATGTTATAACATAAACCATGGAAAAATTCCAGGCTGTGTTGACATATTTTATGAATGTTATGGGATGCCAGATTGGAGGTGTACATCTGTGGGGGTTGGCCAGTCATCCTACTGCCGTCTGTGTATCTGTACACATAAATGAATTAGCTAATATAAAAACAGTGCATAAACAAATTTCATGTTATAGAATTTCCTTTATGGAGTACAGAATATTCAAATCTGAGTAAGGAAGTAGAGAATTATGTTCAACTGCCATTACTTGCGAACAAGGAATGTATAAAATGGAAAAGATACAGCACCCAAGCCAAAATGCCTTATGTAGCCTGCTTGGCTGTTCTCCTTTTACTCCCCTTTTATATATTATCCTGTTTTACTGGCAGCAGTTTCTGCAACCTAAGATGGTGAGCAATGATCTTTTATCAGAGAACTGGAGAAACCGTATCATAGTTCAAGGTCATTCAGTGACTACCAAATCCCTTTCTTCCTGAGGAAAAATCAAGCCAAGTCTTAATATTCAACCCTCAACTCTAGAGTCTCATCTCTGAATTAGTCTGTATACAACAAACATTATAGTCACTTATCAAGAGAGGTCCCCCTCGTAGCTGATCTAGAGAAAAAAATCCCTTAGCAATATGACATTCTTGTTCTATCCTTTACATACATAGAAAAATACCTCAAAGATAACACCCCCTCCCACATACAGGGCTTGATATCAACAACTTCACGCCAAATTTTTTTCTCCTCCACCCCCCTTATTACATTTAATTCTTTCATGACGCCTCTTACTGCTCAAATAGTGTAAATGATTTTTTCTGATATACTGGCTGGCTTCAACTTTCACTGTATCTTCTCCTAATTCGTAAATATTATTTTGCTTGAGTCATTATTTCTCCCTGGGTTCCTTTTTTGCTAAACACTGTGTGTGTGTGTGTGTGTGTCTGTGTGTGTGTGTGTGTGTGTGTAAGCACTACACAAATGAATAAAAGGAAGCAACAAATGATCCCTTAGGGGAATCTATACATACGCATATACAGTACATATAATTGGTGTTAATTTCAATGGTGGGATTTTTAAGTTAGACAAGAAACAATAAAACTTTTATTTTTAGCTAACAGTTTGTGGGCTAATTTAGTCCTTGAAATCCTTCCAAGCACGATAGCTTAAATTTGCCCCAGATGGACTTTCTCTTCTGTTCAAATTGCTCGACAGCAACATAACAGCCATTTATAACAAAGTCTGCAGAAATGGGCTGGCGCTTCTACTCTTCCAAATACATTTGTCTGTTTGTAAGAGGGTGCCCCCATAAATCACCATGAATTAAAGAGGAATGCACACGTCCCAATCCAAACATCGGGAAGAAACCGTTGCCCAATAGATAAGAACGCAAACAAGTGCAAAGCATCACTTGAGTTTTTATAGAAGGCCCATATTTTTGGAAGGCAACCAGTGCTGTTTCACATGCTGTACTTTTTCTAATCTGACTGACTCACAGTCTTGTGATAGTGAGATAAGCTAGGTAGGCAAATTTTTATAGAGTTGCAATTACTGAAATTGTCATTACGCTGCTCACTGTAAAATAAATATAGATAGAAGTGAAATTATGCACAGGCTAGAAGTAGAAAGTGTTTTGCTTCTGTTTGCTAAATTAATCTCTTCCTAAATGGCTGCAGGCCAGGTAGGTTAGCATTTGTGGTTTCAAAGGTTTTCAGCGCTTGCAATGAGCCATGAAATTACTGCATGCTGCTGAAAATGGCAGCTGATGAAAGGAAAAGAGTGAATCCCAAAGGCAGAAAGACAGGAGGAAGCAAAATTACAGGCAGAAAGTCTGATTTTTGATGTTGCTCATTGTGAAATGTACACCCAAACTTTTAATAAAACATAAAACATTAATAAACCTGCTAACAATTCCTTACAATTTCTTTTGAAGTCTGAGTATAATTTCTGAATACTTATTAAAACAGGCAACGATTCAGAGGGGGTTGAGCAGTTTTCTATCTATGGTATGTGCTATATTGGTAGATACTCTACTTGTGACTTTTGAAATAAGATTTTTATTGATGTTTTTAATTGAATCACATGAAAGGATTGATTTTCGGTTAATAAAAGTATCCAGATTCTTGAGTTTCCGTTAAGATTACCTGGTTTTAATTTTGATCCTGACATCAGCATATACCATAATCAGTGCTGCTATCCTGTTTAAATCATTTGAACTTTCAAAGAAAAAGGAGATACCTGAGTCTTCATACATAGGTTTGAAAGCTCTCTAAGCCAGAGTGCTATGTCTCGAGAGTCCTTACCCCATTCTCAGGAAGAATGTGAATCAGTTTGATTTCACAAAACCACAAACACTGCACCTTGCCATACAGAGACAGATTTTTCATGCCAAAAGTAAACATTTTCCCAATCCCCAGGCTTTGCTTCTTGAAGATTGGTTTCAAATTGAAGACTTTAAGAGTTCTTCAATGTACTTATCAAGGTGCTTCCCATCTTGCAATAAAAACTAGTCATTAAGGCTTTCAGTTATTTCATAACGAAGAGAGATTCCTGAAAAATGAAGTGTTCATCATTTAGAAATCCAAATTTCTGGATATTAGACAGACTTGGTCTCTGTGCAACGGGAGTTCATCCACACCAAAATAATCATGCTACTACCACTAAGGAATGCAAAATAATTACATGTTCTTAGAGATTCCAAGCACTTACAGTTGCATGATTTTATAGATTAATTACTAGGAAGACAGGATTGTAAAGATCTTTGAATTAAATTCTGCTATAGAAGGCATAAATAATCTAATGATTACTATGCACGCCTGGTCAAATAGTTACTGTCACCAAGTTATTAGAGTGCTGATTTCACTTCTAGCAAGGAAATGATCTGAACTGCAAATTCAGCTTGGTTATAAGGAAGAGACGCTTCGCTCTTAGCCACCAAAGCTTCAACAAAGAGGAGAGCAGTGAAGTTAGTCACAAAAAAAGAATAAGAAGCATTCAGTAATTCATGAGATACTTAAAAATTAAACCCTCACAGATGAAATACCTAACTACCCACTGTATTCATTTTTGCATTCATTTTTAAATGGCCATAAAATTTCTCCTTCCTACATTTTTCTTGTATCCCCTCATTTTTTTTCCTTTTTAAAAATAGTCACAGTGTGATTTCAGGGAGGACTGGTTTATTGGAAAGTGCATTTGATTTGGAGTTGGAAGAACACAGCTTTGCCACTTAATAGCCATGCAATCACATGGCAAAGGGTTCTTCCTTACCAGGTCTAGATGTCGTGGTCTTTTTTTTTTTTTCTTTTTTGGTATCCAAATAATGATAGAAACACTCACCTAATAGAATTAAATGAATGCACCTAGAGACATTTCCCACTTTGTAAACTAGAAACATTTATACAATTGTGAGAGATGATTTGAAAGTGAATGTTTGAGACACTGTTAATTTTCAAATAAGATTGATAAAGAAGGTAACCAGGATCTAGAAAATTAACCCAGCTGAGGATATAGACTAAGTGGCCATATATAATGGGGTTTCTTGAGAGAAAATCGGCCACCCTCTCACATACCTGAACGGTTTCCTGTTTTCTGGAAGCCATGATTTTATTTTATTTCCCATCCCTGTTCCTACCTTACTGAATTTTGTATTGAGCTACAATTTTCAAGCAATTCAAATCAAGTTGCTATAATTCCTGATTTGCCTTGATCTGTGTCAGCACCAAAGCTTCAGTGAAAAGAAAAAAAAAAAGAAAGAAAGAAATCATGCATGCCCCTTGTTCAAGCCACCTTAAAAGCACATTTCTCACCCTAACATTTATGAACGGATCAGAAAAGATGTTGACCTTAGAAAAATAGGGCATAAGTTTTACCATCGAGTTCAATTTAGTCACAGTCATACCTACTGCCAAATTTGATCTAAAGTCAAATTGTAAATTCAGGAGGAATAGAACTAGAAAATGCTAATCATACTGATGATGCTGGAAGTGTTTGAAAATATAGGAATTCCCATGAATGTTTCTGTTGTAATTACTATTGCTCACAGTCACTCAAAAGCATTCTATTTTCAAGTTAAAAAAAGATTATCTGACACAAAAAAAACCCCTCAATATCTAAATAGCATCAAAATCAAAGATTTCCCTCAATAACCTTAGAACTAGTGACTACAAAGTTAAAATGTTCAGAAATAGCTATTTCATGAATGCTTATTAGAATTCTATTGTAATATGAAGAATATTTGAATTCATTTTGGAAAATTTCTGTCTAAATTTATTATTTGTACATTCATTCAACAAACATTTATTGAGTGCCTAGTATGCTCCAGGCATTGTTGTAAGCATAAAAAAGCAAGACAGACAAATCCATGATCTACTGGAGTTTAAATTCTAATGAGCATGGGTACACAACAGGGACTGTAAATCAATTTCATTTTATTGTCTATGAATATTAATTAGAGACAAGTCTAGCAAACTGTGATGAAAAAGCCTAGACAGTTATATGTAAGTTCAAGAGGAAAGACTGCCGTGATTGACTAGTGATGTCTGCCATGGGAACAGGATAGGGGAGCCCTGGCATGCATGCCACACTTTTGCTATTCCTACTTCATACGAAATTACTCTGGGGCTACAGGCGTCAAATTCAGAACTGTTCCCCAGGGAAAATACTGGTGCTAGTTACACATATCACCTTGACCTACTTTTGTATCATCCTTTGTGAGTTGCATTAAGAGAAAAGAACCTTCTACTTACATTTCTGTGTGCCCCAAGTAGGCTCTTAGGTTTTCATAAAAGATTAACCTTTTTTTCCTTTGGTTGTTCACCAAAACATAACGCTATGCCTTTACTTATAAACAGAAAATATTTGCACGTTACATTCTTGCCAGATTATGTCAAGATTGCACTCTCTGCTAGCCTACAATGACCAAATCCTTGATAACTCTTGCAGGCTAACCTTGTACCTGGTGGGTAGCCACAAACCAAATTTCTGCCAACTTGCCAATAAAATACCTATGAAAATATACAAGTAAAGGATGTGAACTGACAATTCAAAGAAGAAATATAATTGCAGTAGAGCAAATAAATATTTCTGACCGCATGAGTAATCAGGAAAATGCAAATTAAACAATGAGCCACCATTTTTTCCCTATCAAAGCAACAAACATTTTAAAAAAATGAATATAAACGGTGTTGGTAAGAGTGTGGGGGAAAGAGCACACTCATACTTAGAGGAAAGAAATACCACCTCTTTAGAAAGCAATTGTTCAGTCCTTAAAAATAATTAAAATATGTATACTCTTAGAGACCATTTATATTTTATTGAAATACTCATGCAGGTGTATCCATACAGGAATATTTGTGTCATACAATTTATAAGAATAAAATCTTGCTCATTAAGAGCAGACTGGTAAAACATATTATACTAGATCCATACTATGAAATACAATGTACCCAGTACAAAAATGTGTTTGATGGACATCTGCTGAGATAAGATTCATGATCTATACCAAGGCAGAATGTAAATTGTAGAATATTACATAAATAGGATTCCATTTTTTCAGAAAAGTATGTGCATGTACATTTAGAATAAGTGTATATCTATATGTATATAGAAAATATCTAAAAGCACATACACAAAACTATCAAACTCTTCTTCTTGATGAGTAAACAATCTTTTAGTTTTCATTGTATAAAATTATATAGAATTTGAACTTTTCAATGGGAATGTATAATTTGTAATAAAAAGGGAAGAGAAATATGGGCAAAAATTTGTCAGAAATATTTAATTAAAATCTAAGTAAGAATGCGATGTTAATTTCAGACAAAATGAAATTCAGATCCCCTTTCCTACCTTTATCAGACAAAGGACATAAATTCGGATTAATAAAGGTATAACAAATGCTGTGTACCAAATAGTACCATTAATTATTTGAAGCAAAATCTTAGAACTTTAAGAAGTGCAGAGAAGTGCCATCTTTAGAAACCAAAGTCTCATTCAACTTCAAATATTTAAAATAGATTTAAAAAGAGTGACAAGTTAAATGAAGGAAAAGACTCAAGTGTTTATTACATTTTTCTATATGAATTGTACCTCAAGGTAACTAAAAGGAAGATGAGGGAAATTTTCTCTTTATAAAAGTCTTCCTAGAAGGGAAGAATAAATGATGAAATAAAAAGATCACCACTTTGCAACTCCTAACAGAATGCTAGAGCTGCACAACGATTAGAGACCACTAACATCACAAAGAGCAACATCCCGGCACTATGTGGCTCCTGATAGCAGGACACACAACACCCTGTGAAGCAGCATGGCTTAAAACAGAAATGAAACCTGAATCTGATCATGCATTTATATCTAATTACCAAATTACAGCAAGTACAGAGGACAGAGGAACATTTTAAACCAGACCACAGGGATGAAATCAGCAAAATCCACACTGTTAGACCATAAAACAAACAATCTAATTTCTTCTACAAATAAAATAAGAAAAATCTCAGGACATGAAGGAGGAGTTTATAATTTTTTTTTAAGTGGGAGACATAAAAAGCAATCATGCTGCTTGAACTTTTAGATCTTTCTTCTAACTATTTTAAAAAGATAGAGAAAAAATTATGAGACTATTGGAAATGGGAACCCTAGCAGGGAGATATTTGATATTAAGTTGTTATTGTTAGTTTTATTTAGGTGCAATAATAATTTTGTGATTATATTTTGAAGAAGTCTTTATATTTTAGAAACATATACTAAATAATTACAAATGAAATTATATGGTGTCTAGGATTTACTTTAAAATCATTCAGGAATGGGGAACATATTAATGGTAAGGATGAAACAAAATTTATTGTGAGCTAGTAATTATAAAGACCGGGTATGGAAAAAAAGGAGACTTATGATACTATTCTATATGCTTCTGACAATGTTTAGATTTTATTGATAACATAAAATCTAAAAATAGGGATAAAGAAAATTTGAATAATAAAATTGATATTGTTGTATCATTGCAAATATTTCCAACTTCGGACTTTAAAGAGAATTTCCTCTTTTAAGTATCCTTAGAACATTTGCAAAAGTTAATCATTTCAAGGCCACAAAGATGATCTTAAGAAATTAAAAAAGAGGAACTATTTCACTAGTGATATTCACGGACAATAAATTATAATATTACAAGAAATTAATAGCATTGGGAAGAATGTAAAATTTTTCCAAAGTAATGTACGCATTTGACCATTTCAATGAGATTTTTATTTACATGAGCCTTTAAAAAATTCCTCTACATTTCATCTTGAATTAATGTCCAAAATAAAAATTAAAGCAATTTTGAGAAAAACTAGATAAAAAGATAGTTACTTGCAATAAATTATGAAATAGAAGTAAAAATTAATTAAAACATGTAACTGGCATAAGAACTGACAGATCAGTGTAATGGAATATACAACCTCAAAATGTATCTTAGTGTATAGAAGAATTTAATATGGGACAAAAGCTGCATACAAGAATAAAGAAAAGAAATAAATTATTCACTAATGATGTTGAGGAAGTTGACTAGGGAAAAAGCCAATCCTGTTTAATATAAAGCTAGACATGTTTTATGGTGTCTGCATATTCCCCAATTTAGGGGTGCTACCTATTGTGCAAATAACTGAAAAGGCACAGTCACCTTCTACACCATGTCATCACTATTTCTCTGACTATAATATTTGAATCAAGACATATAATTTATAAGGTATATAGTCATCTATAGTCTGTCCTGTATCATTAGGTTCAAAAATACGAGCTTGATTATAAGATTATTCTGCCCGGAATACAAAACTGAGAAACTGAAGAATTTCAGCAATTAGCAAGCGGGGCATAAAGGACTCTTTGAAAGGTGTAATTGAATATTTATACTATGCGATATTGTCAGAGCCAGGTTAACATCTAAAATTATTTTATGAAGTGGTAAATAAAAATTAAACTCTATTAAACACTAGAAAAAATACTATAGATATTTCACAGAAAAAAAACAGATGACAATGGGAAAAAAATGGTTTAACTTCTCTAGTACTTACAGCAATGCAGATAAAAACAATACTGAGTTACTAATTTTATTATCAGGTTGGAAAAGAGAAAAAAAAATCAACATTACCTTTGAATACTGCCAAGGTTATACTGAGATAGATCCTGGACTGTCCACTGCTGATAGGAGTATAAATTGGTAAAAATAACAAATACATAACTTTTCTGGAGAGAAATTTGAATATAATCTATCAAAAGGCTTAAAATAATGCATACTCTTTGATTCAGCAATGTCACTTCTAGGATTCTAGTCTAGAGAAATAATCAGAAATGTGTACTCAGTTTAAATATACGAATGTTTCTTTATAGCAGTAGTGAGAACTCTGGAAATTCAAGATTGTTAAATAATTAAGTTCCATAGCAATAATATGTATTAATCACAAACATTTAAGAATGTACTGAGCGGTAGAGACTCTTCCAAAGCATCCTGATTTAATCTCAGAACAACCCTTGGGGTTTGGTACTAGATACGGAGACATCAAGACAGGTGGTAAACTGTTAAGCTGGAATATGACCACGAGTGTCTGACTCCACAAATGGCACTTTTCGCTACCGCACTGTAATAGCATTTTCTGAGTCTTTTAATATGCCAGCTGCAATCCTAACATTTTACACCGTTTTATTTAATACAAATCTATGAATTAAAAAACAAAAATAAAAAAACAAACAAAAAAATAATTCATTGATATTGCCATTACAAGCACCAGAAAGCTAAAGCACAGAGAGTCAGTACCTCAGTAAAGACTAGAGAGCTAACAGCAACAGAGAGATTCAAGGAGGGTTTAATGCACATAAAAATCACTACATTAAAACATGAGCATTTGTTAAATACAACACTAAATTGTAGGGTTTCGGGAATTTAACTCTGTCCCCTGGGGAGTAAAAGTGGTTCAAACTTTTTGGAGTTTGGCATTGTCTCTCAAAATTATGAATGTGTAGAATCATTAGTGGGCCACATCAATTTTAGGATTCGGTCTTGTACGAATGCCAGCCCATGTACACCTAAATACATGTATTATGATGTCTACTTCAGCAATGTTTATGTCAGTTAGGAAAAACATCTCAACTAGCTATGAATGGAAGATGGTTAAATAACAACCCAGTTCACACCATGCAGCTGTGAAAATGAAAAAGGCTACTGAACCTGTACAGTAATCCCCCTTATCTTCAGGAGATATGTTCCAAGCTCCTCAGTAGGTCCTGAAATAGTAGCTAGTACTGAAATCCCATATGTATTATGTTTTTCCTATGCATACATACCTATGATAAAATGTATAAAGTAGGCACAGAGACTAACAATGAAATAAAATAAAACAATAAAAATAAAATAACAATATGCCAATATCACTACTCTTGTGCTTTGAGACTATTATGTAAAATAAGGGTGACTTGAACACAAGCACGGCAATACAGAGAAAGGTGATATAACCGAGATGGCTACTGAGTGACTCACCGATGGAGAGTGTGTACAGTGTGAATACACTGGACAAAGGGAGCATTCACGTCCTGGGCAGGATGGTGTGAGATTTCACCATGCTACTCAGAGTGACACACAATTTGAAACTGATGAATTGTTTATTTCTGGAATTTTCCATTTAATATTCTTAGACCACGGTTGACCACTGATAGCTGAAACCACAGAAAGCAAAGCCCAGAAAACAAAACCTCCCATAAAGGGAGACTACTGTGCTGGCTTAGACAGAAGGTCATAACTTGTTATGTGAAAAGAAGCATATTGCAGAAAATGCACATGTACACCCACTCACATACTTGTTACTATTTGTGTGAAAACAAAATGCTCACCTATATGTGTGTCTAAATAAAATATATCTATATTATATTTTTAGATGTATACATATGCTAGACTGATAATAGGTATCAGTTCTAGGGAATAGATTGATAAAGTTAAAGGAAAGGGAGAAATTTTAGTTTTTACTTTAAACTGTTCTCAAAAGTAAGGAAAAAACTAGCACTGGGATTTGAGTGTCAAGTTCACAAGGGATCTGGGTATCGCTAAACCAAATGATCAGTTTCTTGTCTATATTTTAATTGACTTTTCAGCAGTATTTGACACAGTTAACCACTTCCCTTTTCATAAACTCTGCTGTTGTTGCCTTCTCTTACTCTTAGTTTTCTTTCCCCCTCATGGGACATTTCTCAGTAATTTTCACCAACTGTTCCTAATACTATCTCAAATATTGGAGGCTCCCAGGCTCAGTGCTGGGATGCTTTCTTTTCACTCTCTAGTCCTTGTTCACCTTATCCAGTCCTTAGGTGGCAAAAATAATATATATCAAGTACTCAAATTTAACCCATCTATAATGAACTGAATGTTTGTGTCCTCCCAAAATGTATATGTTGAAGCCCAACCACCAGTGTGGCTGTGTTTGGAATAATAACATAATTAAGGTTAAAGGACGTCATAAAGGTAGGATCCTGACCCAAGTGGATTAGTGCATTTATAAGAGACATCAAAGAGGACATATGTGAGAACATAGTGAGAAGGCAGCCATCTATAACACAGGAGAAGAGCCCTCACCAGAAGTCAAACCCTACTGGAACCTTGATGTTGGAATTCCCAGCATCCACCGTGGAATAATAAATTCCCATTATTTAAGCCACCCTGTGGCATTTTATGGCAGGCCTAGCAGACTATAAAATACCATCCAAAATAGGTACCTTGAGTCCCACTTCCCGAAGGGTTTCTTCCCTAGACTTCCTCTTTTCAGTAAACCTATCCTCTACTCTTGATCAAAAATCTTGATTCTTCCTGTTCCCTCACCAAGTACACCTAATACTTTATCAAGTTCTGTTCATTCTACCTTTAAAACTTGCTTTGAATCTGGACACACCCTCTATCTTCACTACCTCTGTCCAGCCCACACCATCATTCTCTCACCTGAACAACTGCACAAGCTTCCTAACAGGTCACCTGCCTTCACTCTCGCCTTATTATAAACGACATACATAGAGAAGCCAGACATTCTTTTTTGTTTTTTTTTGTTTTTTTTTTTGAGATGGAGTTTTGTTCTTGTTGCCGAGGCTGGAGTGCAATGGTGGAATCTCGGCTCACTGCAACCTCCGTTTCCTAAGTTCAAGAAATTCTCCTGCCTCAGCCTCTCTAGTAGCTGGGATTACAGGCATGCACTACCACGCCCAGCTAATTTTTTGCATTTTTAGTAGAGAGGGGGTTTCTCCATGTTGGTCAGACTGGTCTCGAACTCCCGACCTCAGGTGATTTGCCCGCCTCAGCCTCCCAAAGTGCTGGGATTACAGGTATGAGCCACTATGCCCAGCCCAGGCATTCTTTACATAATGTGAATCAAATGACATCATATCCCTGCTTAAAACCTTCAAATTATGTCCCATGCCACTTAGAATAAATTCCACTCTCTAATGTTGATTTACAAAGCCCTATAAAATCTCACCTTTGCTATCATTCCCAACTAATCTGGTACCACTTGGTCTTACCCTACGGCATCCAAGACACAGTGGTTTCCTTTGTTTCTCATACACCCTATGTGTGCTGTTGGCTTAGAGTCAGTGTGGCAGCTGTTCTCTCTACTCAAAGTATCCTTTCCTTAATCTTGGCTTCACTGGAGTCTTCATGTCATTCATATTTCCAATTGTCTGTCACTTCATCTGAAAAGTTTCTACCAATCTTACCTACCCATCCAGAAACTACAGCACTGACTTTGTTTATACACATAGCACTTTCACTGTGAGAATTTGTTTTGTTTGTTTTTATCATTTTTGCTCTCCCTTACTAGAATGTCAGTTCCATGAGAGCAAGATTTGTCTTGTTCATCCTTTTAGCTTCTGCATTTTAACCTATATTTTTTCCAACGTACACAACAGGGTTAATCCAGTTCCTCTTAGAAAATTATTTATGGTGGCATTATTGATGTGAGTTTTCTGTATGAGCCCAATTTAAATAAATTATAATAATTATCTAATTCATTCAAAATTACTTCCCAATAGAATTAGATAGTCCTGGGAAATAAATTAATAGGGGAGAATATATGTCACTTTCCTTACACTAACATGAATTGTAACCACAAAATACCTGAACTTCACTAGTAAACAATGCATATTTTCCCTGTAAAAAGTCTAATGTAAAAGATTTACAATAAAGATATTAGCTATTATTATTTCCTGATCTTAAATCAAAAGTAAGTTATTGTACATTGTAGATAGGCAGCACAGGAAAGAAAGAAGAGCTAATAAAGTTAAAGCTTCCAAAGACACAGGTAAAAGACTGACCCTTATCTTAGTATAAAGCTTATATAGTGTGGGCCCACCAATGACTCTGTGGGGAGGGTGTTATAATAAAATTCACCTGCCGTTACTGAAGCTTCAGATATCAGGAAGTACCCTTTAAGTTAACACTATTTTCATTGTTGTTGTTTTTTTTTTGAAATATAAAATGGACTGCAGTATTCATATTATTTTTCATATCTCTATTTTTAAATGTTGTATTAAGTCAGGAAGAGGGAATATATTATTCTAATTATTCTGTTATTATACCTTTACTCTTTGGTTCAAATTGTGTTCTTGATGTTCACATACACCAAAATCAGAGGGGCGGGGGCGCCCAAGACGGCCGAATAGGAACAACTCCAGCCCCCAGCTCCCAGCATGAGCAACACAGAAGACAGGTGATTCCTGCATTTTCAAATGAGGTACTGGGTTCATCTCACTGGGGCGTGTCGGACAGTCAGTGCTGGTCAGCAGGTGCAACCTGACCAGCGAGAAATTAAGCAGGGTGAGGCATTGCCTCACCTGGGAAGAACAAGGGGGAAGGGAATTCCTTTTCCTACACAAGAGAAACTGAGACACACAACACCTGGAAAATCGGGTAACTCCCACCCTAATACTGTGCTTAACCAAGGGTCTTAGTAAAGGGCACACCAGGAGATTATATCCCACACCTGGCTGGGAGGGTCCCACGCCCACAGAGCCTCCCTCATTGCTAGCACAGCAGTCTGAGATCTAACTGTAAGGCAGCAGCGAGGCTGGGGGAGGGGCGTCTGCCATTGCTGAGGCTTAACTAGGTAAACAAAGCCGACCAGAAGCTTGAATTGGGTGGAGCGCACCGCAGCACAAGGAGACCTGCCTGCCTCTGTAGATTCCACCTCTGGGGACATGGCATAGCTAAATAAAAAGCAGCAGAAAGCTCTGCAGATGTAAATGTCCCTGTCTGACAGCTTTGAAGACAGCAGTAGTTCTCCCAGCACGGAGGTTGAGATCTGAGAACAGACAGACTGCCTTCCAAAGAGGGTCCCTGACCCCTGAGTAGCCTAACTGGGAGACATCCCCCACAAGATGCAGACCGACACCTCACATCTCACACGGCTGGGTACACCTCTGAGATGAAGCTTCCAGAGGAAGAATCAGACAGCAACGCTCGCTGTTCAGCAATATTCTATCTTCTGCGGCCTCTGCTGCAGATACCCAGACAAACAGTGTCTGGAGTGGACCTCAAGCAAAATCCAACAGACCTGCAGCTGAGGGTCCTGCCATTAGAAGGAAAACTAACAAACAGAAAGGATACCCACACCAAAACCTCATCAGTACATCACCATCATCAAAGATCAAAGGCAGATAAAACCACAAAGATGGGAAAAAAGCAGTGCAGAAAAGCTGGAAATTCAAAAAATCAGAGCGTATTTCCCCCTTCAAAGGAACGCAGCTCATCGCCAGCAATAGAACAAAGTTGGACGGAGAATGACTTTGACGAGTTGACAGAAGAAGGCTTCAGTCGATCAAATTCTCAGAGCTAAAGGAGGAACTACGTACCCAGAGTAAAGAAACTAAAAACCTTGAAAAAAGAATGGAAGAATGGATAACTAGAATAATCAATGCAGAGAAGACCATAAACGAACTGATAGAGATGAAAACCATGACAGGAGAACTACGTGACAAATACACAAGCTTCAGTAACCAACTCGATCAACTGGAAGAAAGAATACCAGTGATTGAAGATCAAATGAATGAAATGAAGCGAGAAGAGAAGTGTAGAGAAAAAAGAATAAAAAGAAATGAACAAAGCCTCCAAGAAATATGGGGTTATGTGAAAAGACCAAATCTACGTCTGATTGGGGTGCCTAAAAGTGACGGGGAAAATGGAACCAAGTTGGAAAACACTCTGCAGGATATCATCCAGGAGAACTTCCCCAACCTAGTAAGGCAGACTAACATTCAAATTCAGGAAATACAGAGAACACCACAAAGATACTCCTCGAGAAGAGCAACTCCAAGACACATAATTGCCAGATTCACCAAAGTTGAAATGAAGGAAAAAATATTCAGGGCAGTCAGAGAGAAAGGTCGGGTTACCCACAAAGGGAAGCCCATCAGACTAACAGCAGATCTCTCGGCAGAAACTCTACAAGCCAGAAGAGAGTGGGGGCCAATATTCAACATTCTTAAAGAAAAGAATTTTAAACCCAGAATTTCATATCCAGACAAACTAAGTTTCATAAGTGAAGG
The DNA here is from genome assembly GCF_024542745.1 of Macaca thibetana thibetana. Taxonomy (NCBI): domain Eukaryota; kingdom Metazoa; phylum Chordata; class Mammalia; order Primates; family Cercopithecidae; genus Macaca; species Macaca thibetana. The sequence goes on from NC_065585.1 coordinate 40,083,711, forward strand.
AGAAATAAAATCCTTTACAGACAAGCAAATGCTTAGAGATTTTGTCACCACCAGGCCTGCCCTACAGGAGACCCTGAAGGAAGCACTAAACATGGAAAGGAACAACCGGTACCAGCCATTGCAAAAAGAAGCCAAATTGTGAAGACCATCGATGCTATAAGAAACTGCATCAACTAACGAGCAAAATAGCCAGCTAACATCATAATGACAGGATCAAGTTCACACATAACAATATTAACTTTAAATGTAAATGGACTAAATGGTCCAATTAAAAGACACAGACTGGCAAATTGGATAAAGAGTCAAGACCCATCAGTGTGCTGTATTCAGGAGACCCATCTCACATGCAGAGACACATATAGGCTCAAAATAAAGGGATGGAGGAAGATCTACCAAGCAAATGGAAAACAAAAAAAAGCAAGGCTTGCAATCCTAGTCTCTGATAAAACAGACTTTAAACCATCAAAGATCAAAAGAGACAAAGAAGGCCATTACATAAAGGTAAAGGAATCAATTCATCAGGAAGAGCTAACTATCCTAAATATATATGCACCCAATACAGGAGCACCCAGATTCATACAGCAAGTCCTTAGAGACTTACAAAGAGACTTAGACTCCAATACAATAATAATGGAAGACTTTAACACCCCACTGTCAACATTAGACAGATCAACGAGACAGAAAGTTAACAAGGATATCCAGGAATTGAACTCAACTCTGCACCAAGCAGACTTAATAGACATCTACAGAACTCCCCACCCCAAATCAAAAGAACATACATTCTTCTCAGCACCACATTGCACTTACTCCAAAATTGACCACATAATTGGAAGTAAAGCACTCCTCAGCAAATGTACAAGAACAGAAATTATAACAAACTGTCTCTCAGACCACAGTGCAATCAAACTAGAACTCAGGATTAAGAAACTCAGTCAAAACTGCTCAACTACATGGAAACTGAACAACCTGCTCCTGAATGACTACTGGGTACATAATGAAATGAAGGCAGAAATAAAGATGTTCTTTGAAACCAATGAGAACAAAGATACAACATACCAGAATCTCTGGGACACATTTAAAGCAGTGTGTAGAGGGAAATTTATAGCACTAAATGCCCACAGAGAAAGCAGGAAAGATCTAAAATTGACACCCTAACATCACAATTAAAAGAACTAGAGAATCAAGAGCAAACATATTCAAAAGCTAGCAGAAGGCAAGAAATAGATCAGAGCAGAACTGAAGGAGACAGAGACACAAGAAACCCTCCAAAAAATCAATGAATCCAGGAGCTGGTTTTTTGAAAGATCAACAAAATTGATAAGACCACTAGCAAGACTAATAAAGAAGAAAAGAGAGAAGAATCAAATAGACACATAAAAAATGATAAAGGGGATATCACCACGGATCCCACAGAAATACAAACTACTATCAGAGAATACTATGAACACCTCTACGCAAATAAACTAGAAAATCTAGAAGAAATGGATAATTTCCTGGACACTTACACTCCCCCAAGACTAAACCAGGAAGAAGTTGAATCCCTGAATAGACCAATAGCAGGCTCTGAAATTGAGGCAATAATTAATAGCCTACCAACCAAAAAAAGTCCAGGACCAGACAGATTCACAGCCGAATTCTACCAGAGGTACAAGGAGGAGTTGGTACCATTCCTTCTGAAACTATTCCAATCAATAGAAAAAGAGGGAATCCTCCCTAACTCATTTTATGAGGCCAGCATCATCCTGATACCAAAGCCTGGCAGAGACACAACAAAAAAAGAGAATTTTAGACCAATATCGCTGATGATGAACATCGATGCAAAAATCCTCAATAAAATACTGGCAAACCGAATCCAGCAGCACATCTAAAAGCTTATCCACCATGATCAAGTGGGCTTCATCCCTGGGATGCAAGGCTGGTTCAACACGTGCAAATCAATAAATAATCCAGTATATAAACAGAACCAAAGACAAAAATCACATGATTATCTCAATAGATGCAGAAAAGGCCTTTGACAAAATTCAACAGCCCTTCATGCTGAAAACTCTCAATAAATTTGGTATTGATGGAACATATCTCAAAATAGTAAGAGCTATCTATGACAAACCCACAGCCAATATCATACTGAATGGGCAAAAACTGGAAGCATTCCCTTTGAAAACTGGCACAAGACAGGGATGCCCTCTCTCACCACTCCTATTCAACATAGTGTTGGAAGTTCTGGCTAGGGCAATCAGGCAAGAGAAAGAAATAAAGCGTATTCAGTTAGGAAAAGAGGAAGTCAAATTGTCCCTGTTTGCAGATGACATGATTGTATCTTTAGAAAACCCCATCGTCTCAGCCCAAAATCTCCTTAAGCTGATAAGCAACTTCAGCAAAGTCTCAGGATACAAAATCAAGGTGCAAAAATCACAAGCATTCTTATACACCAGTAACAGACAGGGAGCCAAATCATGAATGAATTCCCATTCACAACTGCTTCAAAGAGAATAAAATACCTAGGAATCCAACTTACAAGGGATGTAAAGGACCTCTTCAAGGAGAACTACAAACCACTGCTCAGTGAAATAAAAGAGGACACAAACAAATGGAAGAACATACCATGCTCATGGATAGGAATAATCAATTTTGTGAAAATGGCCATACTGATCAAGGTAATTTATAGATTCAATGCCATCCCCATCAAGCTACCAATGACTTTCTTCACAGAATTGGAAAAAACTGCTTTAAAGTTCATATGGAACCAAAAAAGAGCCCGCATTGCCAAGACAATCCTAAGCCAAAAGAACAAAGCTGGAGGGATCACACTACCTTACTTCACACTATACTAGAAGGCTACAGTAACCAAAACAGCATGGTACTGGTACCAAAACAGAGATATAGACCAATGAAATAGAACAAAGCCCTCAGAAATAATACCACACATCTACAGCCATCTGATCTTTGACAAACCTGACAAAAACAAGAAATGGGGAAAGGATTCCCTATTTAATAAATGGTGCTGGGAAAATTGGCTAGCCATAAGTAGAAAGCTGAAGCTGGATCCTTTCCTTACTCCTTATATGAAAATTAATTCAAGATGGATTCGAGACGTAAATGTTAGACCTAAAACCATAAAAACCATAGAAGAAAACCTAGACAATACCATTCAGGACACAGGCATGGGCAAGGACTTCCTGTCTAAAACACCAAAAGCAATGGCAACAAAAGCCAAAATTGACAAATGGGATCTAATTAAACTAAAGAGCTTCTGCACGGCAAAAGAAACTACCATCAGAGCGAACAGGCCACCTACAGAATGGGAGAAAATTTTTGCAATCTACTCATCTGACAAAGGGCTAATATCCAGAACCTACAAAGAACTCAAACAAATTTATAAGAAAAAAACAACCCCATCAAAAAGTGGACAAAGGATATGAACAGACACTTCTCAAAAGAAGATATTCATACAGCCAATAAACACATGAAAAAATGCTCATCATCACTTGCCATCAGAGAAATGCAAATCAAAACCACAATGAGATACCATCTCACACCAGTGAGAATGGCAATCTTAAAAAGTCAGGAAACAACAGGTGCTGGAAAGGATGTGGAGAAACAGAAACACTTTTACACTGTTGGTGGGATTGTAAACTAGTTCAACCATTGTGGATAACAGTGTGGCGATTCCTCAAGGATCTAGAACTAAAAATACCATTTGACCCAGTCATCCCATTACTGGGTATATACCCAAAGGATCATAAATCATGCTGCTATAAAGACACATGCACACGTATGTTTATTGCAGCACTATTCACAATAGCAAAGACTTGGAATCAACCCAAATGTCCATCAGTGACAGACTGGATTAAGAAAATGTGGCACATATACACCATGGAATACTACGCAGCCATAAAAAAGGATGAGTTTGTGTCCTTTGTAGGGACCTGGATGCAGCTGGAAACCATCATTCTCAGCAAACTCTCGCAAGAACAGAAAATCAAACACCGCATGTTCTCACTCATAGGTGGGAATTGAACAATGAGATCACTTGGACACAGGAAGGGGAACATCACACACCGGGACCTATTGTGGGGAGAGGGGAGGGGAGAGGGGGGAAGGATAGCATTAGGAGATATAGCCAACGTAAATGATGAGTTAACGGGTGCAGCGCATCAACATAGCACGTGTATACATATGTAACGAACCTGCACCTTGTGCACATGTACCGTAGAACTTAAAGTATAATAAAAAAAAAATACACCAAAATCAGAAATTATCTTCTTTGATTTTTTTTCTTACAAGTATATAAAAAATCCTCTGTGATACCATGTTGAAATCTTAATTATGCAACCTAATAATATATTTTAATACTATTTATTTACTTAATACTAAATTCATACGGAAGAATATAGACAATCAAAATATTTATGAAGTAAATGATTAAAATGAACTATAATTGTACCTTCCATGGGTATCACCTGTTAACATTTTGATTTGTTTATTTCTAGTAATATGCATATTCTCTAAAATTGAACTTTTATATATATACAATTTTATAATATTATGGCATAAATCTTTCTACCTAATTATAATAAGAAGACATTGATTGGTAAGTCTTATTGATCACTTACTATGTGTCAACACTGTTCTAAACACCTGTTGAATCCTTAGAACAAATGTATGAGGTATCTATTATTATTATTATTCCCATTTTACAGAGGCAGAAACGGATACACAGAAGCTTCCTCAAGATTATAAAATCTCTAACTCCAGTGTCTGTGGCCTTAATAGCTAGATAATATTGCTTCTTAAAAATCATAATTTTAATCGGTACATATTTCATATTTCTATATAATTATTTGTTAACTTCTGCCATATTTTTCACATTCAGGTTTTCAAAAATTTTAAGATAAACATCCTTATATATAAATATAAATTTGAATTTCTGATGTGAATACAAAAAATTCTTCCATCCCTTGCTTAATCACATTAACTTATTATATGATTGATTAGCTCTTTCTAATATCTAATTATACCAATAGAAATAATACTTTTATAAACAGGATTTACAGAATTACAATAAAATTTTGATTCTACTCTAGGTTTCAAACATTATGAAGCTCTGATAATCATTTCATGGAAGTGAAAATTCCAACTCAGAATACTATGAGATATATGCTTAGAAAATCTCAGCTAGAATGTCATGATAGCAGGAATCTTCTCTATCTTGTTCATTAGGAGTCTCCATTGCCTAGATCATGTGTGCACAGAGTTAGCGATCAATAAACATTGAAGAAGGAAGGGAAAGAAAGAGAGAGACAGAGACAGGAGGAGGAGGAGAAAAAGAGGAGGAGGAGGAGGAGGAGACAGCGAGGGAGGGAGGGAGGGAAGAATGAAGGAAGCAAAGAAGGGGAAATTTTATAATAAAATAATTTGAAATAATAAGAAAATAGAGTTTACAGTGCTAAGAAAATTTATTCAGTTGCCATGATGAAAATGCAACTCCTACGTTGTAAAAGGGCATATAGGCCACACCTAAACTGTTTCAGGGAAATCCTTATTTGAAGGGTGAAAATGTGCACCAAAAGGATCAGTTTCAGATTAAGCCCTTTTGATCTGGCTTGCACCATGATCCCAAACATAGCTACACCATGTTTACCTCCACTACCTGCCACGAGACAGAGACCCTTCTCATCATATGCACTTTGGAGGGATCTCACATGTAGTCCACATGAAAGACAAGGAGCTTCTCTGTTCTCCCCTAACAATTGCATGGCCCATAGCCTGCCCCTTCCCTGCTCTGTCCACTGTCACCCCTGACCCCTTCACTCTGGCCTGAAGGCTGAAAGCCTACCTTTTAAGTCAAGAACAGTCCTAGCAAGGTGACTTCTTTGCCATCTTATGGGCATCACTGGATGGGTCTCCTCTCTTCCCAAACCACCATCCTGAGAGCTCCATGCCTAACCTGCTCTTTCCACTCCACCGGCTTCCTAATATTAGCTACATGGATGCTGTAGTAAGAATCTACCTTCCTCCACAAGACTTGTAGTTCCTTGACATCCTGAGCTGGTAGGAACTGCCATCTAAGAATCCCAATGAAGCAATTTTCAGGAATCTACTATATCACTGTGATGTTCTTTTAAGCAGCCATCATACCACCAGTTCACTACTTGAGGCTATGGCTTTCTATGCCCTTTAAAATCCAACAGGTTACTATGATCTATACTGAGCTGCATCATGTATTCTCTGTCAGCCTCTTCAAATTTATCTCTAACAGTGCTTCCCATACTCACCATGCTCAAGCCACCTGGGCCACTGTTCTGCTCCTGGAGAGCCATTTCCTTCCTTAGAATCCTCACACTCTGGGAGTATCCCATTTAGAAAGCCCTGTCGTTGGTTCTTTGCATAGCTGGCTTCTCTTTCAGTTTGAATATTTCCCTTTCTAAGATGAACCTTCCTAAGAGCCTTATCTAAGTAGTCCTCATTATTCACAATCATAGATCCCTGTATGCAACTTTCTTATTTCCTGCCCACATTTATAATTGCCTATCTATTGATTTGTCTGTTTTATGTCTGATCCCCATGGAGGCAATAATCTCCATTACAGCAATAACTATGATCTTTGGTTTTACTCACTATTGTTCACACAGCACTCCGTTCACTGTTTTCTGAATACAGAATTCTAAGCTATGTTCTCCCATACACTGTGCCATGATCCAAAGCTGTAAGTGATAGATAAGATATACAAAAGGGATCTCTAGCTTCTAAAACTTACTTTGAAAGAAAGGCAAAATGTGATGAAAAGAACTATGAGTTTTGAGATTGAGATTCAAATTCTGTCTCTTTGTTAACTTGAAAACGTTCTTGATATTGTGAACTTTTATAAGTCTCTTGTCCTATTTAAGTCCAGTTATGCTATTTGTAAAGTGAAATAATTGGACTATTTGATCTCAAAACATCCTTACAGTTCTTACAGATCTTTGAAAAATTTTTAAGGTAATCCAGCACCTTTATATTTGCATTTTTCAAAGTGTGCTTCCAATGGAAGAAGTAGGTTAAAGTTCAAATGATTCTGGAACCATGTGGATTAAACAAAGTTAATCTTTTTTTTTTTTTTTCTGCAGGAATTCCATTGCCTTTAATATTCTAATGTATATGGGGAATCTTGAAAAGTGAAAGGGAGTATAGAACAATTCCCCAAAGCGTTTGAGCCCTGATGCCTTGCTTGAATTACATGGAACTAGTGTTCCTGGAACACATAAAGCAAACACTATATTACAGGTATGTAAGCAGAAAAAATAATGTAGATTTTGAGAAACATTTATCTGACAGTGTTAAGTAGGCTGTATCAGAAAATTTATAACTCAGGAAACAAAAATAATAGGCTTTAAAAAGTACAAGAAGATGTAAAAGACAGTGATTTGAGTCTTATCTATTTTGCTTTGCTTTGAAAAACTCAAAGGTCTTCAGTCCTTGTTATGGAAAATTTAAACATAATGACCTAGCCTAAGAGATTGTAAAAAAAAAATTATGAACTGGGACAGTTAGAAATACTATATAGATGTCTGTAATCAGAAAGAATTTTGATAAGATGTGTTTAGTTGAAATCTATTCGGTCTACACTTAAAAATGCAGAAACAATTAGATCCACTTTTCCCCCTTATCTCACAGTTTCAGTTATCACAGAAAAGGAAAATACTATTTTTCATGTTTCCAATAAATTAGAGTTTGGAAAGTTATCAATGGACAGTGTGACTATTTGTCTACATATACAGTTAATCATATTTACTCAATTATGCCTTTTCCTGGTTAGTATTGAATCAGTAAAAATGACATATGAAACTTTTAAATAATCTATTTCTGTAGCCATCTCCCAAATTTTTCATAGCAATGGTCAAAATATTTAGCTGCTCACTGTATTACACAAAGAAGCAGAGTGAAGGATGGAGGTCCTGTGGGTATGATGTGAGAGCTCACACCTTGTTGCTTCCATGCATCCTGACCAAATACTGGGAATATATGGCAGCTCACAGCAGATCAGCCCTCTGCCTCTTTATTGAAAATGTTTGAAATTGTATCCTCTATCACGAATCCTAAACCCATCTTCTCAAATAACAGAGGGGAATTTTTCCTCCTTCTTTATTGATTCCTGGTCTAAATGCACTTCATATAGTAGCATATAAAGTAGGATTTAACATTTGGATACTGAATTCGCTGCTTTCCATGTGTTTTAGAAGTCAAGAGTGTTCTGTTCATAGAGAGGCAAGCATGGTGCAGAAACATGACACAGTCACTGTTTCCTTAAATAGACAGTGCTTTCAAATTCACATGAGCCTTTGGGAAACTATCGCAGTGATCCCTCTGTGAATATTTACTAGAGACTAGCTATTTTCTTAGCTTTAAGAATAGGAAATACTTAGTAGCATAAAAGACAATATTGTTTTATGCAGCATCCCTTTGGCCTTGCCATAAACCAAGTATCCAAAGATGGATTCCATAATGCATTTGTAGCATCTCACAGTGCCTTCCAAATTACTCCAAAGATGGTTGCTTTCACTAAACAAAGTCATGCCAGGAGCATAAGTTAGCTCATTCTTCTCCATTATCTCCACCTTCTATCACTTAAAATACAAACACCACTTGATCATTTTCCAAGTGTTCCTGTTAGTATTCTGTTGCTTGTTAATTAGATTTGTACATTTTTATAGGTTAAAAAAACTTATATGAATATACATGGATATGTTATTAGTTCACATTGATGCTTACCTCTCTAATCCACTAGAGAGAAGAGTTTGCTTTTCTTATGGCTTTGGTTTACAAATTTAAAGCATAATAAAGCATACACATTTATAAATTGAATAATAAAACCAAAAAAGGTAAGTCATATTTTAAGGCTATTAAACTGTAACAAAGTATTATAAAGTTATCTTAACTCTGCCAGGATGTACAAATACTTTTCATTATATTTAAGAGTGAAAATACAGAGTAAAATAAAAAAAGAGAAGTCCCAGGAAAACATGTGTTAATCAGTTATTTGTTAAAATCAGTATGTTTAAATAAAATATGGCTATCAATACTATCCCCCTGCCAGTGACTCCCCACATTTTATCATTGGTCCATATCTCTCTCCTAAACTCAGGCTTTTATATTCATGTTTCCCTGATGCCTCTATTTATATGGCTAACGGATATTTCAAGCCTAACACATGCGAAATGTAAGTTTTTGCCCCCACTCCAGATGTATACTCCCCCTTGTCTTCTTCATCTCAGTAAATGAAACTATCATTCACCTGATGACCGACATCAAAAGCCTGGGTGCCATCATTGAGACGTCCCTTTGGTTCTATTTCCCAGCACGATACTGTATGTACCCACTTCTGTCCACCTCTATGCAACCATCCTAATCCAACCCACTATTCCCTTGTCCTGAATCATCCCATAACCTTGTAAATAGCCTCTCCTCCAGTCTGTTCTTTACTTAGCAGCTACATTGATCTGTCTCTTACCGTTTATCATCAGTCATATATCAGGTCAAATATCACCTCCTTATAGAAATAACTGTACTGAACACATCATTTAGAGAAGCATCTTCCCTCATGCTACTCTTTTTTTTATACTTGCTGTCACCCTCCAATATCCTGTATCACTGTCTTTATAGTATAGATCATGACGTGAAAATACTCTGGCTATTTGTTTATTTTCAATTGTGTGTTTCCGTCTCCATTCCCAACTTGATTTTAAGAGACAAGAGAGCAAGGGCCATGTTGACTGTGTATTCTTATTAACTAGACCAGTTTCTAGAACACAGTATATAAAAAAAATTTATTGAAGAAAGGAAGGAAGGGAAGGTGGAGTTAAAAGGAGAGAAGAAGAAAAGAAGAAAGGGAGAAGAACTAAAAATCAGAAAGGGAAAAAGAAAAAAACAAAGAAAGCTTTGAGAGAGGAAGAATGAAGGAAGAGAGAAGTGGGGGATAGAAAAAGGAAAAAAGGAAGGAGCGAAGGAAGGAAAGGATGAAGGGAGAGAGGGAAAAGGAGATGAAGGGTGGAAGGTGGAGGAGAGTGAAGGAAAAAATGTTGCCCTCTAAGTAAGGCTAATAGTAACTCCTTGGTTTAAAATTTGAGGATGAGTAACCCTACTAGGGTCTGACTACATCATTGTACAACGGGAATAACAATAGATCAAAAGAGATAAGGCAAGCTAAATGCTCTGCAGTGCTTGACACATAATAAATAGGAAATAAACATGATACCTCATTGCACATGTTCCTCAGATTCTTTTCATTCTCAGTCACTTGATCTGACACAAGTGCAACCATTCAACTCTGCTCATGGTAGTCCTATCATCTGGAGCCAACATGCCTGACCAGCCACAAGTCCTGAGTCCCTCTCATCACCTCCAGACTTGAATGCACTCTGTTTTGTAGGGAATCTTGGATAAAAGTATTTATAAATAAAATAGTTCTACCAGTTTACTCTCCCATCCCTATTTCTTAACAATTGATCAAGTTATTTTTATTTTTTAACTACAGTTAAACCAGTTCACTAAAGTTCTATGAAATATCTGCCATGACATGAATCTAGTGCTTCCTGGGGCATTTTAATACAATCTCAGTCATGTATTTAAACCAAGAACAAAAACAAAACTTTCTTCTGCTTCAAAGCATTTCATTAAGGAGGCACAGAACTCACTTTTCTTCAACTACTCCTACTAATCCTTTCTGCTCTTTTAAACATGTTTTCAAAGCCTTTTATTAACTTCCACCTTCAAGTTGCAGCCTCTGCCAGAAATGACACTTCTGCCCATCTTTGTCAACTATCTCCCTCCCATCATTCAACTGGGCTCTCAGATAGGACCCGTTCCAAAAGATCTTCTCTGTCTAATTTAAAGAATGGTAGGGTTTATGTAATAATCATTAGCCATATATCGCCTAGCACTAATTTATATACTTGTTTTACCTATATATATTGCATATTTTTCTGCCCCAGCATTTTATATTTTGATTCTGCTAAAACACGGTAAAGTTTCCTTGGTAGTTTCCATAAGAATCATGTATACTGAAATTCTTGATTTCAGTGATCATCAGCACTTGAGTTACCAAGAAGACCATGCAAATATAGATAAAAAGCAGCTCTCTCCAAAAAACCCTTAGACACTGCTTAAAATTCAGTGCCTTAAGGCTAAGCAATCTTAATTCTTTGTCACTGAACAATTATCTGGTTTTTTATTAGACACCTGAAAGGTAGAGATCAAATACATTACACATTAAGTATCCCAAATCCTAAGTGCTTAGGAGCAGAGGTGTTTGGATTCCTTTTTTTTTTTTTTTTTTTTTTTTTTGATTTTTGAATATTTACTGGTCGATTTTACTGGTTGAGTATCTCTTTTCCAATAATCTGAAATCGGAAATGCTCCAATGAGTATTTTCTTTGAGTATCATGTTGGTGCTCAAAAAGTTTTGAATGTCCTTTCCTTTGGATAAATCATATCAAAGAGACATACATCTTCATCCCATGCTCACTGAAGCACAATTAATAATAGCCAAGATATGGAATCAACCTAGGTATCTAACAACAGATGAATGGACTTAAAAATGTGGTATATATGCACCATGAAATACAATTCAACCATAAAAAAGAATGAAATTCTGTTAAATGTGGCAACATGGATAGAATTGGAGGATATTATGTTAAGTGAAATAACCCAGGAGTGGAAAGTTAAAAATTTCATGTTCTCATTCATAGGTGGAAGCTATAAAGTTGTTGATCTCATGTAAGTAAAAACTAGAATAGAGGAAGTAAAGGCTGGGAAGAGTGGGGAAAATGAGAGATAAGGGGAGATTTGTTAAAGGATACAAAATTACAGCTAGATAGGAGAAATAAGTTCTAGTATTCTATACTTCTGTAGGATGACTGTAGTTAACAAAAACATATTAGGTTCAAATAGCTAGAAGGAGGATATGCAACTTTCCCAACACAAAGAAATGACAAATGTTTGAGATGGTGGATATACTAGTTACCCTGATTCAATCACTACACATTTGTATTAGTCCGTTTTCACATGGCTATAAAGTCTGGGTAATTTATAAAGAAAAAGAGGTTTAATTGACTCACAGTCCTGCATGGCCAGGGAGGCCTCAGGAAACTTACAATCATGGCGGAAGGTGAAGGGGAAGCAAGGCACGTCTTACATAGCAGCAGGTGAAAGAGTCAGAGAAGGGGAAAGTGCCAGACACTTATCGAAAAATCAGATCTTATGAGAACTCACCCACTATCACGAGAACAGTATGGGGGAAACCACCCCCATGATCCAATCACCTCCCACTAGGTCCCTCTCTTGACACACGGGGATTACAATTTGGATTACAATTTGGGATGAGATTTGGGTGTGGACACAGCCAAAGCATTTCAACAGCATATGTATTAAAATATCACCCGATGAGTATGTATAATTATTGCCAATTTAAAAAAATTAGAAAACTTTTGGATTTTGTGGCATTTCAGAATTTGGATGTTTGGATTAGGAATACCCAACCTGTATAGGCTCTGTCACCTATTGACCCCTTTCTGACATACAGCAAATCATTCAATATTACTCAGCCTTAGTTTCTTCCTTTGCAAATAGATATGATTGTGATATGGGAGGGGGCAGGGAAGTGCTGGCAAGAGAAACATGGGGTCCCTGGCTAAGGCTCCACCCTCGGACCTGTGCCCATGAACCTAGGTGAGGATAGGCACTCCTGTTTTCACTTACAAATGTTGCATTTTCCAAGAACATTCTGGCCCGCCATGCCCCCCATTCTGTGCTATAAAATCCCGAGACCCTAGCGGGCGCACACACAACTGAGTGAATGTCAAGAGGAACACACCCGCCGAAGAACACACCGACAGACACTGGCAGGCCATCAGCCGCTGAATGAAGCGGACGCCAAGGGAAGTTCAGCCAATAGCGGTTGGAGGAGAGCCTGGCCACTGGGCAACCCGACTACAGGGGAAGAAAACCTTCCCACTTCATTTCCCTTCTGCCTCCCCATCCATCTGCTGAGAGCTATTTCCACCACTCAGTAAAACCTTGCACTCATTCTCCAAGCCCACGCGTGACCCGATTTTTCAAGTACACTAGGGCAACAACCCTGGGATACAAAAAGCCCTCTGTCCTTGCAATAAGGCAGAGGGTCTTATTGAGCTGATTAACACAAGCCACCTGCAGACAGCCAAGCTGAAAGAGCACACTGTAACACATGCCCACTGGGGTTTCCGGAGCCGTAAACACTCGACCCTAGACACTGCTGCGCCATAGGACCACAGCCTAGGTTCCCCCACGACCTGCCAGTCTCATGCTCCCGCTAGGGGTTTGAGCCCCTGGGCACCAAGGAAGTGAGTCACGCCCCTATCACACTCCCTGAGAGGCGGAGAAGGCAAAACTCGTCCCATTTCAATTGCATATACTTATGCACATGTTATGGGGTACAAAAATGTCTTAAATGTAAAGCACTTAGCACAATAACATACATAAGAGAACAAAAAATGGCAGTCATTATGAGTGCTGAGAGCATAATAGTAAGCAGTATTCTCAAAAATCCCCCAATTTCTTAACCATCAATTAAAATCATAGTGACTTAATCTCAATATAATATTCTAAATAAATGTTCTGGTCACCATTTGAATTTAGACTGTGCTGTCCTCAAATTTAAGGGCTTGTGGCTTACATTGATATGCTGTCTCAATTCAATTCATTCCATATATAACAAATTAGATTGTACTTCAAAATTTCCCTTATTGTAGGATGCCTCTTCATCCAATACCCTACTGCAATGGCAGTATCCCTGCCTATATGACAATCAGTCTTATCACTCAATAGACTTGGGCAATTCTGTGGTACAACTATGTAAAAAATACTAGATTCTTACAATTCATGAAAAAAATACATTGTGCTTATTCATTAGTAAATCAGCCAAAAAATTGTACAGAGCCTGGCATGTACATAAATGATTGAAAAAAATAAATGAATAAATGAACAATTGAAGAAAATCTCTATTAGATGTAATGAGAAACACCCTTTGTTTAAATTCACTACTAGTTTGGGACACTCTATTTGTGATTTAAAGTGTTTTTCAACTAACTCAGATATCTAAACCCCAAATCCATTTTTGAAACAAACTCTAATGACACCAAAGTGTCAGTCAAAAAGAGTGACTGTCCCACAGACTCCTAGCTGATTGATACTTATCTTAGCAATTTTTACTCACTGATCATAGCTTTAGATTCAGTGGAAAGGGAAAAGTTGTGAAGCCCTTTGAATTGACCTAAAATTAAAAACTGTATTTGGCTTCCACTAAGGAATTCAGAAAACAGAAAACCCTGGCTCCTTTCTGAAATCTCCCCTGACACAGCCTCTTGTCCACTCCTCAGATCCATCACACCCCTGGCTTCTCTCTTCTTGACATGTATCACAAAGCATAACAAGTATTTGTTACATGTGTTGTGAGCAACTGGAGGCCAGTAGCTAACAACAAATGCACCTCTTTCTTTATATTCATTTCCTCCCCAGATATTGACTGGGTCCTCAATAAACATAGAACTATTAAAATGATGTGATGTATGATATCTAATTCTACTTGGTTCTTGATGAAATCTCAGTAAGCTTACTTCAGGGTTGATCCGAACCATAACTAAGCATGAAGTCATCTTTTGAGATCCTAAATTATACCCACTTCCAGTAAATACATAGCTTATTAATACCTATGAGACAGCCTAAGAGATTAAACTCAACTGGAACTCAATCTTCAAGATCTTTCCGAAGCACACTTTCCTCATAAAACTGTCCAAGACTAACACAACCACAAGGATTTTCCTCTTCTTAAAATACGTAGCTCATGTATTATATGAAACAAGTCTATAAATAAAAAACAAGATAAACTTGCATGTATTATTCATATCATCCTATGGATGTTTAATTGTATGCTTTCTTATGGTAGATCTCTTTCATTATTATAAATTGTTAAAATGTCTTTTTATTTTCTATGTCATGATTAACTTTTGATATTTTTGGGATCTCTATTGCTAACTGTAGGGCTAACTCTTTGAAGATGAGAACCGTATTTCATCTCATTATGTTTCCCTTCCGAATGTCAGCTCAAAGTCTTGCATATGTTAGGTGTTAAATGCATATTTGCTGAAATAAAAACATACATGGGAAAGCTCTTTTTCAGTAATTCACATCGGATGGAAGAAACAGCAACAGCTGTAATGAAAAATTCTACATTCTTTCCCAAATTTCATTTTTATAGACAAAGCAAAAAGATATCTGATTCCTCCTCTTACAGCAGCAAGTCAAACCTAAAGTATTGTTAAACCCTTTGAATACTCATTTAAGTAGCATAGCTAAAATCTTTTAAGTGAGAGGAAAGTGTTCAAGATAATAATAATGCATTAACAGGTATTGTGTGCTTACAATGAATCAGGGACTGTTAGAAGTATTTTATATTGTTTATTTTAAGCTTCATAACAATCCTATGAGATAAGTACACTTATTGTTGTTAGTTTCACAGATAAAGAAACTGAGACCAGAGAAGATAAGGAGTTTGTCTAGGACCAAAAGTACCTAGGGCTGGTATTCAAATCCCAGCAGTCACATTCCAGCATTCTTGTTATAACAATATACATAGTTGCCTTCTAAGATGGCTCATTCTTCTCAGATTATACTGATCATCTTCAAATTATCATTTAAATTTCCCAAATCAAATTTACAAAATCACCAATGTACCAGGCTGAATGCCTGTTGTCTGGATGAGGATGTTACCTAAGGTTTATAATTGCCAAACTAGCATGTGATATATATTCTGATTTTTTTAGAATCAAAAGTGAATGTAGGCATGTATCATTCAAGTATATATAGTTCTTAATTAGACTTGTCTTTAAATTTTGATAAAGAAACATTCATGAGCACTTGTAAGTTTAGAAGGTCAAAGCAGTGATGTAAATTCAAAACCTGAGAGGTTATACAAATTAAAACTGAAAAGTATAGTCTGTAGCCATGAACAGTCTCTGATAATTTTGCAAAATACTAAAAAACATTCAAGGTATTTAGTAAGACTATAAAGATATTTTATGAGGAGAGGACACACACAAAAAAACACTTTCTCATGAGCAGACAGGAAGCCTAACTTGGAATTTCAAATTAACTTTTTGTGTGATGCATTATTTAATAAATGTTAGCATTAATTTTAAAGGGTTTAATTTGCATACCATTACTGGGCCAAATGGTTGATGAGGATCACAATTAAAGAAAGATGCACCATTCATTTTACTAAGAAGAAAAAAATCCAACAAAGTCAAATCTTCATCATTAAACTGAATAAAGGCAGCCTATAACTGCCAAAAATGTAGAACTCCCTGACAGATGCAATTTAACTCCTATGATTATTTAAATCAACCTCCTTTATGTATGACCCTAAGCAAAAACTCAGTATCTTCTCAAAGAATAAGTATTTTTTAATACCATGAACTTCAGAAGGAAAAAAAAGCATTAGAACAGAAAAGCAAATTAGAGATTTTAGGTTTGGGAATGTATGTAAATAATTTTGAAAGAATATGCCATCATGTAATGTTACACTATAGACATGAAGCACTTATGCAAAATGGAAGACACTTCACTAGCACATTAACTAGCTTTTACTTCCAACATGATGCAAGCTGTGTTTAGTCCAAAGAAGTTATACAGACAACAGGCACAGAGTCCACTGTCATGTAGTTTACTATCTAAACCAAATGTATTGTTTTCACATCCACCCCTATTACAACCTTCTAAAGGAAAACATACTATTTACTGAGTTACTATGTGCCAGGCAAAAGATTATTGGTCATGTGCACAGTGGAAAACATGTATACGTAATAAAGTCAGTGTGTGACCTGGCAGCTGAGAATACCTGGAGTGCTGGAACAGGGACTGGAAGCACCCACTGTGACAGTTGTTGATCCTAGACAAAGATGATCATTCACACACTGGTTCTAAACACTGATTGGGACCCTAAGTACATTTGTCTGCTATGGTGTACCCTTGGTTTTTATAATGAGCTTTGCGTAGTTGGTAGACCTGAAAACTTTAGGATGGGTGGCACCATCTTGGGCTGTGTCCATGAGGACACAGACTAGAGAGCTTTGCATCATGTCCATTGAGCCATCCTACATTGCAGTGACAGACCAAAGCTGCAGAAGCAAGCACTTCAAACTAACTGCATAATCTTCTCCAACAAGTTCCTCAACCTCAAATCTTGATGCTGAAATAGTCACACAGAGTGATGTTTATGCAATTACACAGGACCAGACACTGGAGATAATCTTCAGCACTAATAATCAGATGCTTTGATGAAGCAACAAACAACAATAACAATAAAATCTATCAGGACCACTGATAAGACATTCCCAAAGGACAAGCCAATGACAACTTTTTTGTGTGTAGGGTGCAGGGTTGGGGGGTGAAAGATGAACAGTTCTTTTCTATTTCAAGTAACTTTTAAACTGTGGTTAAAGTAATTCATACTCTAAAGACATTGGAAAATAAACATTTGAAGGAAAGATAAATCATGATGACTATTAAGAGAGGAAACACTAATGAATTTTGGTGTTGAAATTGCCTTTTTTTTTTAATACTACAACCATGTGCAGTAGAAGCCCTCTTCTTCAATAGCCAGCAATATTTTGGTTAATCGGAAAAGATTTCATAAGGTGCACAATGTTTAGAACTTATATATATGTAATATGTAAGTTTAACTTGATTTATACATAATCATTTCTTTGCTAATTTTTTTAAATCTTCTAATGCTATCCCTCCCCCCACCCCTACCCCACGACAGGCTCCAGTGTGTGATGTTCCCTGCCCTGTGTCCACGTGTTCTCGTTCAATTCCCACCTATGAGTGAGAACATGCAGTGTTTGGTTTTCTGTCCTTGCGATACTTTGCTCAGAATGATGGTTTCTAGCTTCATCCATGTCCCTACAAAGGACATGAACTCATCCTTTTTATGGCTGCATAGTATTCCATGGTGTATATGTGCCACCTTTTCTTAATCCAGTCTATCATTGATGGACATTTGGGTTGGTTCCAAGTCTTTGCTATTGTGAACAGTGCCACAATAAACATGTGTGCATGTGTCTTTATAACAGCATGATTTATAATCCTTTGGGTATATGCCCAGTAAAGGGATGGCTGGGTCAAATCATATTTCTAGTTCTAGATCCTTGAGGAATCACGACACTGTCTTTCATAATGGTTGAACTAGTTTACAGCCCCACCAACAGTGTAAAAGTGTTCCTATTTCTCCACATCCTTTCCAGCACCTGTTGTTTCCTGACTTTTTAATGATTGCCATTCTAACTGGTGTGAGATGGTATCTCATTGTGGTTTCAATTTGCATTTCTCTGATGGCCAGTGATAATGAGCATTTTTTATGTGTCTGTTGGCTGCATAAATGTCTTCCTTTGAAAAGTGTCTGTTCATATCCTTTGCCCACTTTTTGATGGGGTTGTTTGATTTTTTCTTATAAATTTGTTTGAGTTCTTTGTAGGTTCTGGATATTAGCCCTTTGTCAGATGAGTAGATTGTAAAATTTTTCTCCCATTCTGTAAGTTGCCTGTTCACTCTGATGGTAGTTTCTTTTGCTGTGCAGAAGCTCTTCAGTTTAATTAGATCCCATTTGTCAATTTTGGCTTTTGTTGCCATTGCTTTTGGCATTTTAGTCATGAAGTCCTTGCCCATGCCTATGTCCTGAATGGTATTGTCTAGGTTTTCTTCTAGGGTTTTCATGGTTTTAGGTCTAACATTTAAGTCTTTAGTCTATCTTGAATTAAGGGGTCAGGGAATTCCCTTTCCTAGCAAAGGGAAGCCATGACAGATGGTACCTGGAAAATCGGGACACTCCCACCCTAATACCGCACTTTTCCAAAGGCTTTTCCAAACGGTACACCAGGAGATTATATCCCACGTCTGGCCCAGAGGGTCCCACACCCACCGAGCCTTGCTTACTGCTAGCACAGCAGTCTGAGATTGAACTGCAAGGCGGCAGTGAGGCTGGGGGAGGGGCATTCACCATTGCTGAGGCTTGAGTAGGTAAACAAAGCAGCCAGGAAGCTCAAACAGGGTGGATCCCACTGCAGCTTAAGGAGGCCTGCCTGCCTCTGTAGACTCCACCTCTGGGGGCAGGGAATAGCTGAACAAAAGGCAGCAGAAACTTCTGCAGACTTAAAAGTTCCTGTCTGACAGCTTTGAAGAGAGCAGTGATTCTCCCAGCATGGAGTTTGAGAACTGAGAATGGACAGACTGCCTCCTCAAGTGGGTCCCTGACCCCTGAGTAGCCTAACTGGGAGTCACCTCCCAGTAGGGGCCGACTGACACCTTATACAGCCGGGTGTCCCTCTGAGATAAAGTTTTCGGAGGAAGGATCAGGTAGCAACATCTGCCGTTCTGCAATATTTGCTGTTCAGCAGCCTCTGCTGGTGATACCCAGGCAAACAGGGTCTGGAGTGGACCTCCAGCAAACACCAACAGACCTGCATTTGAGGGTCCTGACTATTAGAAGGAAAACTAACAAACAGAAAGGACATCCACACCAAAACCCCTTCTGTACATCACCATCATCAAAGACTAAAGGTAGATAAAACCACAACCATAGGGAGAAATCAGAGAAGAAAAACTGAAAATTGTAAAAATCAGAGCGCCTCTTCTCCTCCAAAGGAACACAGCTCCTCACCAGTAATGTAACAAAACTGGACGGAGAATGACTTTGACGAGTTGAGAGAAGAAGGCTTCAGACGATCGGTAATAACAAACTTCTCCGAGCTAAAGGAGGATGTTCAAACCCATCAAAAAGAAGCTAAAAATCTTGGAAAAACATTAGACAAATGGCTAAACTAGAATAAACAGTGTAGAGAAGTCCTTAAATGACATGATGGAGCTGAAAACCATGGCATAAGAACCACATGACTCATGCACAAGCTTCAGTAACTGATCTGATCAAGTGGAAGAAAGGGTATCAGTGATTGAAGATCAAATGAATGAAATGAAGTGAGAAGAGAAGTTTAGAGAAAAAAGAGTAAAAAGAAATGAACAAAGCCTCCAAGAAATATGGAACTATGTGAAAACACCAAATCTACGTCTGATTGGTATACCTGAAAGGGACATGGAAAATGGAACCAAGTTGGAAAACACTGTTCAGGATATCATCCAGGAGAACATTCCCAACCTAGTAAGGCAGGCCAACATTCAAATTCAGGAAATACAGAGAACATCACAAAGATACTCCTTGAGAAGAGCAACTCCAAGACACATAATTGTTAGATTCACCAAAGTTGAAATGAAGGAAAAAATGTTCAGGGCAGCCAGAGAGAAAGGTCGGGTTACCCACAAAGGGAAGCCCATCAGACTAACAGCAGATGTCTCAGCAGAAACTCTACAAGCCAGAAGAGAGTGGGGGCCAATATTCAACATTCTTAAAGAAAAGAATTTTAAACCCAGAATTTCATATCCAGACAAACTAAGTTTCATAAGTGAAGGAGAAACAAAATCCTTTACAGACAAAATAATGCTAAGAGATTTTGTCACCACCAGGCCTGCCTTACAAGAGCTCCTGAAGGAAGCACTAAACATGGAAAGGAACAACCAGTACCAGCCACTGCAAAAACATGCCAAATTATAAAGACCATCGATGCTAGGAAGAAACTGCATTAACTAATGAGCAAAATAACCAGCTAACATCATAATGACAGGATCGAATTCACACATAACAATATTAACCTTAAATGTAAATGGGCTAAATGTTCTAATTAAAAGACACAGGCTGGCAAATTGGATAAAGAGTCAAGACCCATCAGTGTGCTGTATTCAGGAGACCCATCTCACATGCAGAGACACATATAGGCTCAAAATAAAGGGATGGAGGAAGATCTACCAAGCAAATGGAAAATGGAAAAAGCAGGGGTTGCAATCTTAGTCTCTGATAAAATAG
Organism: Macaca thibetana thibetana; assembly: GCF_024542745.1. Taxonomy (NCBI): domain Eukaryota; kingdom Metazoa; phylum Chordata; class Mammalia; order Primates; family Cercopithecidae; genus Macaca; species Macaca thibetana. The sequence goes on from NC_065585.1 coordinate 40,104,691, forward strand.
ACTTCAAATCAATCAAGATCAAAAGAGACAAAGAAGGCCATTACATAATGGTAAAGGGATCCATTCAAGAAGAAGAGCTAAATATCCTAAATATATATGCACCCAATACAGGAGCACCCAGATTCATAAAGCAAGTCCTTAGAAACCTACAAAGAGACGTAGACTCCCACACAATAATAACGGGAGATTTTAACACCGCACTGTCAACATTACACAGATCAATGAGACAGAAAGTTAACAAGGATATCCAGGAATTGAACTCAACTCTGCACCAAGTGGACCTCATAGACATCTACAGAACTCCCCACCCCAAATCAACAGAATACACATTCTTCTCAGCACCACATCGCACTTATTCCAAAATTGAACACATAGGTGGAAGTAAAGCACTCCTCAGCAAATGTAAAAGAACAGAAATCGTAACAAACTGTCTCTCAGACCACAGTGCAATCAAACTAGAACTCAGGATGAAGAAACTCAATCAAAACCGCTCAACTACATGGAAATTGAACAACTTGCTCCTGAATGACTACTGGGTACATAACAAAATGAAGGCAGAAATAAAGATGTTCTTTGAAACCAATGAGAACAAAGATACAACATACCAGAATCTCTGGGACACATTTAAAGCAGTGTGTAGAGGGAAATTTATAGCACTAAATGCCCACAAGAGAAAGCTGGAAAGATCTAAAATTGACACCCTAACATCACAATTAAAAGAACTAGAGAAGCAAGAGCAAATACATTCAAAAGCTAGCAGACGGCAAGAAATAACTAAGATCAGAGCAGAACTGAAGGAGATAGAGACACAAAAAACCCTTCAAAAAATCAATGAATCCAGGAGCTGGTTTTTTGAAAAGATCAACAAAATTGATAGACCACTAGCAAGACTAATAAAGAAGAAAAGAGAGAAGAATCAAATAGATGCAATAAAAAATGATAAAGGGGATACCACCACTGATCCCACAGAAATGCAAACTATCATCAGATAATACTATAAACACCTCTAAGCAAATAAAGTAGAAAATCTAGAAGAAATGGATAAATTCCTGGACACATACACCCTCCCAAGACAAAACCAGGGAGAAGTTGAATCTTTGCTAATTTTTTTATGTAGGACTAAGCTTTTTTTCTGATTGCAGGTCTTCTCATGGGATGTCCACATCATCTTTATAATACAAATCATATTCCTAATGGCCCACAAATGTTTTCCAGATTGGTTTCTCTGAAATTAGAACAATAATATAAAGACACTTAAATAGATCTCCATGCAGAATTCTGGATTTTAAATCATTTTCCCTGGTGTTTCACAGTTATCTTGTCTGCATGTAATTTCAGCAAATTTTCTTAGCTACTCAAATTTATTAACTTTTTCTACAGTATTCTCTTTACACAAGACAACTCGTTTTAGCACCAAGAGCTTACTAGACATTTTAATTTGTAAATAGACTTGTAATAGCAAGTAAAATAGTATTAATAGGCATAAAAACTAACATTTGACTCTTAAGTCTACATAAAGATCAACAGGTGAAACAATGTGTGGGTATTCTAGGGAGCAGCTGACTCTCCGTAAGAATTGATACCAGCGAAGATATTTTACTGGAAGGAAGGAGGGCACATCAGATGCTTTGAGAAATAGAGGGCAGATAAAATGACTTCTACAGAAATACTTTTACACATTGGAATTATATGCTCTACTGTATATCAATACATTATTTTTTTAGCACCCGCATGTATTGAGAGCATTTTCCCCACATCATTGTTTATTTAAAATGTGAATTTTAAATAGCAGCATATAATCTACTGACATACACTATAAAGAATTCAACTAGTCTCCTACCGGGTACTTAGGTGGGATATTTAGGTTGCTGCTATATTTTTGCTACTAAGATCATAATATCACAATCTTAATGTGAACTTCTATTTTGTTAGACTTTATTCTTAGAATATTTAAGGGATCAAGCAAAACAAATATTTTAAAGGCATTTCATAACTATTTCCAAATTGGTCGTCAAAAACATTTTTATTATCTACTGTTGGTAGTATTGATGAGTAGAATAATAGTATGAGATTGAATATTTTCAGCACCTTACTCAATATTTTGTATTAATCTATTTCTTGCCTTTCCAATTTGGAATATATTATAAATATTTATTTTCAAGTGCTTCCTTGGCTTTTAGTTATATAGTGGATTTTATTTTTATATGAATATTTTTAAAGATTTTACTTTTGAATCAAAATTTAGGTTTTACTTTCAGATTTTACTCTTATATTAATAAGTTTTAGATTTCTTAGGTAGTCATAAGAAAAGTCACTTTGTTTTATTTTTTTAAAATTTTTCTTGAAAAGCTGTATCAACAAACCTCAAAACAGATAAATACGCCTCAGATTTTCTATAATATTACAGTGTTATCTTTTATATTTACCTCTCCAGTGTATTTTAGATATACTTTTCCATGAGCTACACAGTAGGGATGATATGATTTTCCAAAATAGTAAACTAATTTGGGGCAAATCAACATGTTTACTGTATTATATTCCCATTCAGGAATAAGACATTTTTCTGCTTAGCAAAGAATATCTGACATGTTGTAAATATAGGACCCCAAAGTAAATTTTAGTTAACTAAACTTTTTAAAATAATAATAAAATTTAAACTTGTTACAATATTTAAAAGTCACGTATATTTTCTTAATTTTCTACATTTGATATACAATTCTATTTCAAGCCACTATGTGTTGACTGAATATTCTTAATTTAGTGTTTCTCAGCAGACTCACTCTTCCTGGCTTACAACCAAGCTCTTGCAGATCTGGAATTTTCTATTTCCAAGCTCCTTTCAGAGAATGAGTGAGAGATTCATTCATGCCTTGAAATCCTGTTCCTTCTGCTCCTGTGAAATGCTAAATATTGGGAACTCTATAAGGCTTCCTGCTTCTCTGAGTTCCACCCTGCATGTTATGCACAAACCATACTGTCTATGGAATTATTAAATGTACCTGGGATTCTACTGTTTCATTTCCACTCTGAGAAGTTGTTCTGGGAGTAGCAGCAGAGCATACAGCTCCTTCTCAAGGATTCACCACAACAGAGCCCTTTTGCTCTTCTCTGACTTCCTTTCCCACCGTGCATAGGAATCTTCATTAGTCTGGATGTAATGCAATCTGACTCTTCATCTACTTAGCCAGAAGATTGTCTTTTGCTTCAGCTTGATGCCTTGAGTCTTCTAGTGTTCAGACTTTGAAGTTTTTAAAAAGCTTACTCTCTTGTGACTTAAAGACCTTCTCTCACAGGACTGTTAGCTCTGTCATGAGTTTCAAAAGCAAAAATTGACAACTTTGATCTCTTTTCTGGTCTGGTATTAATTATCTGAAATAATGGCCATAGAATTATCTTGCTCCTGCCTGGATTGAAGTGCAAAGAATAATGATCACTGAATAATAGGAATAACCAGGAATAGAAAACACAATACTAAGATTTACTATTATAAAGATCAATTATCCCTCAAATTGAAATACAGATTCAATGCTATACCAATCAAAATTCAACCAAACATTTGGTTGACATTGACTACCTGTTTCTAAAATTAATAAGGAAATGCAGAGAATCAAACTTAGCCAAAGCACCTTTGAAGGTCACATGGGAGGACTTATCCTACTAGATATCCTACTAGATATCAACTAAGATCATGTGATGTTGGCATACAATAGGTGGGCAAATAATAGATATGTATACCCATGAAAGGGAATAGGTCCATCAGCAGACCCATGAATATATATATATAACAAATCCAGTGTCTATATATATAATATGGTATATATATATGGGCATGTATATATAATATATACATGTATATGTATATACATGTTCATATATACATGTTCATATATACACACATGTAATATACATATACACGTATATAATATATACACATGGAATAGGCATATACCTGTATATAATATATGCATGTATAATATATACATGTCCATATATAATATACCATATTATATATATGGACAGTGGATTTGTTAAAAAGATCAGTGGGGAAGGGGAGGTCTTCTCAATAAATGGCCTGAGTCAATTGGCCATCTATCTGCAAGAATGATTAAACATGATCCCTCTTTTATTATACACAAATTCAATTTTAGTAGATGTAATACAAGAGATAAAGAAAAAACAAAATTCATAATACAAGGTAACAGTCATGAAAATTATGTTTTTAAAATAGGATACTAAAGAAGCATTGCTATAAAGAGAAATATTGATAAATTGGAGTACATAAGGGCAAAGATTTTTGCAACACATCTAACCAACAAAGGGATTATATGCAAAATATATAAAGAATTCTTACAAATACATAAAAAACAAATACAAACAATTCAAGAGGAGAAATGGACAACATACCATAATAGGCACTTCACAAGATGGTAGACAAATAGCAAAGGAATATATATTTTTTTCATTTTTGTATTTTTTCTTTTTATTATACTTTAAGTTCTAGGGTACACATAAACCCACACAACATGCAGCTTTGATACATAGGTATACACGTGCTATGTTGGTTTGCAGCACTCATCAACTCATTATTTACATGAGATATTTATCCTAATGCTATCCCTCCCCAAGCCCCCTGCCCCACAACAGCCCCTAGTGTGTGATGTTCCCTGCCCTGTGTCCAAGTGATTTCATTGTTCAATTCCCACCTATGAGTGAGAACATGCAGTGTTTGGTTTTCTGTCCTTGTGATAGTTTGCTGAGAATGATAGTTTCCAGGTTGATCCATGTCCCTGCAAAGGACATGAACTCATCATTTTTTATGGCTGCATAGTATTCCATGGTATATATGTGCCACATGTTCTTTATCCAGTCTATCATTGATGCACATTTGGGTTGGTTCCAAGTATTGCTTTTGTGAAGAGGGCCACGATAAACATACGTGTGCATCTGTCTTTATAGTAGCATGATTTATAATCCTTTGGATATATATCCAGTAATGGGATTGCTCGGTCAAATGGTAATTCTAATTCTAGATCCTTGAGGAATTGACACACCATCTTCCACAATGGTTGAACCAATTTACACTCCCACCCACAGTGTAAAAGCGTTCCTATTTCTCCACATCCTCTCCAGCATCTGTTGTTTCCTGACTTTTTAATGATTGCCATTCTAACTGGCATGAGATGGTATCTCATTGTGGTTTTGATTTGCATTTCTCTGATGACCCGTGATAATGAGCATATTTTATGTCTCTGTTGGCTGCATAGATGTCTTCTTTTGAGAAGTGTCTGTTCATATCCTTTGCCCACTTTTTGATGGCATTGTTTTTTTCTTGTAAATTTGTTTGAGTTCTTTGTAGGTTCTGGATATTAGTCCTTTGTCAGATGGGTAGATTGCAAAAATTTTCTCCCATTCTGTAAGTTGCCTTTTCACTCTGCTGGTAGTTTCTTTTGCCGTACAGAAGCTCTTTAGTTGAATTAGATCCCGTTTGTCTATTTTGGCTTTTGTTGCCATTGCTTTTAGTCATGAAGTCCTTGCCCATGCCTATGTCCTGAATGGTATCTCCTAGGTTTTCTTCTAGGGTTTTTATGGTTTTAGGTCTAACATTTAAGTCTTTAATTCATCTTGAATGAATTTTTGTGTAAGGTATGAGGAAGTGATCCAGTTTCACCTTTCTGCATATGGCTAGCCAGTTTTCCCAACACCATTTATTAAATAGGGAATCCTTTCCCCATTGCTTGTTTTTGTCAGGTTTGTCAAAGATCAGATGGTTGTAGATGTGTGGCATTATTTCTGAGACCTCTGTTCTGTTCCAGTGTTCTATATATCTGTTTTGGTACCAGTACCATGCTGTTTTGGTTACTGTAGCCTTGTAATATAGTTAGTTTGAAGTCAGGTAGTGTGATGCCTCCAGCTTCATTCTTTTTGCTTAGGATTGTCTTTAGCCAAGGAATATTTTTAAAGCTGCTCCAGCTCAATAGACCTCATGGAAGTGCAACTTTGAGCCACAGTGGGATGCCATTCTACACCATAACAAATATCTAGCACTGAAAATATTGGAAATGTTAACTTGGCAAAGCTGAGGAGCCACAGGAACTGATACACTTGTGATGGAAGCGCAAATTATTGCAACCACTTTAGAAAGCATTGACATAGTCTGCTAAATTTGAGTATATAATACTTCCTAACAATTTCACTCCCATAGAACTGTGTTCACAGGTGCATCAAAAGACATTTACGAGAATGCTAATAGCCAAAACTTGGCAACAGCCCAAATGTTCATAAACAGAAGAATGAATAGTTATTTGGTGATATGCTTATACAGTACTGTCTAGAAATCATAGCAGATGAGCTAAACCTACACACACAGATGGATGAGTCTCTCAGACATTATTTTGAGTAAAAGAAGCTAGATACAAAAGAGTGTTTACCATATGATTATTTTTACATAAAGTTCAAAAACAGGTAAAATTATAGTATGGTGTTGATGTCAAAAGAGTGGATCTTTGGGCAGAAATGAAAGAATAGAAAACGGGAGGTTCTCAAGGGGATTTCAGGATGATGGTTGTATTAGTCCATTTTCATGCTGCTGATAAAGACATACCCGAGACTGGGTAATTTATAAAGGAAAGAGGTTTAATTGACACACGGCTCCATATGGCTGGGGAGGCCTCACAATCATGGCAGAAGGTGAATGAGGAGCAAAATCACATCTTACATGGATGGAGGCAGTCAAGAGATCTGGTAGGGGAACTCCCCCTTATAAAACCATCAGATCTCATGAGACTTATTCACTATCAGGAGAACAGCATGGTAAAGACCTGCCCCCATGATTCAATTAGCCTCCACAGGGTCCCTCCCACAACACGTGCGAATTGTGGGAGCCACAGTTCAAGATGAGATTTGGGTGGGGACACAGCCAAACCATATCACTGGTAATTTTTTAAGATTTCTTCACCTGAGTGGCAGTTAAATAGGCTGCACAATTATGACCCATTGCTTATTTGTATGTATATTTCAATTTTAAAAGTTTTAAAAGATACAATGTTCCTGGGTGTGGTGGCTCACACCTGTAATCTCTGCACTTTGAAGGCTGATGTAGGTGGATTGCTTGTGCTGAGGAGTTCAAGACCAGCCTGGGCAACATGATGAAACCCTGTCTCTACAAAAGATAAAAAATTGGTGCGCTAGTACATGCCTGTAGTCTCAGCTTCTTGGGAAACTGAGGATCATGAGCCCGGCAGGCGGAGGCTGCAGTGAGCTGAGATTGTGCCACTACCCTCCAGCCTGGGCAAGAAAGCGAGACTCTGTCTTAGGAAAAACAAAAACAGAAAAAAACCTATTTATATTCCTTTGGGTAGGTACCCAGTAATTGGATTGCTGGATTGAGTGGTATTTCTGTCTGTCTTTAGGTCTTTGAAGAATCCCGATTCTGCCTTCCACAGTGTTTGAACTAATTTACACTTCCACCAAGTGTAAAAGCCTTCCTTTTTCACCGGAGCCTCGCCTGTATCTGTTTCTTGACTTTTATTAACAGCCATTCTGACTGTGTGAGTTGGTATCTCATTGTCGTTTTGATTTGCATTTCTCTAATGAATATGGCATGGCATATTCTCACTTATCAGTGGGAGCTAAATGATGAGCACACATGGACACAGAAACACCACTATTTGTTGTCTTATTTTCCATTGTTCTGAAAACTTTACACACTGGGGCCTATCAGAATGGAAGATGGGAGGAGGGAATAACTAATGGACACTAGGCTTAATACCTGGGTGATGAAATAATCTCTATAACAAATTCCCATGACCCATGTTTACCTATGTAACAAACCTGCACATCCTGCACATGTGACCCTAAACTTAAAATATATATAATGTTGATAATATGAAAATGTTATCCTACTATATTTGCTATGTAACTTGTACACAAATATACCATATCTACACATAATATATATGAATAGGTATATATTGATCAGAATAAATATATTAAATGTTCATATAAATTTAATTTGTTCTGTATATAACAGATTCTCTCCCTTCATTTTCTCCTCTGTATTATTTTCTTCTGCATTATAGATGTATTCTCAACTTCAGTTCTCTTCAACTTCATGAGCCCAATTTTCTGTGATACCAGTTATCCTCCTTACTGCTTCTAATGCTGTTTTCAGTAATGCTATTGAATCTTTAGATTCCTTAGGGACTTGTCTTAGTGTTTACACACTTTCCTTACCTTTTTTACTTCCTCTCAGCTCATTCTGTTTTCTCTACTGTTAATATATTATTTTTATATATTGTTCCACAAACTAGTATTTTAATTTTGTTAATGATTCAAAGCAGGTGATTTTTGAATTTTTCTTTAGACTTCTGGGAAAATTATTTTCCAAAGTTATTTTTTCTCAGTACTTATAGTGCAATGTTATATTTATGAGTTTCAGAATTATGTATAGGCTACTTTACTTACTTGTTAATGCTTTATTGAAAATGTGTTGTCTATCCAGTACTACCAGCATAGTTTGCCTTTATAGATTCCCAAATAGATATTAGAATCCCTCTAAGACCTAAAGCTGCAGAATTCATTGTTGTAAACATTGCTTAATGAGGTGTCAGTTATACTTTTTTAAGTTTTGTGGATATACAATCTTGAGGAGAAATCTCTTGGCACCCCTGCCTGACTCTTACTAAGAACAGCAGAATTTTTTCTTGGATGAAATTACCTATGATCTTTTCTTCCCTTGCTAAAAAGATAAATGGCAAATTGTAACCCACAGGACACCCAATTTCACGGTCCTTGTAAGTTTAACTTCTTATTCCTGCCTAGCCCTTCAGAGCCAACTCAGAGGCACAAAATCCAGTTCTTATATTCCCAAGCAAGATGCCCTCTTGTGTCATTTAGCAAACGGAAGAGGTGGAGAGAAAACATTTTGGTGAGGAGAGAGGAGGAGGTAAGGAACTAAACTGGCCCTTCTCTCCTTATAATGCAGCTCTAAGAGCATAGTCATGCCCTCTTTCCCACTTTCCCACTGTTAAAAGCCCATGAATCTGTATTTTGAGTGGAAAGGAAACAGAGGGGAGGGGAGAAATGTAACTCCCTTACCATCTTCCTACCTCATGGCCCACATTCTTTCATAAGTAGAAATTCTTCCAAGGTTCAACAAATAGTTGATTATTATTCCCATTTTCCATTGTTCTTAAAACTTTACATCTTATTTTTTATGACTATTCCGTGAAAAGGCATAATGGAGTGAATCAGGCATTTTTACTTTCTATCATCACAATCCAGGAGCTCTTTTTATGAGGCCTTCTCCAATGTCAAATTAACTTGGTTCAGGAGGAAAGGTCTTTCTCCCCATTTGGCCCCATTCTCATCTGAGTCCAGCCATGGGGGTAAAAAAGAGACAGAAATAGAGGCAGAAGTAGCAACAGCAGAAAGGAGAGTTGAGGCAGAAAATGCTAACATACAGAAATAAGTGCTTAAGTGGCTCCAGGCACCACTGCTCTCTGGGGCCAATAAATTTCTCTTTGAACTTCATCGAGTAACCTTACACTTGTAAGTTCACCAGCAAGGTTTAATCTCAGAGATGGTCCTCGTATACAATACGGTATGAAAGGGCAAAGTTAATAATAATCTTTCCATTCTTCTCCTCTCTCTTCATCTACCTAGTTTTCATCTTTTGTTTATTTCTTCCATAAAAATTAAAGAAATAAATTTCAAATTATATGTCCTTTACTGCTTTCATTATAACTCACTTTATGACTCCAGGTGTGAGCAGTAATTACAATTATTTTACCTACAGGGAAACAAAATTTAGAGTGAGAGTATAATCAGAAAATACAAACTTTTGAATTACACTTTTATATTTAAAAGATATAAGCCAAAATTCCAAACTATTTAAATTCGAGAGGCAATATCTTAGCTACTGATGGTTGTAACTTGCCGATAGTAGATGAATAGACGGCTTAAAAAAGCAAGTAAACATTAGGAAATGCTGAATCGCACCACTTACATCCTTTAATAAGGATGTAACTCTTCCTCAAAAGTAAATTCATTTTCCATAGGAACAATATTACTCATATTGACATAATATGAGAACAATATTAGAGGTATTTATGGGATACCAGGCTTTTCCCTGACAGTTGTCCAACCAAGAATCACCCTCATTGCTTCTGTGGGAAAATAACGCAAGTTACAAATAACCAACTTGTAAACAAAAATTTAAACTGATTTTTTGTTATTTGCCAGTGGAAAACTGTCTAACTAGCTTGAGATTAAAATGTTCTCTGTTAAATTAAAGTTAGAAGCTAGTTTATTTTTCGGGCAACCACTATAGAAATCAAGGATTGCTTTTTTTGTGTGTCTGTGACTTCATTCTGCAGTTGGTGGTGTACTGGCAGTGGACCAATGCTTTAAAGTATGAAGGTGGAACAGCTCTCCAAACTTACTTACCTCTATAAATCACTAATTCTCTACGTTATTTTCTAAGTTCCTTAAGTTACTATATTGAAAGTAAGATAATAAGTTTAGTCAACTATAAAATGGAAACAATTTACATGCAGGCATGGAAATGTTTTTGATTTGAACTAGTTTTACTGGATGAAGGTTTTTAGGTGTCTGTAATATCACAGAGACAGGATATATGACAAATGCAAAACAAATTAAATTTTGTCTCACTAAAGAAGTGGGCACAAACAATTACCAGAATTGCAGTCTGGGCATCTTTCCTTAAAAATAACTGAACACATAATAAAGGGGAAAAGTCCACACATCTGGAAAACTGGCAGAGATTCATGTCAGTGAAGCTAGAAGAAATATGTATTCAATCATCTGTGATGTCAAAGGAATTCTTTAATGTTTGGCTTATAATTTTAAAAATTACTTTAAAATATTTTAAATGCAAACACTGATTTTTTAAATAAATTAATGAACCCTAAATAAAAAAGAATAGAGACCAGGAAACAAATTCTTATTCTAGCACCAAGAATCACTGTGACTTTGGCAAATTTCTTAACAGGCCTGGACTTAAATGTCTTTATCTGTATAACCAAGCTTTAATATGAGATCCCTTTCAACTTTAATGTCATAATTATAACATAAATTATATACATTCTAAAGAAATGAAAAAACTTAATGGATATATAAACAGTGGTTTCTGTAACACAGGAAAGACAGAGTTCATCAGTATTTAAGAACATACCTAATATTATCAAATGTATTTATTTCTGAAAATTACTTATGAAATTAGCAGCTTCAACAGTAATAATTACAATAAAAATGTCAGCAACAGTATTTAGTGCCAACTATATTCCAGGCACTTCACATAGAAGATCTTGTTTAGACTTCCTAATAGCAATACCAGATAAGTTTATCTCTATGGTATGGACGTATAAACTGCTTGGAGAGGGTAAGTTTCCTTAAGTCATTCAGACAGAAAGTAGCAGAAACAGAGTTCTAACCCACATCCCTCTAAACCAAAACACTTTCTCAGCAGAGAAAGTTTCAGTATTTCCTGTATTATGTATTCATTAGCCGTCATAAAAAATGGACATCTATACTCTGAAAGTCATTTTTTCTCTAAAGCCTCATATGATATATTATTCAACTTTCTAGAGGATTTAAAAAGAAAATAATTTTTAAATATATAAATATTTCAATAAAAATCACAAATTTTAAGGTATTATAGAGTTATGTATAGTTGAAAAAATATCTTAAGTCAAAAAAACCTTATCAAGTATCTGAACATAACACAGCTGAATTTAAATATCTATTTTTATCAGCCCTCCATTATGTGGCCAGAGTTTGAATCTCAACGTAACCACTTAGCAAGTGTGTGATTTTGAACAAGTAATTCATCCTTTTATGCCTAAATTGGTTCCTATATAAGAAGAGGATAAAAAATTTATTTCAAAGGATTATTTTGAAGATTTAGTGGCATAATAAATATGAAAGTTCTCTGCAAAAGTTAAAGCACCAAGTACATTGCAAATTGAGAAAACGCCATGCAAGATTTTTTGTCTTTGTGACACTATTTCTTTATAGAGGCTTCTAACTTAGAAATGAATAGGTTAAATATTGAAAATGTTGGTAAAACCAGAATTAATCTGAAAAAAAATTAGTATCCTTCTAAATTATTTCTGGGATATTAATTGGTATAAATTTTGGCAATCTCTTTTGAAATTGTGAAATGTGCCTAGCCTTTGATCCATCATTTCCACTATAGGAATTTATCCTAGAGGAATATTTACCAAGTTTTCAAAGGATTGAAGCTCTTCTTTTTAGCAAAACAACAAATGAACCCACATAAATGTTCATTAAAAAATTGCAATACATCTATGTAATGGAACAGTATATATTTTAAAAGGAAGATCTTATAAACACTGAAATATGAAGATGTCCAAGATGTATTTGTGTTTTATTAATTCAAGGAAATTATAGACATTGTGTATGTCATAATCCAATTTTTGAAAAAAAATGCTTAGCTTTTCATATACATTAGAAATGGGCTAGAAAGCTGTAAATGTAAAGTAAAATTATTAACAGTATTTGCCTTTACGGACTGAAATGGATGCTGTTGGGTAGGGAAGAGCAGGGAAAACTCTTGCTATCTTATATGTGCCAGTTTTATTTAATCTTTTAATTATGAGCATGCTTTCTTTAGAAATAAAATATTTTAAAGAATCACTACTATTAAAGAAAATGTACAGATATACATAAAAATAAATACATTGGTCAGGGATGGGGCAAATAATCGAAAACAATAATTTGTTTACACAAAGAAGCTCACAATTTTTACAAGCTTAAAGGTAAATCAAGTAATGTAAGTGAATTATTATGATATAGATATCAGAAGAAATCTAAAACTATGTATGATGATTTTTTTGGAATATACATATTCCAAGTAATGGAATTTATAGTACTGCACATTTTTCTGTAGGATTTTTAAGACTTGAAGGACAACTATAATTAGGGTGCAGTGTTAGGCATCATTTCATTTGCCAATTACCTTTTTTCTTGTGAATGTAACCTCTTTCATTTGGGTATTAGTTTATTCACTCATAAGTTTATTGCACATTGACTAAATGTCCAGCACTGTGCTAATTACTGGGTTTATATCCAACACAGAAGTTTCCAAACTTTCTCAGTTGACTGAACCTTTAACATCTCAGTAATTTTCTCAGGCATCAGTAAGGCAAAAGAATTACTGACCAGTTCTATCTATTAAGTAGTTGAATCCAAACAACCGACTTACTAAGTATTTATATTCTAACAACTTAGCACCTGTTGGGCAGTGCACAACTTCTAAAACTTCTGAATCAGATTAGATACCACTATCCTCATTTTCTGTCACACAATGATTTTTGTGTGGTTCTTGCTTCTGATCATGATGATCATTGAAAGCTCAGCTTCAAAAATATATGACATAATTGAAACATAGTAATCTAATATTGAAACCACAAGCTTCTTTGTGCTAGAGGTTCATACTGTGTTCAGTAGTTTCTGTGTTTACTTTGAGCATATCACATATGCCATGGTATTCATCAGCATATTGTGATGCTTTGGTTCACAGTCTGTGAACCACCAGTCTAATGGGATAGCTGTTCATATAAACCATTGATTATAGTTCAGGTAATAAGTCTGATGATATAGATGAGCCTCAATGGCTTTGGCAGAGAGGAAAGTTCATATTCTAGAGTGTGTGTGTTTTTGAAGTAAGGAGTCAAAGTGTCTAGTGATACTTAAGCTAAATTACCTCAAAGAAAAAGTAGACTAGGGGCTCCATTGAAGGAAATTACTATGTCTATTTCAGTCAGTACTATACCCTTAGGGTGTGGCATAATGCCACACACATAGTGGATATTAAATAAACACTTGGTAACTGAATAAGTGAATGGCAAATAGAAGCTGGACAGGTAAAATTGGTAGGAGTTGGGCTTGAAGGGCAATCTTGGCAAAGGGAGTAACATATTCAACACCATGGAAGCATGCGAGTATATGGTACACTCTGAGAACTGCAAATGATTCAGCATGGCCAGAAAGTAGTGCGTGATTGTTGAAGGGTCCAGATACTTATTGGCCATTTTTTCTATACTAAGAAGTTTGCCCTTTATCCTGAAAGCAATGAATAGCTCTAGTCTATTTCTAGTAGAAGAGATATATATTTATATTTGCATTTTGGAAAATATTATAGAAAAGTGAAGCTACTAAAGATAATGCTTGGACTTGGATAAGAAAGAAAGATTGAGCTGACAGATCTATAGTTTTTAAAAAATAGGTAAAGGATAATATTAAGCAGGTGATGGTGACAAGGATGAATACAAAATGGTATAACCAAATAAGAGAAATCTCAAATGAGTATGCATTTTAAACCTGAGAAGGAAGTGGGTAGTTCTGTATATCGGGTGTGAAAGAAGTAGTAGCATGTGGGTTCTTGCATCCTGGACCTGAAGCACAACTTTTAGTACTTTTCTTTAGTGTGATCTACTGGTGACGAATTTCTCTTAGTTTTTATTTGTCCTGAAAACATATTTGTTCTGCCTTCATTTTGAAAGGGCACTTCTAAGTTGACAATTATTTTCTTTATTTTATAGAGGTGGTTCCATTTTTGTTTTTTTGTTTTTTCCATGATGGAGTCTTGCTCTGTCACCCAGGCTGGAATGCTGTGGCACGATCTTGGCTCACTGCAACCTCCACCTCCTGGGTTCATCAATTCTCCTGTCTCAGCCTCCCAAGTAGCTGGGATTACAGGTGCGTACCACCATGCCTGGCCAATTTTTGTATTTTTAGTAGAGATGGGGTTTCACATGTTGGTCAGGCTGGTCTTGAACTCCTGATCTTGTGATCCACCTGCTTCGGCCTCCCAAAGTGCTGGGATTACAGGCATGAGCCACCGTGCCCGGCCTGTTTTATGCCTTTCATTATTTTGTTGAAATGTCAACCATTCTTCGGGGGCCTTTTATCTGTTTTGGCCAGCAATTCTTGAGATTTTCTATTTGTCTTTGGTTTCAACAGTTTAATTGTAATGTGCCTATGGGTAGACTTTTTGTTGGTTTGTTTATTGGTATTGATATTGCTCTTATTTTATTTACCCTATTTGGGTCTTATAGCTTTTCTTAAATATTTGATATCTTTCATCAATTTTGAGAAATAGTCATGTCTCGTTAAGTACTGCATATGTCCCACTTTCTTCTAACTTTGTCTGGGCTCCAATTACATCTGTTGGCACATTTTACCATGTTCAAATATTTTTATTCTGTTTTCTGTATTTTACCATCCCCATTTCCCTTCATGTTTCAGGCAAGTTATCTTTTATCTTTCAATAGACTAATCTCCCAATTCACTAATCTGGTCTTCTGCTGTGTGGAATTTGCTGTCAAACCCATCTTTTGATTTTTTTTTTTTTTTAACCTTCACTTGCTCAGTTTTAGAATTTTTATTTAATTTTCATCTATTAGATGTTGATCCTCAATTTTCCTTGTCATAAATATTCTTGAGTGTATTCATCACAATCATCTTTAGATCCTTACCTACTATCTCTATTAGCTAGAACAATATGGCTTTAATGCTATAGCCTAATTTTTTCTCATAGTTTTCACTCATTTGTTTCCTGGCATGCCCAGTAAATTTTTAATTAAACACTTGAGATTGTATATAAGAAACTATATGTTATTTGAGGCTCTGGGTAGTGTTATCCTCTTCTGGAAATGATTCAGTATTATTTCTGGCATCAGTTAGTCTAAAGGCAGATCTCTTGAATCTAAATGGAATCTGATCTGATTGGAAACTGGGTTTCAGATTTCATTATTTTTAATTCACCCTAATATTTAGGCCCTTATCAGAAGTCTGGGAGTGTTTATCAGTGTCTTTTCTCCTTCTCAGATTCTAAACTCTACTTCTTTGTGTGTGTGTGGGTGGGGGAGAGGGGCAGGGTCCTGCTGTGTTGTTCAGGCTGGCCTTGATCTCTTGGGTTCAAACAATTCTCCCACCTCAGCCTCGTAAGTAGCTGGAACTACAGGTGCATGCCACTACACCTACTCTGAACTCTAAACTTTTACTACTAAGCATCATGAGACATCGGAAAGTTTTGAATGACTTACCAGTCTTTTTAGCTATCTCTTTCTTCACAACTTCTTCAGTAAGTTTCTAAGCTTTATACCACTTGCAAAATGACAAATTCCTTAAGGGGAAAACTACCTCAATGCACTTTTCTTTGGAATCTTGGCAATGCAGATCCTAACTGGGTTGGTAGCCTGGATACTAAATGTTTTCTTTTCAGTCCTGTGAGCCTTTAGTTGACAGAACTGCAAGGATAGGAGTGTCTTAGTGGAGAGCCATGATACAAAATAGATTAGAGTTAGTTAACCATAGAATAGGGGTTACTCATAGTTGAAAGTTTCTAGAAAGGATAACAACTAGAGGATTATAGCTCAACAATGCAGATATAGATAAGAATATAGAAAAGTCCAGATAAAGAAGAGGTTTCCCTTTGGATGATGGACTGGCACTTCAGCAATTTAAGGCATGATGTCATTATCTGAATCCAAATAGAGCTGCCCTCATCACTCACTCTTTCCTGTCCCAATACAAACATACCTATGCCAACCATTCTTAGAACAATGCCATCTAAGTGTAATTTCTTTCCTTCTCTGTAGATCCTATCATCTTCATGTGTAATCTAGAAGCACCATCGTGGCTGGGCTGGCACTCTCACAAACTACTTTCCAGGAGTGTTTGATGTCTACAAAATGTCTTATAAAATAGCAACTGTGGATATGGTCTCATTGTGCCAGAAAATGTTATCTGTTCTATTTCTTACTTCTGTTTAAAAACCCCTATTCAGCTCTTGTTTACCTGATTATCATTTTGTCTGAAGCTGTAGTCTCAGATATAGCTGGCCCTTCCTGTCTGGTTAAGTTTATGATCAGACTCTCATTGCTTCCTCATCTTCCCTTCCTTTAACATATCAACTCTCAGCAGTGTGACTTTTGTTCATATCAGAGTCATCACCACTTATGTATACTCTTGCAATAGCCTCTTAAACCTCATCTTAAGTGTCACTTTATTGCAATCCATTCTCCACAATGCTGTCAGGTATTTCTTTATAGATCTGATCATATCACTTCCTCAGTCAAAACCTTTGCTGGCTCTTCACTGTCTAAAGAATAATGCACAATCAGTTCTCAAGGAAATAAAAACTTTAGTAGTTATGCTGACAATTTTTCCAGAAAAGCATTATATATGAAAACATATGGAATATGGCCAAAGCTGTTTTTAGGGGGGAAAAAGTCCATTTTAAAGGTCTTACTATAAAGTAAAAATATAAAATTCATATATACTAAGAACTAAAAAACAGAAAAAGGTAGGAAAGGAGTACAAAATAAACAAAAACAAAAGAAGAAATTATAGAAAATGTGCAATTGGTAAACAAATTGACTAGCTGCCTCTTTCAGAAAAAACAATAAAGTAGAACACTCCGGTAAGATTAATTTAATATAAAAGAGAAAAACACAAACAATATAATAAACCATGCAGAACATATTGAAAATTATAAAAACATAACATGTTTAAATCTATTTGATTCTATTCTTATAAGGCAGGAAATCTTGGTGAAAACAAACTATTTCTAATAAACTACTTCAAAGAAAAATGAGAGTTAATCAAATTAATTCCATAACCCTCAGAGAACTAAGGAAGGTTGTCAAATACCTACAAGAGGGTGTATGACCCTGGTAGTTTCAAAAACCACTGGTGTCAAAATACTCAAGGAATTTATACAACTTCATTAAAATATCTTAAAGCACACAAGAAGGAAAACTTTTCAATCTATTTATGAACTAACTATAACTCCAATAACAGAATTTAATAAACATAGAGAAAAGAAGAAAACAAATGGTTAATCTCACCTTGAAAGTCAAGGCAAAGCTCCCACATTTAAAAAATAGTTTATAAAAACAATATAAAATAGTATAAAAACTTGTATTTTATAAATTATTACATGGATAATTCAATATAAGAAAATCTGTTAGTTTAATTCATCATATCCAAAGACCCCAAAAAATCTATATGATCAGGTGCCAGCAGCCATTCCTTGTGGAGATACTTAGCAAAACAGAAATACAAGATACTTACTAAGCATCGTGAAGACATTTAATTCCAAATGAGTAGCTCATCTTTCTACCTAATAGTGAAACAACAGATATACAAGTAATGAAAAAGCCTGATATGGTTTGGCTCTGTGTTACCACCCAAATCTCATCTTGAATTGTACTCCCATAATTTCCACATGTTGTGGGATTTTGGTAGGAGATAATCTGAATCATGGTGGGAGATAATTTGAATCATGGAGGCAGTTTTCCCGATACTGCTCTCACGGTAGTGAATAAGCCTCACAAGACACGAGGATTTTATCAGGGGTTTCTGCTTTTGCATCTCTCTCATTTTCTCTTGCAGCCACCATGTAAGAAGTGCCTTTCACCTCCCACCATGATTCTGAGGCCTCTCCAGTCACATGGAACTGTTAGAAGTCCAATTAAACCTCTTTTTCTTCCCAGTCTTAGGTATGTCTTTAACAGAGCATAAAAATGGACTAATACAAAGCGTAAGGTCATTCTCTTACCACTATTATTTACTATAATTCTAGAAGTACTAGTCAACATTATCACGGCAGAAAACAAAAACATAAATTAAAAGTATTAGGTTATATTTATCAGCTGTATTTACATTATCTACATAAAGTAAATTCACCAATTTTAAGTGTAAAATTCAGTGAGGTTTGACTAATTTATAACATCATGTCACTTTGACCATAATCATGATACCAGCCATCAGTGCAAATGTTTCCCTCTGTCTTTTTGAAATCAATCACGTTCCTCTATCCCCTGCCTCTGGCAACCACTGACCCATACTCTGTCACTACAGTTTTGCATTTTCTAGCATTTCATTTAAATAAAATCATGCAAGATATAATATTTTGCATTTGGCTTCTTTCATTTAAGTATAATGCTTTGAAAATTCACTCATGTTGTTGAATATACTAGTAATCAGTTAATTTTGATTGTTATATAGCAGTTCATTTTATGGATATACCATAATTTGTTTGTCCATTAACTTGTTGAAGGATATCTGGGTTTCTTTCAGTTTGAGGCTAGCTACTAGGATGAAGCTGCTATGGATATTTGATTGCAAGTCATTGTATGAATACATGTTTCCATTTCTCTTAAGTAAATACCTAAGAATAGGATTGATGAACCATTGTATAATTGTATGTTTAACTTAATAACAAACTGCCAAACTTTTCTCAAAGAGACTGTAACATGGTTTGCTTTACCAGTTGCTCTGCATTTCTTGGCAATACTCAAAATTGTCTCTCTTTTTAGTTTTAGAAGATTAAGACATGATGTGTACACAAATCTCATTGTAGTTCTAATTTGCATTTCCTTCCTGAATAATGCTGTTGGGCATGTTTCATGAGTATATTTGACATTCATATATCTCCTATGTTGATGTTTCTCTTTCAAATCTACTTTTTCTTGATTTGGCTTCTTAAATTGAAAGAGCTCTTTATATATTCTGTACACAAGCCTTTTATCAATTACATGTTTTGCAAAGAATTTCTTGCAGTCTATTATTTATCTTTTAATTTTCTTAACAGTATTTTCTGAAGGGAAAATATTTTAAATTGTAATTAATATTTTTTCCCCTTTTTTGGTGTGAGTTTTTGGGATCATGTGCAAGAAATGTTAGAGTAATCGAAATCACAAAGAGGGTTTTTTTCCTGTTTTCTTCCAGAAGTTTTATAACTTCACATGCTACACAAAGGTCTGTAATCCATTCTGAGTTATTTTTTTGTGTCAGTGTGAGATAAAAATTGAGGCTCACTGTTTTACATATGGAAATCCAATTGCTCCAGGATGATTTTTTGAAAAGACTCTCCTTTCCCTATTGAAATAACTAGGCACTTTAATCAAAAATCAATCATGTATTTGTTGTTCTCTCTCTAGACTGACTATAATGTTCCACATATGTGTATGTGGAACACATTACCTCACTTATTGTAGCATCATAGTAAGTTTTGAGGTCAGGAAGTTTAAGTCAATCTTAGTTCATATTTTTCAAATTTATTTTGGCTATTATAGTTGTATCAGTAGCTGTGCACAGTGATACATACCTATAGTCCCAGCACCAGCAACTCAGAAAGTTGAGGCGGGAGGGTCACTTGAGCCTAGGAGTTTGACTCCAGTTTAAATGCTTTTTCCTGTAACTACTGAAATGATCTATATAATTTTTCTTCTTTATTATTTTGCTATGGGAAATTTGCCCCCCCCCCCCCCCCCCCCCCCCCCCCCCCCCCACTCCACCCCCCCCCCCCCCCCCCCTCCCCCACCACCTTCCCCCCCCCCCCCCCCCCCCCCCCCCCCCCCCCCCCCCGTGCGGTTGATTTTTAAATGTAGAAATAACCTTACATTTCTAGGATAAATCCCATTTGGTCGTGATACATTATCTGTTTTATTATTATGTATAATCCTTTTTTTATTAACTTTTAAGTTCAGGGGTACAAGTACAGGTTTGTTACACAGGTAAACTTGTGTCATGGGGTTTGTTGTACAGATTACTTAATCACCCAGCTATTTAGTCTAGTATCCATTAGTTATTCTTCCTTATCTTCTCCCTTCTCCTACCCTCCACCTTCTGAAAGGCACCAGTTCATATTGTCCCTATCTCTGTGTCCATGTATTTCCATTTAACTTCTACTTATAAGTGAGAATATGCAGTATTTGGTTGTCTGTTCATGTGCTAGTTTGCTAAGGATAATGGCCTCCAACTCCATCCATGTCCCCTCAGAGGACATAATCTGATTCTTCTTATGGCTGCATGGTATTCCATGGTGTCTATGTACCACATTTTCCTTATCCAGTCTGTCATTGCTGGGCATTTAATTACATGACTTTGCTACTGTGAATTCTGCTGCAATGAACACACACATGCATGTGACTTTATAATAGATGAACAGATATAATGCATAATATTTTTGTACATTTTTGAATTCAATTGTTTATAAGAGATGTTGGTCTGAAGTTTTCTTACTATATTTTTCATTTTGTACCAGAGAAATACTGGCTTCATGAAATGAGTTGGGGGTGTTCCCTGTTATTTCTGAAAGAGTTTGGATGGAATTGCTATTGTTTATTCCTTATATGTTTGGTAAAATTCACCAATAAAGCCATCTAGGCCTTAAGTTTCCTTTATGAGAAGGTTTATCAGTATAAATTCAATTTATAAAATACACTGCACTAAACAGATTATCTATTTCTTCCTTAGTGAGCTTTCATAGTTTGTTTATTACAATGAATGAGTCAATTTCATCTGAGTTGTCCAATTTATTGACATTAAGTTCTTCATAATATTCTATTATTGTTCTTTTACTAACTATAGAATTTATCATATTTATTGTTCTTAGAGAGCTAGCTTTTGGTTTCATGGACTTTTCTCTATTGCCTTTTCTCTGTTTTCAGCTTTATTAGTTTTGCTCTTATCTTCACTATTTCCTTTTGCTTTGAGTTTAGCTCTTCTCTTACTCATTTATTAAGCTGGAAGTTTAGATCATTGATTCGGGATCTTTCTTCTTTCCTGATATAAGTAATCAATGCTATAAATTTTCCTCTCAACACTGCCTTAGCTTTATTCTACACACTTTGATAGGTTGTGTTTTGTTTTTATTATCATCCAAATGAAAATATTTTCTAGTGATTATTTTGCTTACTTCTGTGTTCTAGGGTTTATTTAGAAGCATGTTTTCAATTTCTAAATATGTGAGGATAATTCATATATCTCTGTTAACAACCTCTTCATTCTGCTATGGTCAAAAAAAAATACTTTGTATTATTTCAAACCTTTTACATTAATTGAGATTTATTTTGTGATCCAGAATGTGATCTATGTTAATGAATATTCTGTGTACCTTAAAATTATATATGTCCTCTTATGATTGGATAGGGTATTCTGTAACTATTAGGTCAAATTAGTTGATAGTGTTCTTCAAGTCTTCTATATATTTACTGAATTTCCAAATATATATTGCATCAATTTTTGAAGGAAGACTATTGAAATCTCCAGCTACGTCTCAAGATTTGTCCATTCTTTTCTGCTCTATAGGTTTTTGCTTCATGTATTTTGAAGCTCTTATTAGGCATGCAAACATTTCAAGAATGTTTTGCCCTCTTGATGATTTCACTCTTTTATCATTATTAAAAGTTTCTTTTCATCCCAAATAATATTTTCTAGTCTAAAAACCACTTTACCTGATATAAATATAGTCTCTTCAGCTTTTTACTGACTGGTATTCATTGATTTTTAAGTATAGAAACATAATCTTTCTTCATCCTTTTACTCATCTCTCTGTGCCTTTTTATACTTAAAGTGGTTTCTTATAGACAGCACAAACTTAATCCTTTTAAAAAATTAATCAGACAACCTTTGCCTTTTGTTTGGGGAACTTAGATCATTTAATGTTAATGCAATTACAGATATGAAATTCATGGTCTGATTATTTTCCTATTTATTCTTTCTTTTCATCACCCTTCCTGCTTTCTTGTGAATTTGTTGAGATTTTTCACAATTTAGTTTATCTCCACTACTAGATTATTAATTATGCCGTTTTGGGTTTGGTTCCTTTTTTTTCCTTACAATATGCATCTTAAACCTATCACAGGTTCTTTAAAATAATATTCCCATTTTTCCTTCCCATCCTTTGTGCCATTGTTGTCGCACAGTTCATTTCTACATATAAGTGCCCAAACACATTGCTATTATTTTTATTTCATGCAGTCAATTCTTTTTTTTCAGATAGATACATATATTTTATTTAAATGACAACAGAAATTTTTACTAGTAACTAGAAAAGTGATTTCACAAATCAAGATAGAATGTAGAAGATTAAACTCTTGAAAACTACTTTTCTGTACTACCTTATGGAGCATATAAGAAGACATAAGCCTAATAGTGTCTCATTTAGGGAATGAAAAGTATTGTTTTTAATATACTTTGATTTCTAGGGCACATGTGCAAAACGTGCAGGTTTGTTACATAGGTATACATGTGCAATGGTGGTTTGCTGCACCCATCAACCCGTCACCTACATTAGGTATTTCTCCTAATGCTATCCCTCCCCCACAGGCCCTGGTGTGTGATGTTGCCCTCCCTATGTCCATGTGTTCTCATTGTTCAACTCCCACTTAGGAGTGAGAACAGGTGGTGATTGGTTTTCTGTTCTTGTGTTAGTTTGCTGAGAATGATGGTTTTCACCTTCAAGTCACTGCAAAGGACATGAACTCATCCTTTTTTAAGGGTGCATAGTATTCAATGGTGTATATGTGCCACATTTTCTTTATCCAGTCTATCATTGATAGGCATTTGGGTTGGTTCCAAGTCTTTGCTATTGTAAACAGTGCCACAATAAACATACGTGTACATGTGTCTTTATAGCAGCATGATTTATGATTCTTTGGTATACAACCAGTAATGAGATTGCTGGGTCAAATGGTATTTCTAGTTCTAGGTCCTTGAGGAATTGCCACACTGTCTTCCACAATGGTTGAACTAATTTACACTTCCACCAACATTGTAAAAGCGTTCCTATTTCTCCACATCCTCTCCAGCATCTGTTGTTTCCTGACTTTTTTAACGATTGCCATTCTAACTGGCATGAGATGGTATCTCATTGTGGTTTTGATTTGCATTTCTCTAATGACCAGTGATGATGAGCATTTTTTCATGTTTGTCGGCTGCATAAATATCTTATTTGGAGAAGTGGCTGTTCATATTATTTGCCCACTTTTTGATGGGTTTGTTTTTTCTTGTAAATTTGTTTAAGTTCTTTGTAGATTGTGGATATTAGCCCTTTGTCCAATGGGTAGATTGCAAAAATTTTTTCCCATTCTGTAGATTGCCTGTTCACTCTGATGATAGATTCTTTTGCTGTGTAGAAGTTCTTTAATTAAATCACATTTGTCTATTTTGGCTTTTGTTGCCACTGCTTTTGGTGTTTTAGTCATGAAGTCCTTGCCCATGCCTATGTCCTGAATGGTATCGCCTAGGTTTTCTTCTAGGGTTTTTATGGTTTTAGGTTTTACATTTAAGTCTTTGATCCATCTTGAGTTAATTTTTGTATAAGGTGTAAGGAAGGGATCCAGTTTCATCTTTTTGCATATGGCTAGCCAGTTTTCCCAATACCATTTATTAAATAGGGAATCCTTTCCCCATTTCTTGCTTTTGTCAGGTTTGTCAAAGATCAGATGGTTGTAGATGTGTGGTGTTATTTCTGAGGCCTCTGTTCTGTTCCATTGTTCTATATATTTGTTTTGGTACCAGTACCATGCTGTTTTGGTTACAGTAGCCTTGTAGTATAGTTTGAAGTCAGGTAGCATGATGCCTGCAGCTTTGTTCTTTTTGCTTAGTATTATCTTGGCAATGCAGGCTCTTTTTGGGTTCCATATGAAATTTAAAGTAGTTTTTTCCACTTCTGTGAAGAAAGTCAATGGTAGTTTGATGGGGATAGCATTGAATCTATAAATTACTTTGGGCAGTATGGTTATCTTCACGATATTGATTCTTCTTATCCATGAACATGGAATGTTTTCCCATTTGTTTGAGTCCTCTCTTATTTCCTTGAGCAACCATTTGTAGTTCTCCTTGAAGAGGTCCTTCACATCCCTTGTAAGTTGGATTCCTAGGTATTTTATTCTCTTTGTAGCAATTGTGAATGAGAGTTCACTCATGATTTGGCTCTCTGTTTGTCTGTTACTAGTGTATAGGAATGCTTGTGATTTTTGCACACTGATTTTTGTATCCTGAGACTTTGCTGAAATTGCTTATCAGCTCAAGGAGATTTTGGGCTGAGATGATGGGGTTTTCTAAATATACAATCATGTCATCTGCAAACAGAGACAATTTGACTTTCACTTCCTCTTTTCCTAATTGAATACCCTTTATTTCTTTCTCTTCCCTGATTGCCCTGGCCAGAACTGCCAACATTATGTTGAATAAGAGTGGTGAGAGAGGGCATCCTTGTCTTGTGCTGGTTTTCAAAGGGAATGCTTCCAGTTTTTGCCCATTCAGTTGATATTGGCTGTGGGTTTGTCATAAATAGCTCTTATTATTTTGAGATACGTTCCATCAATACCGAGTTTATTAAGAGTTTTTAGCATGAAGGGGTGTTGAATTTTGACAAAGGCCTTTTCTGCATCTATTGAGATCATCATGTGGTTTTTTTCATTAGTTCTGTTTATGTGATAGATTGTGTTTATTGATTTGCATATGTTGAAGCAGCCTTGCATCCCAGAGATGAAGCTGACTTGATCGTGGTGGAAAAGATTTTTGATGTGCTGCTGGATTCAGTTTGCCAGTATTTTATTGAGGATTTTCACATCAATGTTCATCAGGGATATTGCCCTAAAATTTTCTTTTGTTGTTGTGACTCTGCTAGGTTTTGGTATCAGGATAATGCTGAATTTTCTCAGCAAACTATCACAAGGACAGAAAACCAAACACTGCATGTTCTTACTCATAAGTAGGAGTTGAACAATGAGATTACATGGACACAGGGAGGGGAACATCACACACTGGGGGCCTGTCGGGTGATGGGGGTCTGGGGGAGGGATAGCATTAGGAGAAATACCTAATGTAAATGACAAGTTGATGGGTGCAGCAAACCAACATGGCACATGTATACCTATGTAACAAACCTGCACGTTGTGCACATGTACCCCAGAACTTAAAGTATTTTTTATATATATATGGAAAAAATTATTTGGTGTTTACCTATGTACCTATTATTTTTGGTGTTCCTCATTCCCAGGTATAGATCCAAATTTCCATTTGGCACCATTTTCTTCTACCTGAAATACTTCTTCTCAACATTTCCACAGGTAGAATTCTGGTGATAATAAATTCTCTCAGCATCTGTTTGTCTAAAATGTCTTCATTTTAAAAGAATTTTTTTCTTGGTTAAGAAACCTAGAAAAACAGGTTTGTTTGTTTTTCCTTTCAGAACATCTAAGCTCTTTCTCCATTATTTTCTGGCTTGCATAGTTTCTAAAGTGTTGCCTACTGTCAATTTTTTGTGTGTTTCTCTGCATAATGTGTCTTTTCTCTGCCTGTTTTATACCTTTATCTTTATCACTGTTTATCTTTTTTTTTTTTTTTTTTTTTTTTTGAGATAGAGTCTCGCTGTGTTGCCCAGGCTGGAAGTGCAGTGGAGCAATCTCAGCTCACTGCAAGCTCCGTCTCCCAGGTTCATGCCATTCCTTGCCTCAGCTTCCCCAGTAGCTGAGACTACAGGCGCCCGCCACCACGCCCGGATAATTTTTTGCACTTTTAGTAGAGACAGGATTTCACCGTGTTAGCCAGGATGGTCTCAATCTCCTGACCTCGTGATCCACCTGCCTTGGCCTCCCAAAGTGCTGGGATTACAGGTGTGAGCCACCGCACCCGGTGTATCAAATTTTACATGAAGTACTTTGATTTTGCTTAGTGTGTTTATTTTATGTGGAATGATTTGAGATTCTTAGATGTATGTATACACTTACCAACCTTGGAATTATTTCCCATTATTGTATTCCCCTCCTTCTGGGACTCCAATTATACGTTATGTTACGCTATCTGATATATATTGATAGTCTGTTTCGTTTGTCCAGTCTTTTTTCCTCTGTGATTTATTTTGGATAGCTCTATTACTATATACTTACATTCACTGATAATATATTTCTTCAGTGTCTAATCTATTAATCGCATCATGCAATTTTTGTTTCAGATAATATATTTTTAATCTCTAGTCCATTTGTGCTTTTGCATATGGTTCATTTTTCTTATAATCATTCTGTTTGCCTCTACCTATTTGAACACACAAGCATACTTATAACTGTCTTAATGCCTTTTATATTGATTTCACCATCCCTGTTATTTCCGAATTTTTTTTATTGATTGATTTTTCTCCTAGTTGTGAGTCAAATTTTTTGCTTCTTTGTATTTTTGTTAATATTGTATTGTATTGTAAAAAATATCAATTTGACATTGTTAGATGTCGAATTTTTTGAGTTCCTTAAATAGTGTTGTGTTTTAGCATGCAGCTAAACTTCTTGGAATTATTTTCTTTATAGTTTTAAATTATATTTTAATTGAAAAATAATAATTGTATATGTATTTTTAATAACTGTTGATATGTATGGAGTTTGAAGTTTCAATACATGTATACATTTTGAAATGATTAAATCCATCATCTCACATAATTATCATTTCTTTGTGATAATTAGCCAATTAGCATCCATCATCTCACATGACTATCATTTCTTTGTGGTGAGAACACTTAAAGTTGGATATTATAAAAGATGGTTTTGAAGATACTTTGGGGTGAATCCACAGAATCTTTAATCTAATGCTAACTTAGTCCCACTATTATGACAATACCTTTCTGGAACTCTATTCAATGCCTCATATATTTTGACATCTTTCCACTCAGGCCCTTGGAAACATAAATCATCCCAGCTCTTATGAGTTTAGGAAATTCTGCTGTGTACTACTGCTCAGTGATTTTTTTTTTTCTGACTTAGGTAGTTTTCTGTCACACAGGTGCAAATCAGTACTTATCCAAAGACTTGAGAGGAGCTCTGGACACCTGCACATAGAAAGAGGGGCTCCTTCTATGCTTGCAGATTCCTCCTCTACAGTATTAAGCAAACCTTAGCTTGCCAACATCCCCGTGCTCTAATATATTTCTCCTTAATTGACCAGGCTCTGTTTGGTTACTCCCTCCCTGCACTGCAGTCTGTAAACTGCCTTCAGGCAGAAAGCTGGTACAATTAGAGGACTCACTTTGCTTATTTCCCTTCTCTTGGGGAACACAGTTCTGCATTGTCTTTCTCTAAATGTCCAGAAGTCATTGTTTCATATATTTTGTCCAATTCTTTTATTGTTTAGAGTAGAAGAGTAAATCTATCCCTGTTACTTCATCTTAGCCAGCAGCAGAAGTTCCAAAGTTATAAATATTTAAAAAGAAGACATAAAAATGAGTACTATTTACAAATGCTATAATTACTTACTGGAAAAACTTTAAAAAGTAAATAGAAAAAGCTGTTAGATCTAATGGGAGAACTTCTTATAGGTCCAGATATAAAAAATTATAAAACTCAAATGTATAAATTATAATTTTAAAAGATCCCATTCACAGGCCCTACAAAAATATAGCATCACTATAAGTAAAATTAAGAAATGTAGAGTAATAAGTGTGAAGAAAATGATTCAGTTTTCCTGAAGAATATTAAATAAAGGAATATAATGTTTTCAGATGGCATTATCAATAGTATAAAAGACATCCTCCAGAATATATACGTGTGTGTGTGTGTGTGTATATACATATATATATACACACACACACACACACACAGGCAAAACAACAAAACCAAATGATTGCCTTGAGTGACAGCAAAATGTCCCATGATAATATTTTATATTTGTTCTGAAGAACATGCTTTGGAGAATAAGAATATAAAGATCTTGCTTTATGTGATACACATATATATCACGAAACAACCACTAGCATCATAATAATGATGAAATACTAACAAAGTATGGCCATTAATGTCAGGAACAAAACTGGGATTCTCCACTATTACCATTATTTATTATTGTTCTCTTCAGCTGTAAACAACGTTATTAGTCAAAAAG
Source organism: Macaca thibetana thibetana (assembly GCF_024542745.1). Taxonomy (NCBI): domain Eukaryota; kingdom Metazoa; phylum Chordata; class Mammalia; order Primates; family Cercopithecidae; genus Macaca; species Macaca thibetana. The sequence goes on from NC_065585.1 coordinate 40,133,401, forward strand.
TTAAGAAGAACCCTAAACAATTAAATGAGCATTATAAATGTTGGAAAAGAGAACATGAGTAACATAATTTACACACAACATAAGACTTACATTATTTCTTTGTTTGTTTGTTTTTTGTTTTGCAACGGAGTCTCACTCTATTACCTGGGCTAGAGGACAGTGTTACAATCATGACTCACTGTAGCCTCAACCTCCTGGGCTCAAGCAATCCTCCCTCCTCAGCCTCTCAAGTAGCTGGGACTACAGGCATGTCCCACTATGCCCAACTAAATTTTTTAAAATTTATTTTGCAGACATGGGGTCTTGCTGTATTACCCAAGCTGGTAAATTATTTCTTTAACAAAGGAAAAATCAGCTAAAGTATTGAAAATAATATCAGTTAAAGTATGAAGGTAACAAATTATGCAAGTTTGGATAGAAAATATAATGGTCATTCATTTTAGTTAAATATCAAGCAAAACAAAACCATATTATTTAGAAATGTACACATACATGATAGAATTATAAATAAAGGCAAGGTGCTATCATAAAAGTAAAGTTTCTGATTGTCTCTGAGAGGAGGAATATGGTCATGATAGGAGAGAGGCACATTACTAAATTTCTAGAACAACAAAAATATTATGTCTTGACTTTAGTGATGGTTAAGTGGGTTCACATGTTACAAGATTAGTTTTTTTTGTAACTTAGTATGTTTTTGTACTTTTTAAATACATGTGTTATTTTTCAATATAAATTTAAATATACACATATGGATATATGTATGTGTATGTATATAAAACCTAATTGGTAAATACCATACATTAAAAAGCATAAGAATTAACAACAAATACACAAAATATATTTTTAAAAGATATAAGCATTTCATAAGACTAATAAAAGAACCCTTAACTAAATTGGTAATTACTTTTTAGATGAGAAGGCTTGATATTATGAACGTGAAGATTATCAATAAATCTATTATTTGTATGCAAGGCCTCTGAAAATCTCAATAAATTTATAATTGGAATGAAGCAACAATACTCCAACATTTATATGGAAGACTAAGTATTATAAGGACATGGTCTATCCACCATTAAAATTTATTTTTAAACACTATTGACAGAAATGATAAATATATATGTATGTATAAAGTAATTAATATATGAAAAAATAAATCTCAAATTGATGGAGGAGGTAGAAGAGTTATAATGTCACTGGGAAATTCAGAAACAAAAATTGCTAAATGAATTAATCACTGACTTCTAGATTAAAATCAACACTATAAGAAAAAATTAAAATAATTCAATAATTTTAGAGTGAGGAAAATTCTATAGTAGAAAGCATATCAGAAAAGATTGGTAGACTTTTCTAAATAAGTATTAAAAATTCAGCTCAGAAAAATGGTCATAATTAAAATTAAAAGTTGAGCAACAATCATAGCAAAGTGTTAATATCCTCTAATATTTATAGGATTCTTCAAAAGAAAGATTAACTACCTACTAGAAAAATGAACAAAGGTCATCAGAAAGCAATTTACAAGTGAGGAAATAATAATGGTCAATAAATAGTAAAGAATAATCTCACTGAATCTCAAATGTATAATTTAAAACACCTTTTCCCTATTATATTGGTATAGATTTAGAATATTATTACATCCAGTGTTGGCTAGAGTGTGAAGAAATGGATTTTTATATACACTGTTGATAAAGGCAGGAATTGGTATTTATGAAAGACAATTTGAATATATATATATGCATGTATAAAATATACTCTTACCCACCAATTTCATTTTTAGACTAGGATATTAAGAAAATAATTGGACAAGTGTGTAACACTGTATATAAGGATGTTCATCACAGCATTATTATATAATAGCAGAAAGATAAGAGACAACATAAATGTTGAACAATAGGGAAATTGTGAAATGCACACAATAGAATATCATTTTGTCATTAGAAATTATTTATAAATATATTCTTGAGTGAAAATAGCATGTATTGTATAGTCCCATTTATTTTGAAAAGTCATATGCATGTATGCATTCAAAAGTGTTCAGAAGGCTAAGCACCAAGATTTTAACATAGTTATCTCTATGTGACAGAATTTTAAATGATACTCACCTTCGTCTTTATAATTTTCCATTTTATATTAAGAGTATTTAGAAAACACAAATACTAACAAAAAGATATTTTCCAACTATTAAGCTGGCAAGAGTCTTCTTAAATGTAAATTCAGTGTGGGCAGAAGAATGGGTAGATGACCTTTGCATATACTATTTTGGGGAACTATACATTGATAAGGATTTTTAGAAAAGCAATGTTTACATATATAAAGATGGTATTGAATTTGATAGTGAAAAATTAGCAGTTGTATTTATTGGGTTGGTTAAATAAATCATGCAAGAGCCACACAATGGAATTCTATGCAGCCATTAAAAATGATGCATATTTACCCTTAGCAATATAAAAGCACATATGAGAAAATATATAAAAGAATAAATGTATGAAATTAATAATCATTAGATATAGATGTATCTGAATCTCAAGGATATATTTACAATACTTATCTCTAGATTAACTGGAGACTTTAATTTTAATTTTTATGTTTATACTGAGAAATGAAATATTTATGATGAAAAATGATAATTGCATGTGCAGATAATATCATCTGCAACTCCCACTCTGTTCTACTAACAGCACAGGTCTTGAGTCCAGACTGACATCTAATTTACAAGATTACTAGTTTTACCTGGCACTGAGTATATCCAGCTTTAAGAAAGAAGTCAGGAAAGGAAACAGCTGTATGCAAAACACCACCGAAAAAGAGGCCTAGTGACTTCTAGGCAGTTTCCAATATCTTGATCATTTCGCATTCAAGTTGTGTGTGATCACTATAGACAAGGCTCACTGTGCGTAGATAATCAGAGATCTCTTCAGCTTTTATACCTAGCTAGCCATGTGGCATCTCCAAGGTGTATAACTAGCACTCATTCTCTAGTGTTGCCCCATCTTATCAATACCAGCCACTCATTACTAAATACACATCTGGACAATGATGTACAGGTGTGTGACATCTGATAACTCTTAGACAGATTCTCATTCATCTTGAATCCAATACAGGTAAACAGCTAACAACTTCTTGAATTAATATTGCCAAGGAGATTCAAACCCTCACATATTCCTGAAGCTAGAGAAAAAGTCACAGAACCAACTGCTTGTCCTTTCCTTCTGATATGTCATTGAAATCATTTGAAAAATCAGATTTCACTGTCCCCCATCCATCCTGGATTTCAGGCATTCTGAGATATGATTGAATTCTGGAATTAGCCTCCCATGGCCAGGATCTTTTTCATATCGCTCACTCTTTCAGGAATACTTTTCCATCTTCTCATTAGCTTGAACACTGGCCCTCAATCTAACTTTCTCTGTAAACCTAATCCACTAAACAGATTTCTTCCTACTCTGTCCCTGTAGTTGTCTATTTATACTTTATGTTTGAGGCTAATTAATATTTTCATATTAGCATAATCACACAAACTGGCATATAGCACCACCAGTGTTTATTTTATAAATAATGAAAGATAGCAGCGGAGATAATTACATAAATACAAGCAACAACGTACATACACAATAAAGAGTGATTTCAGAATGATACTGATAGTTTTTCATGTAATTTCAAGTGTACACACATGCACAGGTTTCCTTATATTCCTCTTCCCTCTGTCCTACTTCTGAGTTCTCAAAGAGTCATCAGAGTGATTGTGGATGATGCGTTACTTTTCAGGATTCTAAATTTGCTTAAGCACAGATATCAAGCATACAATCAAAAATACAGAACAAAGCTAAACAAAAACACAATTGGCTTTCAATCTTAGGCTGTGGTTCTACTGCCTTTACTTGGCCAATGTTTCTACTTTGATAGGAATGAGCATTGCAACATTAGGGCCAGAGAGGGAATGTATTTAGCTGAGGTCTGGAGCATCACTTAATGAAGCAGACAGTGGAGGGATCAGAAAGATTTTGTTATTGTTGTTTGCTTTTTGCCTTTGGCAAACAATCTAGTAGTAATAACAGTCATCCCATTTCTCCAAAAGAAATTTGTGACTATGGCTCACATTAGTTTGTATTAGCATCTACAGAGGACAGGTCCCTGCCTGCCAGTGCTCATGTCCTCATAAACACAGTGGCAGCTGAGAGAAACCTTCTTACTATTTGTTACTCAGTGATACTGCCGCCGGCAGGGTAGAAGCAAGTCTCTCTAGGGGAAATTGCGGATGTTACTGTTTTAATTTGCAAACCACATTTCTTTGGATGATGATGAGCTTTCCAATAACCTAGACAAAGCAGATCCCAGTTTAACAAGCTGAAAAAATACAAACAAGGAAAGCAAATACAAATGTTTTTAGCTTTTCTCTGTAGTCATATAATTGAAAAATCAACTACCTCCCAAAGCATCTTGCAAAGGTAACATCATAGATACAAGCACTGATTTAAAATGCTATCTAACCTGAGTCCTAATCCAATCCATCTGATATTTTTCCCGGTGCCATAAATAATGGAAAGGTGAATACCAAGATGGCTGATATTTAAGCATAATGAAGAAATATACATTTTAAAGAACACTCTAATTATAGCAGATGTTTCATATGATGTGGCTGATTTATAGTGTCTACTGACTCAAAGACGTAACAGCGCTAAAATATTTTACCTTTAGAATAATAAACAGTATATGTGTAAACTTTCATATGCATATTATATGCACACAATGCATATTACACTAAAAACAATTAAACCATAGCATGAAATAGTCACATTTCTGGGATAAAAACATATCAGGAGATGATTAAGTCCATCATTCCAAATTCTACATAATATAGTATTTTATAAAATATAATATGAAAATGTGTCTGAATAAAATAAGGGAAAAATCAGTATAGAAAATGAGTTATAAAAACAAAATGTTTCTCAATTAAAGCTTTAAGCTACATATTTGGAAGAAAATAACTATGGCTTATTTATTATTATAAGAAGAAAAAAATGCATGGAATGAGCCTCCAATTTTATTCCTGAAAAGTCACTCATTGTACATTTGCAATGAAAATAATAGATTCAGATGCCAGATAAGTGCTTAATATTCCTTGGTGTGTACTCATGATCATCATAGGGGCAAAACTATCAGATGCATCACTTTCTCTACATTTACACCTCAGCAACCTGTAGTGAAGTCTGCAGCAGGCTGTCTATCCTGGAAATGCGCATTTGATCAATTTTGTCTTGGGGAAAGCAGATTGTTTCCCTACTGAGAGGAAACATTTTCTGCAGATACCTGTACAATATTTACATGACTTATCTTAATCAAAAATGCCCTTTTCAATATGGTTGGTTCTTTCTTGGCTCTATTTTGGGAAGAAACAGTCCTCAGGTAGAAATCTCCTCTGTCTTTTCCCAGATTCTCTTCCTAATTCAGGCATATGTTCAGGTGAAAAGGACAATTATTTAGCTTCTGCTAGTCTCTCTCCTTAAAATTACTCATCTCTTCAAATGCAAAACTCTCCTGTAATTTTCCCAGCCACTGAAGCCTACTAATAACTGCTTTTCAACTAGTGAGTTTGGACTTCTTGGAAGATACCAAAGTTCTCCTTTATTTGGCCAAATGAAATGGATTTTTAAATTTTCCTTAGCTGACTTTTTCCTCATTTGAACTCAAATGTAGAAATCTATTGGTAAATGTTGACTCTATGAATGTGGATATATGTTGTCTGGGAACAAAAATGTGATTCAAGGTTTGAATGAACAGAAAACAAACCTAGCTCCACCCTCTGTTTGCTCTTGTATTGCAACAGATGTCACATATTAAATTCAATCTAGATTAAACTTTTACTGGGCCTATAATTCTACCCCCAACGAACTCAGTGTCAGAGTTGAAAAAAAACTAGGAAGCGCTGGTATAGGAGAGATCATGAAGCTAGCCAGCAAGCCTGCAAAGAATGCCCTAAGTACAACGGAAAGAAAGAAACTCCAGGTCATTTCCGATTAGATACGTGGGAGGAAAGAAAGCCAGGTCCCTTCTTACCTCCAAAGGATCAAGCACCCAGCCTATACAGAAACATTAGCTTGAAAATTGCTCCTGCAAGACACCAAAGTCAATACAGCAGAAGAAACAGAGCATAAAGTATAGGTATGCATATTTGCCACCCAACGAATTTGGAAATCCTTATGAAACTGGCATGGAGCATGAGCCCTTTGAAATTTATGTGTAGAGTCTCAGAACTTAAACATTCTACACAGAGTAAGATGCAACACTTAAAATGCTCTTCCTTTATGAAAACACTATTTCGCAAGTGAGAGACAAAGGTATGTCAAAGACAGAAATAGAAATAGAAGTAATTTTGTATGGAAATGTTTATTCTTGAGATAATTTGGTAAAATCGAGGCATCTGGAGAAGGTAAAAGTTGAAGGGAGTAGAGATGAAACAATAGTAATAAAGAAAATCAACTTCCTAATACTTTGCATTTAAAAAAGAATGTGCCAATGAACATGGGAGTCAACTGAGAAATGTCAGTAGTGAAAGGAGGCCCCAAATAATTCTGTGTTGAAAAGCCAACTAATATGTGTGCAGATGGGAATGTCAGGGGAGGAGAAAACATTGAGCAGAATTTTGCTGCTCTGTGCTCTTCTTTTCAAGAGTTAACCCAATTTCTGGTTTCCCATCCACATCAGTCAGGGTCCCATCAGGAGACAGAACTACATATGTCATTTTAATCAGGATCAGCTTCACATACATGTGATTAATGTACTCGCACAGGACCCCATGCTCAGGAGGATCCCACACATGGAGTTTAATGCTCTGTGGTCACTCACTGTATTACAATTAAAATTCTTAATAATTTTATGATTGAATTTGTGTTTTGTAAGTGAAGTCCTATGGAATGAGAGAGTACATTCTAAGCACTTAACAGTACATTCTAAGCCTCAGCTCACACATGGTCCCACCCTTTGACACCTTCCCAGATTGCGTACTCGCCCATCTGTTCTTCCTCACTCTGGTGCCCAAATCCTGACGAGCCTCCCTCTCCACAACCCTGCCCAATGACTACTGCCACCCTCCAGCCCCAGCATGAGCCTGGGCATGGAATCAGGAGGGTTAGGGTTGGAAGCATGTATTACATGGCTTCATGGAGCAGGGCTTGGGAGCAGCCATGCCCTCCCTGGGCTGGCAGCAGCACAGCCTTTGATGTAGGTGGCTGGCTAGAGGCCTTATCTGGATAGGTAAGCCTCTTACCCACACCCATCTAGACACTTAGTGTGTTCCAGTACTGAGGTTTAAAGATCTTTAGGAGGCTACCTTTCTGCTTTGGGTCCAGTGTCAGTCCCATAACAAAGGATTTTACCTAGTCTGACTTCCCCAGATCCCATCTCTGGCTGATATGTACCACATTAATTCCATAGCCAATGAGATAGGGAAAGCCATCAGGCTTACCCCTCTGCGTTATGGGCCACGTCCTGGGCTCTTGTGTGTAACACCACGCCTGAAAGCACTCCCTTAGCCAAACCGTATGCCTGGAAGTATCTTCTCTTCTTTCTTCCAGACTTCATGAGTTTCATTTAAGTCTGTCCTTCTTGACCCTCTGCAGACATCTTCCAGGAATGAGCCACAAAATACAAATTGTGTGATGTCAGAGATTCCACGCATGAGTTAAATGCTCTGATATTTACAGTTAAAACTGGCATTGTGCAATGTAAAGACTACCAGTAAAACTCATGCTAATGTTTTAAATTTAATATTTTAATTTAAAATTCTGTTTTAGTTAGACTGGCATTAAACAGCAAGTAAAGAACATCATCAAAAATTAAAAGAAAGTCATGCCTGTAATCCCAGCACTTCGAGAGGCCAAGGCAGGCAGATCACGAGGTCAGGAGATTGAGACCATCCTGGCTAACATGGTGAAATCCTGTTTCTAGTAAGAATACAAAAAATTAGCCAGGCATGGTGTCGGGCACCTGTCATCCCAGCTACTTGGGAGGCTGAGGCAGGAGAATAGTGTGAACCCAGGAGGCGGAGCTTGCAGTGAGCTAAGATCGTGCCACTGCACTCCAGCCTGGGCAACAGAGTGAGATTCCATCTCAAAAAAACAAAACAAAACAAAACAAAACTGAGAGAAAGACCAAAGAAATCTTACTATGTATGTTTATGGCACTTTTATTATGCTTTTTGAAAAAGAAGACCTGCATTTTCTTTTTTCACTAGTCTCCAAATTTTAATAGAGAGAATTTAATACAAAGAATCATTACCTATGTATTTAAAAAACTGAAAAGGCCAAAAAAAAAAAAAGGTATCATGGAAGTAGCAAGTTCAGAAAGCAACTAGGAAGAGGTTGAGGTTATCAAAATTTAGCAGTTTGGAGGAGAAGCTCCAGAACTAAAATTCAGACGTCTGAGTAGGCAGCACTGCTCAACGGGTGCTGGACAGCACTACTGCTCAATAGAACTTTCTGCAATGATGGAAATATTCTTCCAGGCAGTTAGGAACCGACACACCATCTCAGCACCTTCCTTGCATTATGACTTCTGGACATTTTAGATATTATATCCCCTCTTCACAAGCTCCTGTACCAGCATCATCTGCGTCTCCTATCTCAGACCATGCTTGTTTCCTATTGTGTATTCGTGGGTACTGACCTTTCTTGCCTCTAAGATGCATCTCTGCTTAGTCCCTGGGTTGTGACAAGATGTGGAAAATAAAGAAAACAGAACAGAAACAAAACAAAAATATAAACATGAATGAAGATCTTAGCCATGAAGATGAGGAAATGCGTCCATTTATGGGGGAGTTTTAAAAGTTCCCATCTCCAACAGTTTTTTCTGGATGTCTCAATCCTAATTCCATTCTTATAAATACAGTTGCTTGTCATATGCAATATTGTGATTGCACTTTACAATTTGAATATCATTATTGCTAAAATCCACAAAGAAAATCAGAGGTTCCTTGGGACATTCTTAAGCAATTGAAAACCTAACCCCAGGAATTAGGCCCATATAATACTGATAACCTATATTTCCTAGTACTCATGGAATTTGCAATATAGTAAGAAATTTCAAAATACTAATATACAGGTATTTTAGTTAGGAGAAACTCGATGCTCTAAATGAGCCCAGAACATTTTATTTTGTTTTGCCATCTCACAGATTCAGAACTAGTCACCAGAGGGGGAAAAAAAAGGCATGATGAGGTTATGTACCTGAACTGAGGCTATGCCTCAGTTCATCCCAATGTGTCCTTGAAGAACAACTAATTCCAAGTTGCTTGCAACTAGTATTTTAACTTCAAACCTGTACTTCATCAGCACCTGCTTATTCAAACCCTGTGGGTGATACTCTACTCATTAATTCTACCCCAGGGTGTCAGTTCTTCTCTGAAATATATGTCACTTCCTATCTTCAAAAGTCGACTCTGTGCACAGTCACATTACCCTTCTTTTCCAACATGTGTCACAGCACATGCTGCATCTCAAATGGTTAAATTAAACCCTGTTTCCCGTGTCAGACAGGAGAAGATAAGACAGTGCTCACTGGGGAAAGAAATTACCCCATTGAACCACATGTGCAGCTTCTGTTGGTGTTTGTGGGGGCCTGCACAAACACAGGAGATGAATGGAAGCCATGCCATTTCCTGAGAAATTAGCTTTATTCTAGTACAGAAATTCTACCTAGAGTCAAATATAACAATCAATTTTTCAGTGTGTTTTTCCTCAAAAGAATTTTTTCAAAATAATATTTCATTATACCTTATTATTTCTGAAGATCTTATATAAATTAAATCTAGGGTTATAAGTGAGATATCAATTAACATAAGAATCAATTTAATGGTAATTTAAAGAGCTAACTGTTATAATTTTTGCATAATGATGTGGCCTCTGGGCTTGAAGTCCTAATCATGTCTAATTAATTTAAAGGATGTTACTTTTTATTATCATTGAAATTTCTGACAGGTGATAAAACATTTAGGGTTGCCATCACAAACTTTTTATATCAGCTATACTGTAAGTTGACAAGCCATAGATCATCCCTCTGAAAATGGCTATTCAGGAAAAAAAAGACTCAAGTATACTTTAAAAGTTACATCATGAAACTGCTATTTTACCACAAAAAGCAAAGCAATTCCACTCACTAAAATAATAAAGGCACTGACATGTTATTTTCATGATCTGAATAGCTATAATCAACTTCACAGGAAATAATCAATTTCAATATCAGAAAATAATCTGCATAAACTCTTGAGTTTATATAGTACCTATATTGCCAGAAACATTAATATACTTTCCATTGTCAGTTAAAAAAAAACAGCTTGATCTTTGGAGGCTCAGATAGCAAATAAATCTAACTGCAAGCGGATTAGCTAAAGGGCCTGTCATTTCCTTAAAATAGAACATTAAAATATCTACCATTAAAAGCATTCTCAGAAACGTAAAATAATGTGAAGAAAATTATTCTTTGGAGATTATAGATTCTATGCCTGTAGAAAAACCAAACCCAAAGCAGAGAAAGCAAAATAGATAAGTCTAAAGCAGATACAGGGTAACATGCAATTCAAGCAATGATGGAAAGTGGAAGACTCCAGCCAGCATGACCCCAAGATCTGTACCACGGCACTGTTCTTTTAAAGAGAAAGAAAAGAATTATTTTAGAAATCCCAGGAGGGATTTTATGTAAGATAAGTACAGTCAGAAAACGGAGTGAGCAGTGAGTAGCTGTAATCTGAAGGTCAGTCTGCTGGGCAGCATTCGTTAGGCTGGAGGGAAGAAGAGACGAAGGAAGTCACACATGTGAGCAGCATGGAGAAATGGCTAGAAACAGGGGCTTGGGCTCTGGCTATGTGCTCCAGCTTCCTGCACTGTACCATGTGACTGAGGATAGCACCTACTCCAGTAGTTGTTAGGGAAATCAAATGAGTTAATATGTGTAAAGGACTTTAGAAGAGTGTCAGGCACATACTAAGTGCTTGATATGGTTTGGATCTGTGTCCCCGACCAAATCTCATGTTGAATTGTAATCCCTGATGTTGGAGGTGCGGGCTGGTGGGAGGTGATTGGATCATGGGGGCAGATTCTCCTGAATGGTTTAGCACCATCCCCATTGGTGCTCTTCTTGTGATAGAGTTCTCACAAGATCTGGCCGTTTAAAAGTGTGTAGCACCTCCCCACTATTTCTCCTGCTCCAGTCATGTGAAGTACTTACTCCCCCTTCTCCCTCCACCATAACTGTAAGATTCCTGAAGTCTCCCCAGAAGCTGAGCAGATGCCAGCATCGTGCTTCCTGCAGAGCCTGCAGAACCATGAGCCAATTAAACATCTTTTCTTTATAAATTACCCAGTCTCAATAATTTCTTTACAGCAATGAGAGAATTGACTAACACAATGCTCTACACAGGTTTACTATTCTCATATCTTAGGTAGAGTCTAGCCCAAGAACTTCTGGAGCTCTCAGCTTAAAGTCTTTAGTAAGATTATGCTCTAAAACTCTAGAGACAATACTTTCTTAACCTTAGGGTCAAATGTGATGCAGGCTAAGTCTATTCTGATACTTGAAGGATAATAGCAGCAACTTATGATGGTGACAAAGCAAAAACGCTGGTCTGGAAGTCAGAAGGTCATGGATCTCCTAGGTTTTAGGAGCTTTGGAGTAAGTCAAAGCAAAATTTAAGTGGTATTTTCACTACTTCTAGCTGTCTGACCTTGGACAAGGTATTTTACCTTTCTGATGTTCAGTTTCCTCATCCATGAGATAGGGATGATGTCTTATCTATTTATGCTGCCATAACAAAATAACACAGACTGGGTAATTTATTTTAAAAAAGAATTTATTTCCTTACAGCTCTGGAGGCTGAGAAGTCCAAGATCAAGGCACCAGTAGGTTTGGTATCTGGTGAAGACCCAGTTTCCACTTCCATGGTAGTGCTTTGTTACTGCATCCTCTGGAGAGAGGAAGCCATGTCTTCACATGGTGGAAGGAATGCAAGGGCAGAAAAGGACTAAGCTAGTTCCTTCTAAGCCTTTTATAAGGCAGTTATTTATTCATGAGGGTGGAGTCCTCACGATATAATTGCTTCCTAAAAGGTCCCACTTCTTAACACTACTACAATGGGGATAAGTTTCAACATACAAATTTTGAGGAACTTTCAGACCAGTGCACATGATAATACCTAATTCCCATAGCTTTTGTGAATAAATAAAATAAGTATATTAAACACTTAGCTGAATGCCAGATCTGCTGATCATGAAATGTTAATCCCATCCCTTTTCTCTTTTCTGAGTCTCAATTTTATCATCTATAAAATGGAATTGTTACTATCCAATGTAAGATAATATTGATACAGGGTTTTTCTAATTTCTCCACTGTTTTATTGAGACATATTGCTACACAAGATTTTTTTAACTAATGCTATTTCTTTGTCTTATATATTTTGCAGGAAATGCATATTTACCCCCAAAAGTATGTTTGAAATAGCATAAGCCAGCAACTAACCGTAGGGAATCCTAGGGTTAGAAAATTCCAGAAAGCAACCTACAATGAAAGATAGTTGCAACCATAAAAGAAAATCATGATGGAAAGTCTCTCAGTCTTCATTTATATCAAAGGACAGTATTTTCCTTCTTAAGAGAATGAATGTGCATATGACTTCTTCTATTACAACAGGATATGTTCCCTGGAAAGAACAAGCAAAGGAAGCCATACAGTATATTCTTACCCAAATTACTACAAAGTGGGAGATTTGTAGAACAGCAGTTGGAGACCAAAAAATAAACAACAACATTATATACAAGAAATCTGCTCCTAGCAGTGCATGGAAGGTCAAGGCAGGGAATTTTTTCTTTGTTTTTTAAAAATGGACTTTGAACAATTGCATATAAAGTCTAGGCTGAGAATGTTTTCATAATTAACATCTTGCTCAGGATAACAAATGTCTGACCTGAGGCTCCTATAACCCCCTTCACATCCCCTGGCAGAAAGTTTCACTTAACTGGGGTCTTTTTCCTGCTGACTCCTGACCTGACCTCAAAATAATTTTCAACATAACATCCCAAGTAGCCACTACCATTCAGCTACATTTGTCAAGCTAATCAACTCTCCCAACCAGGGAATAACCAGACCAGAGAGGACTAAAGTAGGGACTTCAAGTAGACGGTGGTAAGACTGAAATCACATTGCTGGAAACCAGTCTCTCTCTGCTCCTCTCTAGCTTTATTCACATCTCTGTTACCTCCCTAAAATTTCCAGGTTGCTGTGTTAGGCAATGCACCAAGCAGGTGTTCAGCAGAGCCCAAGGCCCTGGCACAAGGCTACCAAGAGTCATTTGGAGAAATAACTTCCACTTTCTAATCTACCCAGAAATGTTAATGGACTGACAATTGCATTAATTCAGAGCTGCAATGTTTCCTATTGCAATAACCTCCTAAACTACGGCTCTCAAATTTGCTGCATATAAAAATTATTATGGGAACTTTAAAATGCCAAGACCGTACCACACACTGATTAAATTTTAATTTCTGAAAGTGGAACCTGGGCATGAGTATTTTTTAAAGCTTTCTAGGTGATTCCTATATATAGACAAGTTTGAGAACCAGTGATCTAAATGGTTTCTTACCTCTAATTTAGTATCCCAATTATCTATCCTCCTCATTCCCCAAGAATGATGAAATTCACTTGTAAAATATCTTTCTAAAGCTCCCCATTGGCCACAGACTGCAAACCAACAGAATAACTTGGTCTGCTTATTAAAATACAGATTCTAGTCCCCCCTTCAGACTTACTGAACCAGAGTGGTGGATTAGAGCAATAATTTGCATTTTTAATAGTCATACTAGATGATGTCAATGAATCTTAAATTTGAAAGCCTCTAATCTCCATGATAAAAGTCAAATCCTTTAGCATGGTGAAAAAGTGCTTCATATTACATCCCTTGCTTGCCTTTCCAGATCTATTTTGCTGAACCTCCTCCACCTGCTTTCTTCCCAGCACTCTATGCTCCAACAATTCCAAATTTGCCTCTCAACTTGTTGTCCTCCACCTGGAATATCCTTAGGTAAATCACATAACTTCTTTCAGCCTATTTTCTCATCTGTAAAATGAGAGTTATAATATGCATCTTTGGGGTTGTTTGATGATTACATGAAATAATATATTTCAAAATATGTAGCTCTGGCCCTAGTCCAAAGAAAATGCTTAGTGCTCATTCATTCACTAATTCTAGAACTTGTAAAGTTAGAGAGACTGGGCAGAGTTGTGCTATATAATGCTAAAGAAGTACTGACTGCAGAGCCACTACCTGAACCCAGGAATGACAATCCTACTACACTAGAGTAAGCATATTTGCAATATGAAAAAAAAGTGGGGAGGAGAAATTGCTGTGCTTTAGGATTTCACAGGCCACCCATCAAATGTACTAAAAAATAAAATAATCCCTCAAAAAATGGGATGCCTGATCTCCTTAGCTCCAAGGCAGCTTATTCAAGAGTGAAGTTTTAAGACTGAATAAATAAATGCCCATATTAAACACTAGGTTAAATTCAGTCTCTGGCCTAAAGGTCCTTGCAATCTAAAGGAAACAGCATACAAAGATGGACGCATGCACAAGGAGGAATTTATAAAGTTATTTTTAAAGCTTTGTTATTTTCTTACTGTATCCAATACTCTTGACTGATAAACAGAAGGAGGAAAAAATGTCAAGAAGTAATTTCCTCCCAGTCCCAATGCACCCCAAATATTTATTTAGTTTTCATCTGACACTTAACACTAATTTGTTAGTATGTCTTTTGTTTTATAGACCCATAATAAATCACTGAGTTTCTTGTTAATAATAGTGATGATGATGATGATGGTGATGATAATGAGAGTTGACAGGTTTTGAGTATTTACTAAGTACCAGGCATTTAGCTAAGTACTTTAAATATGCTGTATAATCTAGAGAACATTAGTTGGAGATAAATACCTCCATTTTTCAGATGAGAAAAGGAAAACAAAGATAAGCTATTTTACTATCTAAGGTCCTTCTAAGTGACCTCTGCAGATCAAAGATCTAAGTAATGTCTCTTTAGCCCTAAACTCTTAACTACACTCTTAACTACAATAAAATCTGTGTCACCTGTAGTAATAATAGTTTAATTATTTTCTTTACAACAAAACTGCTTTAGAAATAGACAACTACTAAACACTAGAGGAAATCACTTCCATAACATGTGAAGACCCAACATTTGCCAAATGACCATAGATCTGGTCACTGGCTTGACCTGGTAGTTACCAGCATATACTAGTTTGGGATTCTTCTGCGGATATTAGAAGAAACTCAAAAGCTCTCCAACTGCTCATCATATAGTCTGTTCAGAATAAATGCTGTTCTCATTACTTCTTTAGGCATACTCATAAATTGGATTGAGATGTTGGTTTGGGGCTGCTCAAGGGCATTAGCTATAGCTGGTGATGGCTTGGTTTTTCTCCTTTCATAATGAACAAATAATTTTATATAGAAATCTCAAAAATTCTGCAGACCGCTTTAGGGCAAGAATATGAAACTTTGCTTGTTTTGTCTTGTGTTTTATGCTACTCTTCTTTGAGAAGCCCATCGCCGCTACTGAGCTGGGAATATTTTCAAATAAATTAACTTCAGCGTATTTTGTTTATACTTATTATTTATTCAAGATATTGTACTAGGAAGTGCAAGGTGACAGTGATATGGCATCTAAAGTAGCTTAAAATTTAGCAGAGAAAGAAATGTTTATACAATTAACCATGTCTAATGTGGTAACTTCTATAGTGGTGCTGGGAACAATGTCTACAATATCATAATGAAGAGGGCAACTGATTTTTCCTAGAGAAGGAATTTTTAAGATTATTTTTAATAACAAAAGAATAATTATAGAAGAGATAAAATTTGATTTTAAAAAATCAGCATGACTGTGTCTTGTAAAGGTGGGGAAAAAGTATTATTGGCAGGGGTAATGGAACACTTTAGGTTTGCTCTGATGATCAAAGGATAAAACTGGAAACAATGGGAGATTCTATAGAAGAACAGGAAATCAAGGATTGGAAAGATCATTACAGAGATTGACAGTTTGCCACTTGGTAGAAATGCTGCAGGGAAAATTCAAATATCAGATGAGTACTTGGACCAGAAAATTCATAATATTTGCAAACCTGACCTTTATTACTGGATGCTACACAGACAAATGACCATGCAAAATCTCAAACTTCCAGGAAACACCCAACTTCATGACTCTTAGACTCATAATGTAATAGAATAGACTTCAGCTTGGGAAAGATAACTTACCAAATTATCACAACATGACTTCCCTGGACTCCTTATCATCCATTTCCTCAGGCAAGGAAACACAAATACCAGCAGCAGAAAAACTGAGAATTCCTCAATTAAGACCAACTTACATCAAAATAAAAATAAACTACAAACACTGAAAAGGAAAGGAATGATACAATTGAGTACCAAGTTCTGATTCTTATAATTTTTTACCTGATTAAGGTTCACATTATATACATTTAGACATGTTTTCTATGGTCATTGTAATACATGCCATACACATGAGAAACCTCTTTACTTTCTTTTTTTTTTTTTTTTTAATTTTTTTAAATATTTTATTTTATTTTATTTTATTATTTTATTTTTTATTTTTATTTTTATTTTTAAATTTATTTATTATTATTATACTTTAAGTTGTAGGGTACATGTGCATAACGTGCAGGTTTGTTACATATGTATACTTGTGCCATGTTGGTGTGCTGCACCCATCAACTTGTCATTTACATCAGGTATAACTCCCAATGCAATCCCTCCCCCCTCCCCCCTCCCCATGATAGGCCCTGGTGTGTGATGTTCCCCTTCCTGAGTCCAAGTGATCTCATTGTTCAGTTTACTTTCCTTTTTGTTATGCTAGCTAGGAAATTGCCTATCTTCTCTTATGATTCAGGACTTGTAATCATTTAAAGAATCTAAATGCTTAGTTTATAATGTGGTATATTACTCTGTGTAATAAGGTTTATATCGTTTTCGCAAAGGATAGATCTTGAATCAATGAGCTTATAATCTGGGCTGATACTCAGGAGCAATATATAAGAGGTACTCACCTAGAGACCACTCCCACTCCCTTTCATGTCACAATACCAACTTCTGTGTGTAGTTTTGACTATGATTTATAATCTTTGAATTTTTTGTGCTTCTAGAAATCTGTTTAAACTACATATTTATAGTCTATTCTATTTATTTATCTTTTCTCCCACTTGTTCTACAACTATTTAGTTTATTCAAAGTCCCATGTTTGTTTCTTTATTGTTTTTCCAAATAGAAACAATTACATATTCATAATTTAGAAACAAATATATCCATATATAAACCCTATTCTCATTATTAAAAACTATAAAAATTAAATATATACTATTATATTCCTATTTGAATTACAACCATCTAATATTTTACACTTCGTATTCTCTCTTGTATGAGTATCATTAAGGATCTGTGACCTTTCAGAGACTTAATTTCTTCCACCAAACCCTAACAACAACCACAAGAACAAGA
The DNA here is from genome assembly GCF_024542745.1 of Macaca thibetana thibetana. NCBI lineage: Eukaryota > Metazoa > Chordata > Mammalia > Primates > Cercopithecidae > Macaca > Macaca thibetana. Next base: position 40,150,958 of record NC_065585.1, read on the forward strand.
ATATCAGTAATTATATTTAATATTATTATATATTCAGATTTTTTACAATTGACTAACAGGAATTAATTTGTTAGCAACTTTGTCAGCATTACTCTGACGTTTAAAAACTATTCTTGCTTCCATGCATTTAACTCCTTTTTGAAACCCCATTTAAATGATGACAAAGTTATCAGAAGGGTAAAATCCTCAAGGAGAAAGGAATCAGAAAAATGATGAGAAATGTCTACAAAATGTTTGAAGCTGGGAAACAAACTCACTTTCTCTTAGAAGTTAAGTCTGCATTTGTGGAGAAGCAGGTGTAGCGTGGAGAGTCAAGAAATAATCCAGTTTATGCCTTTGAGCTCTGAAAAACACAGGACTTAGAGACACTATATTTCAGGAAGATGTAGGTGGGACTGACAGGAAGATTAGTTGAAAATTTGCATTTGAAAAAATTAGAGTGCTAGATACCCTCATCCACCCAACAGAGCAGGGCCACTATCAGCCCAGTCACAGGCAAATGCCTGAAGACTCACTCTCTTAAACCAGAGGGAGGTTGGGCAGAAACACTAGAGCTGAGGGAGTGGTCATGAAAACAAGATGGCTAAGTGAGCATTTACGTCCTGATGTGTGAGAACTCCAGCCTCTCCTCCCTTTGGCCCTGGACCAGCAGACTTGCTTGTATTCCTCAGGCAGACCATTAGTGGGTGCATTTTTGAGAAAAGCAACCTGCCCAAGAGCAAAGGGCAAAGACCTAACAATAACTGTCCTGTCACTTTACAATGAGCTCACTTTACGAGGAACCCAACATCCCCATTTGTGGTTAGCTCCTTTGTGCTTCACACTTTAACATGAACAGGCATTGATGGATCACTAAACCTTCGAGACAGAAACAAAGTAAATACATAAGGAAAAAGAAAAATGGAGGAAACAAAGACAAAAGAAGCAGAAAAAACTTCTAAAGAAATAATTTAATAGTCTCAAAGAAAAGGGAAGATATTGCATTCTTGAAAAATGAGAATAGGAAGTCTGAAAAAAAGGAACACTCAAATTCTGAAAGAGGTCTTGGAAAAAACTTTTAATAGTGTCAGAAATAAAAAGGTTAATAGAAGGATTGGGCAATAAAAATATAAAATTGGGGCCAGGCACAGTGGCATACACCTGTAATCCCAGCACTTTGGAAGGCCAAGGCAGGCAGATTACAAGGTCTGGAGTTCAAGACCAGCCTGACCAACATGGTGAAACCCCATCTCTATTAAAGATACAAAAAATTAGCTGGGTGTGGTGGCATGCATCTGTAATCCCAGCCACTCCGGAGGCTGGGGCAGGAGAATAGCTTGAATCTGGGAGGTGGAGGTTGCAGTGAGCCGAGATCACACCACTGCACTCCAGTCCGGGCGATAGGGTGAGACCCTCTCTCAAATCAATCAATCAATCAATCAATCAATCAATCCATCAATCAATTTGGAGAAATCTCCCAGAAAGCAAAGCAAAAATCTCAAGAGATTAAAAAAGAAAAGATGTTTAAATGAGTATGTGAATACTAAGAGTTCAGAAAGAAAGAACAGAGAAACAGGAAGGAGAAAATTGTCAAAGACTAGAGACAAAAAAAATTCCCATAATTGAAGGGTATGAGTCTTCAAAATGAAAAGCCCTACTGAGTGCCTATCACAATGAATATGAGAACATACACACATATACACACATACACAGACTTTGAGCAACATTATTGTGGAATCTCAAGACACTAAGGATAAAGATAACTTAAAAGTTTCTAGTGATAAGAACTTAACATTTGTTTCTAGTGAGGAAAAAATCATGCAAAATGTATTAAAAATTAGAATGACATCAGACATTTTAACAGCAACACTGGCAACTAGAGGACAATGCAAAAACACCCCTCATAATTCTGAGGAAAAGCAATTTGATTACAGAATTCTCTTTCCAGTCATATTCCCAATCAAGTATGAGGGTAGAAATAAAGATTTTTACACTTAATAAAGATCTAAAATATGTATTGCCTCCCACTGGCATCCTTTTTCAGGAAGCAACTGAAGGATGTGCTCTGCAGAAACAAGGAAGGAAAGAAACAAAATGTCACATGAGAAATGTGCACGTAGTATACTATATGACTTGGTTGTGAAATGTATATCTAGATATCCGTATCCATATATCATAATAACACTGAATATTGTATTAACAAAAATTTTGATATAACTGTCATCAGAAGAAGGGGGTAAAAGAAGTGTTAATGGAGTGGTAAAAACAGAACTAAATCCTAAGCTCCTCTAGCAGGAAGTCTAAAACAATGTCTACAACTAAAAAAACAAAGAAATAACCATATTAATGTATTATTCAAAAATGTGGAGGAAATTCTAAAAACAATTCCTATCCTATCTTAGGATAGGAATCAGCGTTGAGAGGAGTGGCCAAGGTGACTGCTAATTTTTATTAAAATTCCCGCAGAAAAATGTACTACTTATCACCACTTTAAAAAATAGTAAGAGGATACAGAAAAGAGCTTCTTTAACCTTATAAATGGTTTTTACTAAAGATATTTTAAGCATTACATATATTCTTATTAAAGTTATTTACTATCTCTCTTTCCTTAACATTGTACTGGAGTTTTCAGTCAATCTCATGAAACAAGAAAAATAAATAAATATCATAGAGATTGGTAAGGAAGTAATACTCCTTTACTATTTTTAGACAGAATTATCTGTGTAGAAATGCAATAGAAATTCTAATTAATTAATTAGAATAATTAAGATAGTTGATTGAGATTTTGGGATAAAAGATAAGTATACTGAGAATTTGTCTGTTGTAGGGCCTCAACATTTGCTATTTCCTCTGCTAGGAAGGATTTTCCCTCAAGATACTGAGTAACTTTCTCCCTCATCATATTCATGTTTCTGCTCAGAGATGCCTTTCCTGAATCTTATTGCTCCAAGTCATGTTCCTTCCCCTTATACTATCACTTTTTTCATAGCATTTGTGAATACTCACTAATAAGAGACATCTTACCCCATTGGACTGGAAGCTCCTAGAGAGCAAGACCAACTGTCCTGCTTATTACTGTATCCTCAACAATTACTAGTGCTTGGCACAGAGCTAAGGCTACATACTTGCCATTAATGGCAAGGATTAATGATGAGCATGCAGCAGTGGAGGCAGCATTAACTCCTTAGAAAAGACAATAGAACAAAAAAATAACATTGATTATAGAGAATAAATACTGTAAACCAATAATACATTTCATAACAGGTGTTCAAAGTCTTTATGGAGAAATTTTAAAAAATATTTCAGAAAGACTTAATTGAATTTCTCATTAAATGAAGGGATGTGGCATATTTATTTGTCATGTACAGGAAGATTCAGTTTTATAAGGATAAATGATCTCAACATCAATATATAAATTCCATAAAATTCCAGTGTAAATCCTGTTGGAATCTTTTATGGAACTTGACAAAGTGATTGTAAAATTCATTTGGGAAGCATAAAGGGTTAAAATAGGTAAGATATTCTCTAAGGAAAAGTGAGGTAAGAACTTGCATAGCAGGATAAGAAAGATGCATTGAAGGCAGAATATTAAAACAGTGCAGTACTGGTGGAAATATATGAATGGAAGAGTAGAATAGAGAGGTGGAAAATGGAACCAAGCTCGTATGAGATTATCTTCTTCAAATCTGTGCAAAAAGAGTAGATTTTCTCCATATATGGCATTGAGAAAAAATGGCTTTCCAAAAATAAAAGTAAAAAGTCTCACTTAGTGTCTTAGCTTGGCAGACCCTGAGATGAAGACTTGGGTGCAAGCAGTTTACTTGGAAGAGAATCTTTGGTGGCTCAAGTGAGGAAGTGGGAGGAAGTGAGAAGAGTAAAGTTAAGAAAAGGTGTGTTAATGAACAGATTGCTGTTCATGATTACTGGAGCTTAATCTTCACTGTGAATTTGGAGAAAACATGTGGCATATACTTCTTAAGATTGTCCCCCAGAAGATGGGAAACTGTAACAGTTATCTATGTATCCCATTTTTTTTCCTGCCTCAGGTTTATTTGTACAAATAACATAGGAGGACATCAGCCCTATGCAGACGGCAGCCCAGCGGTGTCACACCAGTCCTTCTGTCCTCACGTTGGCAGATAGAGATTTCTACTCTGAAGCCTTTGTAGGGGCCTGGGCACTTTTGGGAGTCTGAGCTGCAACTGTAGCTGGAGTTGCAGCCTGGGTCTTGGTTTGATCCTTGGCCTTGGCCTTTGGCTGGCACAGCCTGAGTCCCTTGGCAATGTGGGCACGAGCACACTTCCCAAGCTTGGGGTGGGCAATATAGACAAGTCAATCGAACTTGCAGCTGACACTCTTTGGTATGTTGGGCTTAACCTCCTTGGGCTTTACAAGGGCCTTGATAGCCTTGGCAAGTGCACTCATGGCCTTGGCACTGTTGGCCTGCATCTTCTTAGGCCCTTCTTGTTGTGCTTCTTGGCAAAGCACATGCTTCTCAGGAACCTGGGGTCCCCACCCTCAAGAGATTCGTATCTTTGTGATCAGGGTTTCTTGGTGCCATTTCTGGGCCATTTTCGAGACTGGTTGTGTATGGTGTAGTTCTTGGACTTGGCCATATCTGCATCTTAAGCCGCAGCTCCTGAAATGCCTGGAACTGCTATAGATCTCATTTTTTGAAGGTTGCCCCAGGGGCATCAACTCCCCCAACACCTGTCCAGGATCTTGAAACCTGTCTTGTGTCAGAGAAAGCTCCCATGCACAGAAGAGAGATGCAGGTACTTTTAAGGAGATAGTCAGCATGCAAGAAATTCTCTTACGCTGCAGGAGAGTTTAGGTAGGTGCAGACAATAGCAGCATCTGCAACACACACTAAAAACAAATAAAGCAAAAATGAAGTGTAAATGTATAAAAAGATCTTAATGTGAAAAATATAACTAAAACTATTAGGAGAAAATTTTGAGCAGGGTGCAGTGGCTCATATTTGTAATTCTAGCACTTTGGGAGGCCAAGGCAGGAGACTTGCTTGAGGCCAGGAGTTTGAGACCAGCCTGGGCAATGTAGCAAGAACCTGTCTTTACAAAAATAAAAATTAGCCTGATGTGGTGGAAGCATACCTGTAGTCCCAGCTACTGGGAATACATGATATTAATCTATTCAGATCTCAAATGCATAAGATCTAGTAAAAGAAAAGCAAACAGCACAGTATTATGTGTGGCATAATACCAATTATGTAAATTTAAAAATATGTACAAAACAATTAAAAATAGTGATGAATATATCTGTGGTGTTTTATTAATATTTTCTATAGATGTGCTGATTCAAAGATGACTAAATGTCAATATGTTTTCATTTTGGAATGGCATGTACATAGATGTTATAAAGTATCCTTTACATCTGTTTTGGGTTAGTAGAGTTTGGTTTAGGATCTCTTCTCTTTTTTGAGCATAGGATTGCCTTCCAAGTTTAAAGTAAAGGAAAAAAGCAGGGTAACAGAATAGGACAGAATCCTATTCTAAGGAACAAGAGTAGAAAAAAATGTATACAAGGCAAACAAGTGGACATTAGAAAGGAAAACGGGTTAGGCAGATAAAAACCAATGGACCTGGACTAAGATACAAGTGTTACAGAGACATTTTCAGACAATTTCTGCTACAATTACAACTCTCTTATAATTAATATCATTTTATCACTTACCAGTTTATCTCAATCCATCAAAATGTGGCACAATGGAATGCTCTGGATGCTTAGTTTTTAGGAACTGACTTTGAGAGTTTGAACAGAAGACACCACAATGAAAATTAAATGCAATTATAAACTGGTTAGTGGTTAACCACTTGGGTTCTGCAGCCCCAGAGCCTGCAGAATGAATCCAGCTTTGCCACTTCATAGCTGAGCAATTTTGAGATGGCTCTTGCTCTTTCCATGCCTTCGTTTCATCATGTAATAATAATGTTAGTATTGGAGCTCATCGTCAAAATATTCTTCTATGGGGATAATATTTTCCTCTTTATAGTATTGCTGTGAAAATTAAATTTGATAATGCTTTTAAAGCTTCTAACACCGCCTTACTCAAAGGTAATAACTCAATAATGACAATTATTGTCATTATTTCACTGCATTTAGTGAAACCATTACCCTTTCCTATACTATAGCATGTTTGATTTTCATGTAATCAGAGAACACGACCAATATGAAGCAGGTGATGGTGTTGGAAATAGTTTCTGATCATCCAAACATGCCATTGATTTGTGTGTGCTCACTTGTGTACATGTGTGACTGCTGATTGAATTGCCTGACCAACACTCCTATTCCTAAGAATTTTTTCCTCATAATCACAAATGTGCAATTAATCCACAAGATTGCAGAAGGAGCAGCCAAGTATAAACAGATGACTCCACCCAGCGCCATAGCTGAATGGCTGATAAAGCAGAGTGTGGAAAGAAGAGAAGAAAGAAGCAGATGCTAAGATAACAGAGAGAGAACCAGAATTGATGACTTTTGAGTCCCTGACCTCAATTCATTTATTAGGTTCAGCTACATTCTTAGATTTGAGTTCTGTGTGAGATCCCAAATTATCTGTATGAATTCATGTTTTTGCCAAAACAATTTTGAGTTGAGTTTCTGTGACATACCACCCAGAGTTTTGGCTAGTATAATGTGAATGCAACACTGACAGTAGAGCTACTTTTCCACTTGCCTATGGCTGGAAAGTAATAAAGAGACTTGGCTTCCCACCCAGGAAAAGAGATTGATAAAACTATATAACTTACTTGCAAAGTTTCATTGTTTGTCCAGCTCATCAGTTTAATAATAATCACCACAAGTTGGAAGAATTGAGAGCTTTTGGAGAATGTTTGGAAAATAACCAAATGAGTGAGTGAGGTATGTGTCTGTTGATCTTCACCTCACCCAATTCTGTTTATTTAGACATCATAAAAGCACTTATATAATAAGACAGAGTTCTTCTAGATTGAAAAAAAAAAAGGTAACAGAGAAATGACATGGCTTGGCCTAAATGCAGTTAAATAATACAAGGAGACAGAATGCAAATGAATATATTTTGTGTGTGGAATAGATATGCTGCTAATTGCATTCACTTATTATCATAGAAATGACATGTTTTCAGCTTTAGTTATATGCCGCCACAGTTAATAATTGAAACACAAACACATGAAACAGTAATTTAGTGACAGACTTTGTAATTACAAAAGTATAGTAAGGGTTTGTTTTGTAAACATATGTGAAACTCCTTTGTACATGGTGTAATTAGCATGAACATAAAAATATAAGAAAAGCTTAAAGAAGAAATTTAGCCATATTCTTACTAATGCAATGGTCAAAATAAAAACTTGCAAGCCTCCATGGACTCAAAGGTTTTCAAAGGCTCTGGCTTGGGACAAATGAACTGGTTAAAAGGTTTTAAACACACTAGGCATACTTTGAGATATTCATATAATATTTATAATTTATGATTCTATATTTTGAGTGATCCTGGTACAATCCCAGACTATATTTTAGCTTCTCTGATCAGTTGACAGTGCAACATGATGGCTAAGTGAGATGCTGCTTTTAAATTCTTGCTCTGTTAACTCTGTTTTATCTTAGACAAAGTCCTTACTGTCTATGAGCCTTAGTTTCATAATTTATAAAATAAAAATAGGTGACTAGAAGGATTCATTTAGGTAACATATATCTTTGAAAAACTGTATTACATTGGTTTCCACAAAGGTATTAGGTACTCAATAAACAGCAGTTATTATGAGCTACAGATGTGCCTTCCGAATACCTGTATTTATTTGTAGGCTAGAAGAAACAGGTCATTTTTGCTTAACTAATTTGTAATTATAATGCATTAAGTTACTGAATCCAGCTAATTTTCCTGTCCTTGTAAACTCAAATAGTCAAGGGGCATATGCCATGACATTTAACTCTACTAAGCTCCATGCCAAGCACTGTACAGACCGTATCAATGGCTTTTCAAAACAACTCCATCAAATCGCCATTATTTTCTCCCATTTTAAAGATGAAGAAAATAAGACTCAGAAAAGCTGATAACTTTTTCCATAATCAAACATAGTAACTAACTGAATCAGAACATGAAACTGGGTAATCTGGAAACCAAACTATTAAAAAAATTGATTGAAATCCATTTTATGTTAGCTTTAATCACTCCAATAGCATGTTTATGTGCCAGACCATTCAAAAGCATAAATTTATTTTCATATAAAATAATATTATCTGGGGTGGTGATTTTGCCCTTAAAAAAATAGAAAAATTCAAGGGAAAATGGGAACTTGAAGACAAAAAAATGTACAATTTAGTATTTAGGGTCATCCTCATTTTCTATGGCCCAAAGAATGTGGGGTCAAATTTCTAAAAAGCAAGCCTGAGTTCTTAGTCCTGTAGTGCCCCCAGGTTTGTAGTTAAGAATGTACAGGATAGAGTGAAATTCAGTTAGACCAGTGACTTGCTGGTCCGCCCCTGCTACACAGAAAGAGCCAAAGTTGGAGTCTGCTGTCCCTGGTCTAGGCCATTGATCCCCAAAAGCCTAAAAAACAACATAAGAATCAAGGTAATACTGGCCCATGAGCCATACGTGGGTTATCTCAGCCTGAGAACACAGAGAAAAGGAAAACCATCAAGAATGGGAGATAATTTTTCAGCTAATCCAACAAGAGCACATTATTATTTTTTGACAGAGATGAATATTTGCAAAGGAATATTTGGGGAACCTGAAAAACCCTTCATTTTCTTCAGTGGGCACATGTACACATCTTAATGTGAAAAGCACAGAAATCCCTATCTCCCAGCTCTACATTTCCGAACATGCTCAACAAAGGGTGCACTCAGATGAAACATCAGTTAGCTCTTTCTTTCATCGGGAATGTGCTTATTAACTGTTGTTCAAATAGTTTGTAGACATAACAGCCCCAGGAGTGAATGTGGCTTTGTATTTACAAGGTAGCCATTTGTTGTTATTTATAGTTCTTTTAATTTTCACCTTTTTACATTTAAATTTTCTTCCAAAGGTTATGATTAAAATAGGCACTACTTAAGAGAGGAAAAACTACCTTTAATGTGCTTTTTTTTCATACAGGTTTTCAAGCCTTAGAAAGAATACAGGGGTGCCCAATTTGTTCCTTTGTCAATTTTATGAACATCTATAATTTGTTTCCCAAAAAATGACCATGGTATCATTATGCAAAACTAAGATAGAAGCCTCTTTTAACAGAGGTCGTCATGCTAAACAGATGTTCTTCCATTCATCTGTTGGCTAAATTGCTCAAAATAAAAGAAGTAAAGATAATTAAGATTTATTTAAAGTGTCAATGTTACGAGACTCTGCTGGTCGATACAAGTTCATTTTCACATGTAACTCTTAAACCAACATAATTCATATGTTGGTACTATTATGGGGAGCTGCATAGCAAATGAGTTAAGGAAAGACTTTAATGTCATGCACATCTGAGTCTCCATCAAAACACTGCCACTTATCAGCTCTATAACTTAAAGTCTGTATCTCCATCTTCTTATTTTCAAAATACAGGCAATATTAGTATATGTGGTGAAAACTTACCACATATACTAATATCTTAACAAATTGAAGAATGACTAAATTGAAGAATGTAGGTAAGCTTCACCATGCCTAATATCTTTACTATTACTTTTCATTTCTCAGAAGTGCAAACTGAGGCATGACACTCCATCCAGCCAGTGAGTAGCAGTGATATGTGAACCTGAGTGTTTTTTACTCCAAAAATGAATAATCTTCCCAGTATGTTGCAATAGAATGAATGGTGACTAAATGGGATGTTGTGAAATATGATAAAGAAAAGCAATGTTTTTCAGACTAGAGAGATGAAATTGGGTCTTTTCCCTAGAAATTGAGGTAATCTCATCAGGATGTTGTTGCAAATACTAGGAATTTACTTAAATAGTAGTGTTTCCATAAGTACTTGAGTATACACAGAAAAGACCTGTACCGCTGATGGGAATATTTTCTGAAAGAAAGTGAAGAGTTGAGGACAGAAATAGCAGTTCTCTCCTGTGTCCCTACCAAACACTCATCTCATTCTCCTGGAGGAGAAAATATCTCATTTTTTACCAATTCAGTACCAGTCATGGAAACAGCTGGTAGCATTTGATGCTCCTGCAATATGCCAACATACAGAAAAGGAACTTAAAAGTCCAATATTAATGGAAAAGCCAAATCTAGTAAAACATGGTATGCTCCCTCAGGGTCTGCCGACAACCCATGTCACAGGCACTTCCTGGGATCTCCTCTTACTCTTTCAGTCATTGCTATGGCCAAAAAACATGCACTGAAAAGGACTACAAGTAGACCCTTGAGAATTAGCAGTAGCATTTATGGAAAGCCTGGTGTTGCCTGTTTATTGTCTAAAGAATATTTTTCAGAAATAAAATGCAGGTATTTAGAAACCAGCCAGATTTTTAAAAATTCATCTGGCTATTTTTCAAAATATGAACTCAACCAGCCCCATCCTATCTCTACCTTCAGAGTTCACCTTAGGTCCACACACATCAAAAGCACCCTAAACTGTCTAGCAGCAATGCAGTGTAAACAGGGTTGGTCACATTTTTTTTCCGAAGTCACGAATCATTTACACATTTCAAATGAAAACATTTTTGCAAGCATTAAAATTTGATGATGTGTGTGTGTCCATGCCCGTGTGCATGTTTATGTGTGTATATATGACAGATAGGAATGA